>NC_060139.1:611431560-611781931 GCF_021461385.2 Schistocerca piceifrons
TGTGAGTGGAATCTGGGTGAAAGTCTTGGTGCAGTCAATTGTGCTAAAAATTGTAGGCCCAGCCAGAACGTTGTTGTTGCTGTATAGGAGCTGCACTGAGTACTGGTCACGGATAGTGCAGGGATTTAGCTTCCAGTAATTGATGCCTGGATGCCAGGAGTCACCCTCCTTCTTGGCAAGGTGAAAGGAGGACACCCATAGGCTATTCAAATGATGCAGCACACCAGTGCCAAGCAGCTCGTTAAACCCAGCCTTGGAACTATTGAGTTTGTGTGGTGCTAGGGGCAGCAGAAGATGAGTGGTCTGGGGTGGTCTCACTGTAGAGATATGATGATGATGTTTGATTTTTGGGGCACTCAACTGCACAGTCATCAACACCCGAACAAAGTTCAAATCTTTACACAGTCCAATCGAGCCACTTTCACATTGTCATGATGAGATGATGAGGACAACACAATCACCTAGTCCCCAGGCAGAGAAAATCGCCAACCTGGCAGAAATTGAACCCAGGGCCCCATGATCCAGAGGCAGCAATGCTAGCCACTAGACTATGAGCTGTGGAGCCAAACCTCTCAAGGCATGCTCAGTGGATGTGTGGGTGCAGGAAATTGCACCAGGAGGTCATTGTATGGGCCAGAATACGCCACCTGCTTCACATCAAAGAAACCAGCAGAATGAGTGGTGCACTTCGTTGATCTCCTCATATCGCTGTAAGTGAGGTGGCGGCCGACAGCATCAGTTAGCAGGCAGTAGTGCCCACTCTGTGAATGGGGCCAGTGACATCAATGACAGTGAAGATCCAGGGGAAGGTATTGTTGCAGGCTGAGGTCGAGGACACCATGATGTATGCCGTAGGTGGGGATGGTGGAGTTATTTATTGCCATCAGGGGGATGGATGAGGTGGCACCTGGGTCCTGTATAAGATGCTGTGGACAGATACACAGCTGAGAGCCAGTGTCGATCAGGAACAGTGTGTTGGAGCAAGTGTCATGGACAAACAGATGCTGGGAGACTGAGGAGCAGCTGGGCCTGCCTAATCTTGACAGCTGTTTGTGTTTGTGTGCCAAGAGCAGGTTCTCTGCAGCTTGCAATGTCCAGGCTGAAGTGTTCATGGTACCAACAGAGGCTGTCTGTGTCACAAGAGGTATCAGCAGGGAGGCTAGAGCTGCAGCTGTGGTAGCTGCCATTGGACTAGCAGCTGGCGCAGTGTAGAGGGTGGTGGTTGGAAATGAGGTGGGCCACAGTTGCCTGAAGTGTTGCCATGTTGGTGCTGAGGCAGGCAAGCATGTCATATACTCTCGGCTGCTGGGCACCGAGCTGCAGGCCAGCAGGTATGTGAGCAATTGGTAATGTCATTAGCAGCAGCGAGTGTGAGCTTGTTGTAGGGAGGAAGCATGACGGTCAGACGAGTGTGCATAGCGGGGATGGAGTTGATGCTTGGCAGCAGCCGTGGCAGTCAGGGAGGCCAGCATCTTATACATCCTGTCAGCAAGGCTGGTGTTGTCAGTGAGGAGAAGGCCAGTGTGCGATGCCACAGCTGTTTGTATCAGGGCCAATCAATATTGTATAGGAACCCATCAGAGACCATGTTTGGGTCTGTCGGGCTCCTGATGTTTGATGCAGGAATTACAAGGCTTGCCAGTCCCTGCACTGCTGAAGAGAAAGTAGGATCAGGCTTTGCTGCTTCTTTACTTGCATCATGAGGCAGCACCACAGTGCCTCATAGTGGTCAGTGGGTGGAGGCAGTGGGGCGACATGGCGTACCTCCATCGCATATGTCAGCTCCAGGCTGATCTCCGTAGTGAACTTTGTGCTGTCCTGGGTGATACCACAGTTGGCGGGGGTGTCTGCAGAGGGAAGCCACAGCATGGGTGAACAGAGTGGTGGCAGCAGGAAGGGAATCGGACATTGACGGATTGGGGCTGGTAGGGACAGTGGCAGCAGTTGCAGAGGTGGTTGCAGGCAGCAGCACAGTGTCTGACACTGGGATTAAGGCTGCTGGCTGTCGCATCACTGCGAGTTCCATGTGTAGTGCTGATGTTTCTGCATTCCAGCTCTGCAAGATCTGTGGTCAGGTCAGCAATGATGACATGTGGCAATGGAGCAGTGGCCATGTGTGGCAAGGCATCAATTGGGCCAGGGGGCAGAAGCTATGTTGCACAGGGGACAAACATGTGGAAAACATGTGAGGGGAAGTGGTGAGAAGTGCAGTAGCATCCGTAGCATGTTAACTAAGTTTCTGCTGGGATACACATGTGTGTGAGACTGTTATGCATGGATAACAGGACAAGCTGGCCAACGGCAATCCTAACTTGAAAATTAAGTCACCAGATTTTATCACCATTGGTGGGCTTTTTTCCCTATCTAATTTACTAAAACTGAATACAATGCAATGGAGTGTGGCATGATAGGTGCTGTATAAACAACAGTTCATCATTTGGTTAGAAAAATGACACTTTTATTTAAAACTGAATTTCTACACAGAAAGAACATGAATTAGTCTCACAAATTAACAGTCCCTGGAGGTAAAGGGGTGCACGGTAAGATTAGGAGAGTAGCTGCACAAGGTTGCTATTCCAACCCAGGGTATTCACTGAATTGCTGCTGATGCGAGGTGTGGGATTAATTGTCTCTCATAGGAAATATCAGCAGCAAAACCAAGAACAACATTCACAGGGCTGTCACACTTGCATTAATGGCAATAACAGGTAGACTCATACAGTACCCACGTGGGCACAAAACACACGCTGGTCAGATTGTTTGCAGTGTGAACTTTCAGTTACTCATGGGGCTTTGTAACTGGTGTGGAGATGGCACAGCGCAGGAGGATCTTTAAACTTAATGGTGAGTGTCTCAACCTCAAGCATGTCACCACTGACATGTCCCTTGGAACATGGGCACGGGACCAAACCAGTGCTGACACTATAAGGAGAAGAGCCAGAGTGGGTGCAGCTAGTTTTACAGAGACCTTGCCAAACCTTGAGCCAGTAGCCAGTGACCTTAGTGTCCTGGAATCTGGTCATACAGCAGAATCCATAGCTTGTGGCAGAAGCCGGCATTTGAAGAAAAAGCTTGCTGCCTTAGCAGGTGGCTGTGGCAATCTAGGAATGTGTGGGAATGCTAGGAGACTGATGATGTGTGGCTAAGGGTGGCCATGATACCAATCCTGGTGTTAGACATTGACCATCATAGTTCATTCAAAAAGGTTTTTGTTGTATACTTCACCTCTTTCTGAACTAAAATCAGATTTGCTAAAGGTCATTACAGCTTTTAAATGAAAGATTGCAGTCTACATACACACTCTGCAAGCCACCATATGGTGTGTGGCAGAAGGTTCCATGTACCACTACTAGTCTTTCCCTCCCTGTTCCACTCACAAAAATAGAGGAAAAAATGACTGTCTATATACCTCTGTATGAGCCCTAATTCCTCATATCTTATCTTCACAGTCCTTACATGCAATGTGTGTTGGTAGCAGTAGAATCACTTGGCAGTCAGATTCAAATGCCAGTTCTCTAAATTTTCTCAATAGTGTTCCTCAAAAAAAACATCATCTTCCCTCCAGGGAGTCCCATTTCAGTTCCCAAAGCATCCCCATAACACTTATGCATTGTTCAAACCTACTGGTAACAAATCTAGCAGTCTGCCTCTGAATTGCTTCAGTATCTTTCTCCAATCCAATCTGCTATGGATCCCCATCACCCAAGCAGTACTCAAGAATAGGCTGCACCAGCGTCCTAAAAAAGCAGTCTCCTTTACACGTGAACCACATTTTTCTAAAATTCTCCCAATAAACCAAAGTCAACCATTCACCTTCCCTACTACATTTCTCACATGTTTGTTCCATTTCACATCAATTTGCAATAAGACCTTTACAAAAGTCTGCTTGTGTCTGTTTATGTGCGGATGGATATGTGTGTGTGTGCGAGTGTATACCTGTCCTTTTTTTCCCCCTAAGGTAAGTCTTTCCGCTCCCGGGACTGGAATGACTCCTTACCCTCTCCCTTAAAACCCACATCCTTTCGTCTTTCCCTCTCCTTCCCTCTTTCCTGATGAGGCAACCGTTGGTTCCAAAAGCTTGAATTTTGTGTGTGTGTTTGTGTTTGTTTGTGTGTCTATCAACATGCCAATGCTTTAGTTTGGTAAGTTACATCATCTTTGTTTTTAGATATATAATACACATTCAGATTTAAAAGTATCATACAGTTAAATGTCAAACTTTTTTTTTTTTTTTTTTTTGAGGTGGAGGGTACAGGGTGTAGGGAAGCAGCCTAATCACGCCGTATAAAATTCACATCAGTTTTTCCATTGTGTGCCAGCCTAGTCCGCTGTAACTAGCTCTGACGTCATAAATGTTGCACAATACTTTAAAAATCAAGTAAATAACCTGAAACGTTTCTAGCATGTCATGAGTAATACTAAATCAATATGTGTTGAATATCAGTTCAATAACTTTAACCATTTTCGAAATTTGGACGTTTTTCTGTAAAACTCATTGGAGCAACAGAAAAGAGCTAGAAATTTAAAAACTTATATTTAGATTCCTTTTGCATAATAATTTAGTAGAAACAGTATTCTGGATCTCACAAATTAAAATTTTAGTTGAAATTCATGATTTTCTGTTTTTTTTCTTAAAAAGTAAGGAAGCAAGATAGATTAAGTAGGCGAATAAATAAAGCTAGGATGTTTAAATTTAAGTAGAAGGGAGATCCACTATAATCATAAAGATGTGAGAAGTTTCCACTGAATAACTATAAAACTATAGTGATAGCGTATCTCTAAAGGACAAGTTCAGAGTTCGTCTACTGCGTGTAGTGTAATTAAATTAATTATCTCTCCAAAAATATTTGACTTAGCCACGTCAGACTTTTATTATGATTACTTACCTGTGTGCTGATTGCACATTTAAATTGAGAGCTTCATCGGCCATCAGCAAAGGAAGCAATGATTTATTCAATAACTTAAAGTGCCGCATTACTATCCCAGCGGCTAGTCGGGAGAGCAGATTTGATCAGGCGTTCCCTTAGACATCCGCACCGCGGCTTTATATGTAAGAACACTGCATGAGGAAGAAAGGCCCCAGTTCTCTCCAGACGCTGATTAGCGCACCACCTGTGCCGGGAGTCGCGTCGTGTCAGTATCATTGCTATAAACAGCCTCGGATGCCGTAATAAGTTACTCAAGATATGCGTAACCATGAAATCGTTTTCGAGTGAAGTGTTAATTCTGGGATGACTTTAATGATCTATCTTCAGTTTGCGTATGTCGTATTTTCATGTGCCGTCGCGGGACAGACATTCTACCATTATTTAGTGTGGCGTTTGATGAACATTATTATCAAATTATGGCGAGCATTCACTTAAACATTTAATTTGAACAGTTATAGTTGCATCAGCGTATTAGACTCTGAATGGCTCTGGTAGTTGGATTGTGTGGATTCTTTTTGGTCTGTGACTTTCAGAATATAGTGAACATTTTAGAGAGAATGGTTTTTGATTATGAATCGCAGACAATCTCCTAATTCCTCAGAGCTATAAGCTGTAGCTATAAATATATTTCTCAGATGAAGTGGACACTAGGAATTCTAATTACAGGCTTCACGCTTTGCTAATCACTTTCTGGTTGCCAATATTGTAATTAAAGAGCCAGCAAACAACAGCATTAAATAAATAATAGGAACATTTCAATAATTCCACCCGCCGCCCCACATATGTTGCTAATCGGCCGGGAAAGAAACTGAGTAAAAGTGAAAGCGATTTTTAAATATTCAAATTCGGAAGTGAAATGCAACATGCAACTGAGTAATAGAACAGTGATAGTGTTATGTGTGCATGTGGACGACACAATTGGATTAACAACGCATCTGGATTGACAGAGCTGGCACTGAGTCTAGCGGCGCTGCTGGCATCGCTAGAAGCCAGTTTCGCCTCACCGCAGTCATCCGCCGGAGCAACCGGAGCCGCGCCTGCAGTTGCGGGCCACGCAAACACACAGCAGCCGTCAAAGTGCCGTCTGCAGTTCAACGCGCCGCGTCGCATCAGTAATCCTGGTACGCCATGCCGCCAACACCATACGTCGTGCAGAAGGAACTAAGTTAAGTGAAAAGCTGTTAAAAATTTTACTAACCTGCACTAAAAGACTGTCGACGATGGAACCGCCAGAAGAAACTGAGGTTAAACTTAAATCAGAACTTATGTCTGTTGAGGGAACTGTAAATCTAGACAACGGTTCAAATGTAAATATGCATGAAAATAGTAATGTTAAAGTGAAATATGAAGTATTGTCCCCTGACAGTAGTGTGAAAAGGGGCAATGATTCAATAATAGAGACCCTGTAGTAAAGCAGAAATTAGAAATTGTTAATTTATTGGATGATAGTTTATCTGATGAGTTAAAAACGAAACAGTCATCAGAGGTGGTAGAGTTTAAAAAGGATAAGTTAGATATGACTGATCGATCAGAAGTTTCATTTAGTTTTGATGATTCTGGTGCTGGAGCTAGTTTTTCGTCACCTGAGTGTGATAAAAAACCAGCTAGTGAGCAACCCAAAGATACTGGGGCTATTGATTTAAATGTTATATTACAAGCAATAGCTGCCAGTAATGCAAAATTGTCAGCCAGTAATGTTGAATTAAAGTATGAGATTGTGGCCAGCCAAACTAATTTTAATAAACGGTTTGAGGCAATGGACAATAAATTAGAATCCAATAAAGCTGAATTAGAAGCTTCCTTCAAGACTGGCTGCAATAAGTTGAAAGAGGATCTGGACAGTTTGAATTTAAAATTGATTACAATCATGAGGATATTAAGAAAAAGGTTGCTCAACAATTTTCTGAAATGTATAAAACAGTAATATCCGAAGTTGCTGCGGTTCGCAGAGACTTCCAAATGGAAGATGCGAAGCTGGAGCACAAGTTAACAGAAAAGATCGAGGCGGAATCTGAACTGTGCTCAGATAGGTTTAAAGATGTTAATATAAAAGTAAACATATGTCAAGCAGAAGTAGACGCAATCAAAACTGATACTACTCATATTGTGCAAAGAGTAGATAATGTTGAAATGAGAGTAGAAAATATTTGTACTAACATTGCTAACATTGAGAGTAAAGTAGCTTCAGTAACTTCTGGTAATGGTAGTATATAACAAGTTGTAGCTGCAAACGCCGCTTTTATCGGGTGTCAGCAGTTCTTGCAGTTCAATCCAGATAAAAATATCCACCCGCTAGATTTCTAGAACGATTTTGAAGATGTGATTCCACCAACCTGGTCTGAACGAGAGAAAATCTCATTTATTAGAAGCCATTTAGCAGGTGACGCCAAGCGTTGGTCAGCTGATGTTATGTTGAAGTGTAAAACATTAGCAGAATTTAAAACAGCTTTCATTAATGATTATTGGTCTAGTAATAAGCAAAATGAGGTGTTGAGAGAATTGTGGAGTGGAAAATGCTTCAATGTAGGCAAGGAATCTATTAAAGAGTTTGCCACGCAATGGATCTCACGTTTGTCACATTTGGCTGAAAAGCTAAAACCTGAAATGATAATACTAAGTCTTGAAGCCAAACTGCCATGGTGTTGGCAAACTAGAATTATATCTGCCCCTAGAGACAATCTGGATCGTTTCATTGAATATTTGGAATGTGTAGAGCGTGTGGCTGCCAATGAGGAGCAAGCACGTAATAACAGAAATGCTAATAACACTAGTAGTAATTTTAAGAACGAGCAGAATGGCAATGTAAACATCAGAACAGTAGGTGTTCACCATCCTAAGAGAGGTAGGAATTGGAGAACTAATTATCAGAACCAACAATGGCATCCAAATGATAGTAATTTTGTTCCGAACAAAATTATGCAGGTAAACAACAGTGCAGAAAGCAATGCTGTGCCAGTTAACTATAATGGAAATAAAGGAAACAGTAGTAGGCCGAGGCAGCAAAACTAGTTCCCGTCTATGAGGACACTGGCGCTCACCAGGCGGTTACTTTTCCTAAGCCAGTAATTACAGTAATTGGTAAGACAGATCAGAATACTCGGACTGAACATGTGGATGAGGAGTCGGTAGCATCTAAGGATACAGCAGAAATATTAGATCACTCACAGTATTTGATAGATACCATGTTAGAGACGCTTTCCAAGTGAGAAGAGAAAGAGAAGGCGCAGCAGTGTAACCGTAGGGAAGAGCTACAAAATACTGAATTTTCAGGTGAAGAAGCAGAAGAAATTCATGCTTATATTTACAATGAGGATGATGTGCTCTTATCTAAAGTGCCTGTGCAGGATGTTGATACTGTACTAATAGATTTAGCACAGGAGGTAAGTGAGAATGTTGGGGGTCGATGAACCTGGTAGCTGTGACCAGTTGTCACTTGAGAAGGAACCCGACGGTAATAGTGATAGTGGTTTGGCTGTAACTAGTGTTATGCCCGGTCTGGAGGTGCAGAATCACTCAAACTACAGTAATTTGGGTCATGTTCAGCAAACTAAATGTAATGAAGTCGTGCGGTGTTTCGATTTGAAATTAATAGACCGACTGGAAAAGGCAGCTGAAAATGTAATTCAGGAAACCCCTACACACTTTGACCTAAATGTAATGAAGACAGATGTCGATCACTTTAATTGAAGAGAAATCCAAAGGGAACTATTGGATGAGTTTGAGGAACCACCTGTACAAACTAGAATAAGCCACCCTATAATAATAGTGAATATGTTGGGTATCAATGTACGTTGTCTCTTAGACAGTGGAAGTGAGGTGAGTGCGATATCTCAGTCCTTCTCTGATGCATTACCTGGTAAAGACAAGCTTACAGTAATGAGGGTATCAGGACTAAGAATAATTGGTGCTACTGGCAAGGTGTCAAAAACGGTAAAGCAAGAAGCTTTACTACCCTTTGATATTAATGGTAATTTAATTGATCATCCATGCTTAATTGTAAATAATCTCATATAATAATAATCTCTAATAATAAATTTTAATTGGCATAGATTTCTTGTCGAGATATCAGAGTGTTGTTGACTTTGAAAGAAGCCAGTTAAAAATGGTCTTGCCAATAACCGGAGTAATTACAGTACCTTTTATTGATAAACATGTAGTAACTAATGATGAAACTTGGGAGCTGCCTATACAAGTTCTGAAAAATAGGAGATATTGGGACAAAGGTGTTAATCTTAGTAAAAGTAAGCTAAATACAGAAGAAAGAAAGAAGCGTCATGACGCAAAAGCTGTACCCACCAGTTTTGAAATAGGTCAGTTAGTCCTTGTCAAAACCAAGGAAAAATCAAAGAAAATAGATGCAGAAACAAAGAAATTCATGTTCGTATACCAAGGACCTTTCAGTATCATAGGAAAACCATATGCCAATGCATATAGGCTAGAGTACCTAACAGTAAAAAGATATTAGGTCTCAGGAATGTGATTGACCTAAAGAAGTTCATAGGTAGTTTTTGTGGCGGTGTTCGTAGCGACAAACACTTGGCTGTAGAAATGGCTTACGAAGTCACCGCCACACTTTTAATAGCGGGCCGACCGGTCCGCTGGAACAGTGAACAGAAAGATGAAAACCCAAACTCTCAGATTAAATAAAAGTCGGTACTTATCTTTATTCATGAAGATACAGAAACACAGTAGTGAACTCTGCGTCTACAGAAATCTGTCTAGTTCGAGTCGGAGCGGCTAGGTCAGCGTCGGCTGACGACAAACAACAACTCTGCTGCGATGAACACACAACTGACTAGCAAGTACACAATTCAGTGGCGAGTATACAACTGAGCGGCGAATACAGAACTGTCCTAGCGCTCGCGACTCCAGCGCTTAAGAAGCCAGAAGCCAGCGGTGGCGCGCGCAGACTTGCGGCGATTTGCTGTCTCGCTGGCGCTGCTTATGCGGACGGCGTCCGGACTTTGATGCTGCCAACCTTTTGGCAGCGGGCTCGGTTGGCATTACTGGCTAGGACATAACAGTAGTGAATGAATTCTGTAGGGAGGAGGTTGTTCTGTAACCTCTACACAGTGTGGCAGCTGTGCAGTCCCAGCTGTGTGAGATCTTCTTTCACATTTCAGATCTCACTCTCTCTTCATCTTTTCTATCCACCTAAAATTTCGACCTCTTCTTTCCAACACATTAAATTTTCCTATATGGTTATCAAGCCAATAATAAACTAATGAATTCTGTAGGGAGGAGGTTGTTCTGTAACCTCTACACAGTGTGGCAGCTGTGCAGTCCCAGCTGGGTGAGATCTTCTTTTCCATTTCAGGTCTCACTCTATCTTCATCTTTCCTATCCACCAACGTTTCGACTCCTTCTTTGCAATACAAAAATTTTCTGTCATGGCTATCAAGCCATGAGTTCTGTAACCATTCTATCCACCGATAGTGAAGAAAATACCTAATGTGACAAACCTAACAGTGACATAAACAACAGACAAGTATGATGTAATTAAGATACAAATGTATTTGAGTAAAAAGTATGTATAGAACCTTGGTAATATTATAAGTACAAAGTTGTTGTTTTATTGGAAATGGTCCACCAACAGTAATTTAAAAAGATATACAAATTCGTGTACAAGCAGGATCTGAAGTGGCAGTGAAACCTATTGTATGCTGTAGAGCTAACTAATTAATAGTAAAAGAGATCGCTTAGTGTTATGAAGGAATCACAGTGTAATAGAATTGAGTAGTGTTTGTGGTTGAGACGTTAAGGACAAGTCCCTGAAGTATTTATAAGGTTGGAGCTGACCATTAATTTGGTGTAGTGTGTGACAGGACACACCTACATGTATTGAGGTTATGAGTTGGAGGCGTGAATGCGACCATAGGTACCCTTACGTTAGATGAGACAGAGCAGCTCATGGTGTCCTATAGGTTTAAGGAATTTAGCATTACGCTCGTCCATAATTACTTAATGCATTTTAGTGGTAGGTCGAGAGAGACTACTTGTGGTTTCAGCATCCAATCGAGTGGAAATGGATTGCCACATGAACAAACTGATCAGCTGCAATATACTATAGATATGAAATAAATGTGCTATCCTATACGTTAAATGTTAATAGAGTGAGTGTTAAATAAGTACATACACTAGCAACATAATTGAGTAACGTAATAGCAGACATGAAACATTATTTATAGCTCAGCATAAGTACACTTCAATGAAGTAAGTACATAATTGCAGATGTGGAACTGACACAGCAGCAGAGGACCAATAAGTGGATTTAGTAGTCAACTAAACGTAGTGTGTTTTGAACACTCAGAACTGTACTGTTACCACAAGTTACTCACATGTACAAAGAAGCTGAGAAGACAACTGCTAATCAAATATACTCATACTATCTCTAAGAATAAGGTGATCGAAGATGAGTCAGCTAAGTAAACAAAATACAAATGTATCAGGAATGTACCGAGCATTGGTTCAGTGTTCCGGCCCAGAAACAATAAATTGAAATTAAATAGGATTTATGATTGTATGCCTTGAGCATAAATTTTCTCTAGTGCATAACTAACGGCGTTTTGAGCCATTTGTTTATTGATTTTATGACAGTTAAGTAACCGCGAGAGTAAAATTGAAAAAGTTCTGTTAACTTTGTTCCAGTAACATCTTGAAATATAAAATGTATATATCCCCATTTCATTGTGACCCACCCTTAGATATTAAGTGAACAGAGTCTGAGGCACTCTTTTTGTTTGTTCTACAGGACAAACCAGATAATGGCAGCCTGGTAGCTGCGTGAAAGCGTGGAGTGACTTGGACACAACTCACAGTGACCCCTCCTCTTTCCCCATGTAATTTAGAGTGAACGTGAAGGACGCACTCCATAGCAACTTCCCCTCCTCTACTCTTGTGAATGGAAGTGTAGAATGCCAGCCAAAGCGGCTACAACCACGTGCATAAAAATGAAATTGTCATGATTTGTGAAATTTTCTTTCAGGTTTAGAAAAGACTGCTAAGATATAATTATCTGTTTATGTATCATGAATAACTGTGCTATTTTCTTTGAATTTGTGTATGTAAAAATGTATGTAATGGATTTAGGATTTTCATAATTTTACATATTTTATGTGTTTGTCTGTCTAAGGCAATATGTATGCCAAAGTGTTTCATTGATTTTGCTTAAATTTTGAGTGATAATGTTGCTTAGGAGGCAACAAACATGCCAGCAATTTAAATAATTGAAGTAGGTAATCAATTTTCTTTTAATATTTCTGTATGTTTACATTTCAATTTTAATTTTCATAGGGAGTTAAGCTTTACTCTTGCTTCCCTTTTTGAAATTATTTTTTTCCCATTTACATTTAAAAAAAAAAACCATTAAGTAGAGGGTGACGTAGGGAAGCAGCCTACTCACGCCGTATAAAATTCACATCAGTTTTTCCATTGTGTGCCAGCCTAGTCCGCTGTAACTAGCTCTGACGTCATAAATGTTGCACAATACTTTAAAAATCAAGTAAATAACCTGAAACATTTCTAGCATGTCAGGAGTAATACTAAATCAATATGTGTTGAATATCAGTTCAATAACTTTAACCATTTTCGAAATTTGGACGTTTTTCTGTAAAAATCATTGGCGCAACAGAAAAGAGCTAGAAACTTAAAAATTTATATTTAGATTCCTTTTGCATAATAATTTAGTAGAAACAGTATTCTGGATCTCACAAATTAAAATTTTAGTTGAAATTCATGATTTTCTGGTTTTTTTCTTAAAAAGTAAGGAAGCAAGATAGATTAAGTAGGCGAATAAATAAAGCTAGGATGTTTAAATTTAAGTAGAAGGGAGATCCACTATAATCATAAAGATGTGAGAAGTTTCAATTGAATAACTATAAAACTATAGCGATAGCATATCTCTAAAGGGCAAGTTCAGAGCTCGTCTACTGCATGTAGTGTAATTAAATTAATTATCTCGCCAAAAATATTTGACTTAGCCACATCAGACTTTTATTACGATTTCTTACCTGTGTGCTGATTGCACATTTAAATTGAGAGCTTCATCAGCCATCAGCAAAGGAAACAATGATTTATTCAATAACTTAAATTGGTGCATTACTAGCCCAGCGGCTAGTCGGGAGAGCGGATTTGATCAGGCATTCCCTTAGCCATCCGCACTGCGGCTTTATATGTAAGAACGCTGCGCGAGGAAGAAAGGCCCCAGTTCTCTCCAGACGCTGATTAGCGCACCACCTGTGCCGGGAGTCGCGTCGCGTCGGTATCATTGCTATAAACAGTCTCGGATGCCGAAATAAGTTACTCGGAATACGCGTAACCATGAAATCGTTTTCGAGTGATGTGTTAATTCTGGGATGACTTTAATGATCTATCTTCAGTTTGCGTATGTCATATTTTCACGTGCCATCGCGGGACAGACATTCTACCATTATTTAGCATGGTGTTTGATGAACATTATTATCAAATTATGGCGAGCATTCACTTAAATATTTAATTTGACTCTGAACTGCTCTGGTAGTTGGATTGTGTGGATTCTTTTTGGTCTGTGACTTTCAGAATATAGTGAACATTTTAGAGAGAATGGTTTTTGATTATGAACCCCAGACAATCTCCTAAATCCTCAGAGCTATAAGCTGTAGCTATAAATGTATTTCTCAGATGAAGTGGGCACTAGGAATTCTAATTACAGGCTTCACATTTTGCTAATCACTTTCTGGTTGCCAATATTGTAGTTAAAGAGCCAGTGTTGAGAACGGCAAACAACAACATTAAATAAATAATAGGAACATTTTTATAAATTCAGTAATTCCACCCGCCACCCCACAAGGGTATCCGGGTATGTGCACTAGCTCTGAAGGGAGAAAAATATTTCTCCAAACTGTGACTAGGGAAGTCAAAAATCACAAGAAATAATTAAGAAATAACAATAGACTGACTGCAAAGATTAATATTAAGAGTTGACAGTGGTTGAAAGATCGAAGATAAGAGGCTAAATTTGAAGGAAGCAAATAAGAAATAAATAATAAATTATATGTGCAAATGAAAGAGAACTGATAAGAAAAACTATGTTGATGGAGGACAGAAGAGTGAAAGAAAAGAAAGTTCACTTTAATTTTAAATAATCTACTTATTATTTACTTACCCAGATAGCCTTGCATGTTGAAGCTCTGCTCCCAGGATGGAGAGGTTCACTATCCCTGGATTGAATCTGTCCAGTGGATTAACAACAAGGGTCAGTGTGCCAGCCAGCCTGGATGTTGTTTTCCTGCAGTTTCCCACAATCCCCTAGGTGAATGCCAGGCTGGTATCCATGCCCCAGCTCAGTTACACAATACACAAATATTCAGAAAACTTTTGCTCACTTTCACATGAATAACTGTATGCAGACAGTTGGGTAGACACCTACCACTGCAGAGGTAATGGGGTGGCAATGGGGAGGGCACCTGGTCAACACTTAAACTAACCATGCTGACCCCGCACTGATGCAGGAAAAAGGCACACAGGGTGACAAAGAATCTATTCATTGGTGTTCCCACTCTAGTTTGATTGATTTACTTTATGTGGAAATAGAGTATGAATTTCAGAAAGTTTCATCTTTTTTTCCTAATATTTACTGTTATTTTCTCATGCCATTTCTGCTCACCATCTTAATACATTTCCTCCATATAATGCAATATTTGTCAAATACTTTTTAACTTCCTCTAATAATCTGCTCATGAGTTCTTTATTTTTTCATATTTCAATGCCATAAGCTCATCTTGCACCACTGTTAAGTCAAACTCATCATAACTATTTTGATGCAAGTGATCTATTTAATTATCCTAGAAACACAGGTATGTTGAACAGAATTAACCTTTCACATTTGTTAGCTCTGCAATACTCCTTGCTGGTTCTAAACTAATAAAAAATAAATAAATGAAACTGAATATTTTTATACAGTTGTTTGCTACCACCTGCCAGAAACAGAAAACCGGCATTCAGTTTATAAGTATTTGTATACTAATTGCTGCAGGTATCAAAATAAAATTTTTCTTAAATGTTTCAGGTACATGATTGGTGAAGTCCAGTATGGTGGCCGAGTTACAGATGATTTTGACAAAAGATTACTGAACACATTTGCCAAAGTGTGGTTTTTGGAGGACATGTTTTCAGACTCATTTGAATTTTTCAAAGGCTATGGCATTATGAAGTTCAGAAACCTAGAAGAATACTTTCAGGCAATAGATGATATGCCTCTCATTGATCCCCCACAAGTATATGGCCTTCATGCAAATGCTGACATTACGTAAGTTTAAAGCAAAATATTTTTAACATCAGTTTCTGTGTTGATAATTTCCTTTACAGAAACTTCATATTATGACTGCTTTCAATTCAATATGGATGTCATTGTTTCTTTTGTGTTACCTTCTATAGATTTTATTTCTTTCACCATCTATTGTTTGACAGATATCAGAGCAATACAACTAAAATGATTCTGGACACAATTTTAAGTATACAGCCCAAGGAATCTGGTGGCTCAGGAGGCGAAACACGAGAAGCTGCTGTTGCTCGCCAGGCAATTGACATGTTACAAAAGTTACCTCCTGATTATGATCCTAATGATGTCAAAGAAAGGCAAGTGTTGCAGTTGCAGAATGCTACTGAAGTTGTATGTGTGATGTTCAGTAATTTATTTTCAACTTTTCCATTCCAGTTGTTATCTGCCATGGCAGCTAATTAGTTTTTTAGCATATCTCTAGAAAATTAAGCTAAAACAGCTCATAAAACCATATTATTAATTCTGATAATGCAAATATAGCTATGTACATCAACCACATTTAGGAAAATTTGTTTATTCAACACAGATAGTTGATAAAATTAATGCCAAGTTCAGAGCCTTTTATCTAGTGAAATCTTATGTTGCTTTCACTTGTAATGTATGCTTGTTACAGGTTGAGAATTATGGGGAGTCTGTCATCCATGAATATTTTTCTACGACAGGAGATAGATAGAATGCAGCGAGTTATCAAACTGGTGCGTGCTACACTCAAAGATCTCCTGTTGGCTATAGAAGGCACAATCATAATGAATGAGGTATGCTGCATATTCTGTACCTAAAAAAATGCACATAATAATTATAATTTTGCCTCCAGATTTTATTTTCTCTGTTAAGTACCCTTATTGGAAGTTTTGTGACCTTAAAATTACATTGATGTACATGCAAGCATGTATGCATGTTGGACTGTCTGCTTATTACTTCTCTGTAGCACCTGGGAATAACTGTTACCTATTTACAAAGCTGGATGGGACTATGAATTCTGTTAAGTCCATGTATTTAATATGTGCAGTTTCTCACAGAAAGTGATTAACAGTCTAGTCGCTCTGCAACTGTAGGTGGTATATATTACTATGATATCAGGTTAGAAAATATTTCAATCCTTTCTTCTCTAATTTTATGTTTTTACTGCCTTCACCTATTTATTGAAAATAATTTACCATTCAATAGAGAATTTAGACAGAATATAATTTCCTGCTTTTTCTTTAGAGTTCATGTGCTTTGAGGTACACTGAACTGCATTAAACTACCATCAAAGCTCTGACACTTAATTTTCACAAATAAATAAAAGACGTACATGATCATCAGAGTGCACTACAAATAATCTAATTCAGTGTAAAAAAAGGCATAAAAATTATTGCCACTACATTGCTGTATCCCTTTCGAGATCCATTACATTGATACATGACTGTAGGCAGGGATTTGGAACCCTTTATCTAGGTTTTCCAGTTTCTTCTGGCTCTATAAACTGCAGCACAGTCTAAAACAATTAATAGGAACAGAATGTGTGCATTTATAAAAGAGAAAGTTTTCTTGTTTAAAAGGAGAACATATTAGGTTCAAAAAGTTTTCTGAATGTATCCTATGCAAATTCAATTTATCGAGAGTAATGCACCATGCCCTCATGTTTGCTTAGGGTCCCAAGAGTGTTAGTTCTAAGCATTATTAGAGACTGTGGACAGTAATTAGCAACTAACTAGTGAATTAGCATTAAATTTGTATTTACTAGTTACCTGAAAACACTTTTTAATTATGACATCATGAGTGAACAGTAAAGAAGTGTAACATTTCCCAGTCTATCTCTCTTCAGTCCCTGAGAAAATAACTAATGCAGTGTAATCCTGATTATTCATATATAAATTATCCCAATTGCGGAATACCTGCACATCTAAAAAAATATACGTAAATAAAAATATAAAAAAATGGTTCAAATGGCTCTGAGCACTATGCGACTTAACTTCTAAGGTCATCAGTCGCCTAGAACTTAGAACTAATTAAACCTAACTAACCTAAGGACATCACACACATCCATGCCCGAGGCAGGATTCAAACCTGCGACCGTTGCGGTCGCTCGGCTCCAGACTGTAGCGCCCAGAACCGCACGGCCACTCCGGCCGGCTAAAAATAAAAGACGTGCAATATTTTTCTCTAGCAAACAGCAATAAACAACCCACCTTGTGATAATAAATCCCATTTCCATTGTTATCGGCCAGCATGTTCTACTTAAATTGGAAACAAACTCAGTTTTCTGATGTTAATTGGTGTGTAAGTGTCAGTGACGCAAGTTAAAAGAAATTTGCAAAAGAGATGACAGAGAAATAAAAGAAACATGTGTTGACATTAAAACAAAAATTAGAATTAATTGAATGATTTGAGAAGGGGAAACTGCTGCAAAACTAAGTGCTGACTGTTTGGGACATTAAAAATAATAAGCAGAAAATACAGAATTTTGTCAGGAAATGTGATTCTTGTTTTGGACAATCTGCATGAAAAAGCATGAAGAGATCTACATTTGATGAATTAGATGGTGCCCTTTTGCAATGGTTTAGCAAAATTGAGCAGAAGGTATCATTGCTTCAGTTGTGATGTGCACCAAAAAAGCTACTTTTTTCATGAACCACTAGGATTAGAGAGAATTTAATGCCTCATCTGCATCACTAACCAGATTCAAACAATGTCATGGGATTCGTGAACTTACTATGCAAGGAGAGCAGTGTAGTTCAAATGTTGTGGCAGCTGATTTGTCTCGGAAAGAGCTCCAGAAATTTGTGGAATAAGATAATTTTGCACCAGACCAAATTTATAATGCAGGCAAACATGGTCTGTATTGGAAATGTCTGTCAACCAGAACCATTTCTTTTAAGACAAAATTCATGCTCCTGGATATAAGTCATCTAAAGAATGCATTATAATTTTGTGCACTGGTAATGCTTCTAGGAACCACAAAGTGAAGCTTCAAGTGATTGAAAAATCAAAAACACCCCGAGCATTCAAGGATATCACATCTAGGGATCTCCCTGTGCATTATTAAAACCAAAAAGTTGCATGTATGGATAGTGAAATTTTAAAAAACTGGTTCAACACTCATTTTGTATGACAAGTTTGACAGTTTGTAGATTAGAAAGGATTGCCACAGAAGGGTGCTCTATTGGTTGATAAGGCCCCTTCATATCCCTGTACGAGGACTGTCACATCTGATGATGGTCTCGTCTTAACTAAGCTTTTACCTTCTTTACGTGACTGCCATTATACAGCCAATGGACCAAGGTGTAATTGCATTGGTAAAATGGCACTTCTGGGCTGGTCAACTGACCATACTAGTTGATGAGGTTGATTTGATGGCTTTCTCAAAGAAGTTTATAATTCTAGATGCTACGTGCATTGATCATTGGGGTTTTGAAGATGTCGATGATGAAGACTTAACTGACTTGCTAAAAATCAACTCATATGAACCTGGCTTCCAGTACATGAGTGTCGCTGAAATTGTGACTGCTACTGCACAAAAAAACAGAGAAGAGGACTGTGTATGTGAATGTGGGGATGAAGACAGTGACTTTGTAAGTCATTGTAACACACTTCTAGACTATATGGGCCAGAGGGGGTTTCAGTACAATGACATTATGGCTGCAAAAAAATTTGAAATTCTGTGTAAAAAAAATGTCAGCTCCTCTCAGAAACAAACTAACATCAAAGACATTTTAAGAAATAAACAGGTCTACAGTATCTATGCACAGAACTTGGATAAAATTTTGAACAAAGAATACATATTTGAAAATATCTCGTTTACCAGTATTTTTCAATTATTCATGCATCTTCTTCCCCACACTAGCCCAAATAATTAGGAGCATACTGTAGTTCCAAAAGTCTGTCTTTCAGCAGTATTAGAATTTTGCCTCCTGATGCTAAGTACTAGCCAATCATTCTGTCTCTTTGTTCTAACTACAGGACAATAGGACACCTAATTAGGGCACTCTCTGACAAGAGTATTGCCCATCAAGAGAAAGTACAAGAATAAAATGAAATTGCCAATGTTGAGAAGCTGTATAATCGTATTGCAGTTATTATAGGATAATTATATTAAACATATTTGAGTTGTCATTAGAGATATAGTGATTTAGGCTTCATAGATAAAGCAGAAGAAAAAAGTCATTATATTATCTCCTTTGGCAAATCATCCCAATGCTTTGTCAAGTGATCATCAGTTGTTGGTTATGGAGATAGTGTAGAAACCTGAGTTCTCCTTGCTCCCTGTCTCCCCTGTACAGGCCCCTAGACCTGTCACTGACATGCAACTCATGGTCAAGTTGGTGAGTAGTGATAGGTCCTGTACTTGCTGGAGAGGGGACAGTACGTGTGGGAGATGATAGTACTTCAGGTACCTTTGTTTTTTCTGTTACGTGTCTGATAGTAGCCTGCTTAACACTTTGCCATCCGTACGTCTCGTAGAAATTTATTTGCTTGGCACCGGCAGCACTACGTAGTTCGGATTACTTGGCTTGTCACCGGCCGCTTGTCACCTTTCCGATGGTGAAAAGCTTTAAACACAAGTATGGTGTCTGAGAACAAGCCTGTGTGCTTTAATTATCCTGAAATCCTCTATTTTGCTGCAACGTTCCACAAACTTGAATTTTCTTTTCAAGTAACTTCTCTGCTCCACTGTTATAATAATCATCCATGCAGAGGTGATGCCACTTTCCATCACAAGGTGACAATAGTTCCATCACTGTTTTTGCTAAAGGCTGTCCAGCACCGGAATATACCTTGAATGAGGAAATGTATCCCGTACTCAAATCACACAGTATCTGAATGAGTATGCTGTATTTCGTAATTTTCAACAGATTGTAAACTTAAATTTAATCGTCCAGGCAATGGTATCATTCCTTCATCAGTTGAGATGTTTTGACTTAGATTAAACGTTTCTTTAAAATAATAATCAATTACGAATTGCACTTTGACAAGCCAGTCAGCATTATCCGGTATATTGTTGCTGTCAGAAAAATGTAAAAATGATAATATTTGTCTGAATCGTTTGGGGGGGCATCATTTTGTGAAATTTCGGTGTGTCTATCAATGGATTCATTGACCAAAATCATCAATCTGTGCTTTATTATGGTATATTGATAATTTTTACTTATGGACCGTCTGACAGCAACTGAAACCAAAACATTGCATTAAAACAAGCGTTCAGTGCATAGTGCTGTGGAATGTGGAAAAAACAGCAAATTGGCGTTCATAGGAAGAAGAACACCACCAAAAATGCAACAGGAGCATAATATGTAAGAAACTGTCTACGCAACCTGCCACTGATGATGCCTTGCAGAAAATAAAGGCGAAACGCGTATGGCACTAAAATTGTGTTTTATCAGTTGCTGTCAGACGGTCCTTAAGTAAAAATTATCAATATACCGTAATATTACATGCAACTGAGGAATACAGGACTACAAAAGTTGAATCTGTGCTTTTTTTACAACTCCCATAAGGATAGCAAGCCAAAACCATTTCCCATAACATCGACAAATTTGGCATTTTTTTAATGCGGTTTCCTTCTATTGCAATTTTGACTGTAGCACTTATTGGTTTTGCTGCTTATATATTCAATCAGATCGTTCCCAATATATAACTCTATGATATCCTCGACACTCTGTGCATCTTCGGGAATGTTTGCACCCAGGGATCCTTCAAATTTATTATTGGTCCTCGGTAAATCAAAGTCTGACCACTGTGCACTGTCTTCTTCACCTGATTCAGCCAAATCAGTTGGCAACTGTAGCGTTCATCGAATTCTTCTTGGACATATTTCACTTTCTCCCTAAGATTCTTCTTCACTGTCATTTTTTTGATATCCATTGTCTTGTTCCCAATCGGCCAAGTCGTCCAGAACATCAGACAAGACGTCCATGCATTCATCATAAATAATCCTATTGTCTCTTTCATCCACCATGATGAAAGGGCACAAGTACTTATAAAAACAAAAAACTTGTGTATAACTTACTGTTACCTAAAAACACCACCAGAATGCAAAAGATACTAAAGTGCTGTTGCTGGCCACTGTGCGATACTATACTCACAACACCACTGTGGTGTCACCGTCCACTGAGTGATACTATGCAGATGACACCACTGTGGTGTCGCCGGTCATTGACCGCTATTTCATGCACAACACCACTGTGGTGTCGCCAGACGACATAGTGTTAACACATCCATTCACATCCATTGACCACATTCAAGGAGATTCCCAACTGCTTACTAACAGCAACTAACTTATCTTGTGTCACAAGAAGAGCACTCACACTGTGAGGCAGCATTTTGTGTGGTGCAATGTTTTTCAGAGCAGTAAGTGAATAATAAGCTTGCTCATTCTCTTTTAATTTCAAGATCTGTTTTGCTATAAGGATTATAAATTCCCTTTAAGAACTGAAGTAATTAACATGCAAGAAAGTGATTTTTGTTATAACAAGATAAAAATATGGGATAAAATTTTCTGATTTATTGGTGCTACTTGTAACTTTGAATATAACTTTTATTTTGATGAGGTTATGCTCACTAACAAATTTATGAAACAAAACTGAAATCAATTCAACATACACTTTCAAATACTTGCTTAGGACAAACTGATGAAGTAGAAAAAGGTGAAAATAATGCACTAATTATGTAAGCTGCTTCACTCCGGTTAAGGGAAATATGTTATGCATGACACTCATAAAATTCTTATAATTCTCAAAAATATGCCTTTATTCATGTGTACACTGAAGTTAGAAAAATGAGTAAGGATGCTGTTGTCAAAATTTGAACAAGGTCCATCTGAAATGTTCAGAGAATGGTCTCAGAAAATAAAGGATACAAGAGTTACAGACAATGTACCTTCACTGAACCTCAAAGTAATCACCAAGCTATTGGGAACTGTCAACAAACTCTTCTTGTAGAATCACTCAAGTCACTGTGGTCATGTGCAATGTCGGTTAAGCATAAGTCTTTCAGGGCTAATTTAAGATAGCAAAACAAAAAGAGGTCTGCAACACCAAACCTGAAGAATACGGAGAGTGTTGAAGAACAATCACCTTGCACTGAGGTATAAAGTTGAGCACACAGACATTGTGGGTACCAGTGCATGACCACACTGCTTCAAGCGATTCCACTAGAAGCATTTACTCACAGTTTCCAACAGCTTTACAACCAATGTCAGAAGTGTATTGTAGCTAATGGTAATTGCTTTGAAGGCCAGTAAAAGCATTTTGTTTGTAACTATTGTTTCATTTATTTTATGAGACGATCCACCAAATTTCTCAGATGCACTCTCTGTAACTATTGTTTCATTTATTTTCTGAGATGATCCACCAAATTTCTCAGATGCACCCTCTAGAAGTTTGCAGTTGATGACATACTACTAATGACATTTTTTGTAGCAATTAACATTTGAAAATACACAATATATCAAAACATACTTGACTTTTGATGCAGTTGATGAAAGATAATAGGCAAACAACATCAACAGCATGTTTAAATAGTAGCTACAAAATTAGGGTCTAATTTTAACAGCAAATTTATCTGACACATGTAATATTATTTGTAAACAATTAGAATAATGGACATAAGCTTATGTATGTAAAATAAATGTCCCAAATGCACTGATTTTGTAATTAGCCAATTTTATGTCATTTTTTACACTATAGTCTGTTCAAAATTACTTTAGGATTGACAGTTGCAATGGAAGTAATGGAGTGGGGCGGGAGGTGAGAGAAGCCCATGCAGGAGGCATGGACCACATTCTACCAATCCCAGGACACTCGTAGCTTCAGCAAGCACTAAAAATTGCCAAATCTTCACCCCACCACCACAGTACCTTCTGCTAGCATTGTGTTTCTAAGCAGCTTGTTGTCTTGCCACATCTTGTGATTTTTTTGTCATTTTCACACTTGCAGGAGCTATTGTTGCATTTATTGTAACTGTTATTTGTTGAACGTTAGAAGTGGAAAGGTTATATGTCATTCTCTTGGCCAGGGGATTGCCACACAAGATCAGTCAACATAAATGGTTTGTACATTACATACATGCCTGCTTTGAGACTGAAAAGCTTAATGGTGGACCGTTGCTCTCTGTTAAAGTGTACGGTAATCGCTAGAACTGCTGCAGCTCTGAACATAAACAAAAACACTACTCTGCAAATTGGCAAGGAAATATTCAAAAAATAAAAGGAAGCTGGAAAAACATTGAAGTTTGAAACTGTTGGGGGAAAATATATAGATAAGCAGATTACCAACATAGATTATTTACTGACAATGCAATTTATCATCATGGTTATGATTATTATTGCACAAAGGAAAATCTGAAAATCACAAACTTATTGGTCACATGTAAGAAATCATGTCATTTCCAAGGCAGTCGCACATTATTGTTCACAGTTTTGCATGACCTAGGATTTCATGTGAATATTTTTGTGACCATTAACTGTTGATGAACAGAGAGGATATAGGTGTGTGGTTGATGCCAGTTTTTAAGACAGCTTCATGGTATGAATATTGATGGAGTGGTGTGGCTTGATGAAATGTGGATGAATTCTGGCCACTTGGTCAAGCAGGGCTGGGCATTGCCAGTCTGCATTTTATGTCCTCTCTACTTTGATCATCATCAGTTATTTTGCTTTCCAATTAGCAAAACCTATTTACTACTTTAAGTGTCTCATTTCCTAATCTAATTCCCTCAGCCTCACCTGATTTAATATGGCTACTTTCTATTATTCTCACCTTACTTTTGTTGGTGTTCATCTTATATCCTCCTTTCAAGACACTGTCCATTCCATTCAACTGCTCTTCCAGGTTCTTTGCTGTCTCCGACAGAATAACAATGTCATTGGCAAACTCAAAGTTTTTATTCCTTCTGCATGGATTTTAATTCCTACTCCAAATTTTTCTTTTGTTTCCTTTACTGCTTGATCAGTATACAGATTGAATAACATCGGGAATACGCTACGAACCTGTCTCACCCCCTTCCCAACCACTGCTTCCCTTTAAAGCCCCTCAACTCTTATAATTGCCATCTGGTTTCTGTACAAATTGTAAATAGCCTTTCACTCCCTGTATTTTACCCCTGCCACCTTAAGAATTTGATAGAGAGTATTCCAGTCAACATTGTCAAAAGCTTTCTCTGAGTCTACAAATGCTAGAAATGTAGGTTTGCCTTTTATTAATCTGTCTTGTAAGATAATTCATAGGGTCATTATTGCCCCATGTATTCCAACATTTCTATGGAATCCAAACTGATCTTCCCCAAGGTTGACTTCTACCAGTTTTTCCATTCATCTGTAAAGAATTCATGTTCGTATTTTGCATCCATGACTTATTAAATTGATAGTTTGGTAATTTTCACACCTGTCAACACCTGCTTTCTTTGGAATTGGAGTTGTTATATTCTTCTTGAAGTCTGAGGGTATTTAACCTGTGTCATACATCTTGCTCACCAGATGGTAGAGTTTTGTCAGGGCTGGCTCTCCCAAGGCTATCAGTAGTTATAATGGAATGTTGTCTACTCCTGGGGCCTTGTTTTGACTTAGGTCTTTTAGTGCTCTATCAAATTCTTCATGCAGTATCATATCTTCGATTTCATCTTCATCTGCATCCTCTTCCATTTCCATAATATTGCTTTCAAGTACATCGCCCTTGTATAGACCCTCTATATACTCCTTCCACCTTTCTGCTTTCCCTTCTTTTCTTAGAACTAGTTTTCCATCCGAGTTCTTGATATTCATACAAGTGGTTCTCTTTTCTCCAAATGTCTCTTTAATTTTCCTGTAGGCAATATCTATCTTACCCCTCACAATATATGCTTCTACACCCTTACATTTGTCCTCTTGCTGTCCCTACTTAGCCATTTTGCATTTCCTGTCGATCTCATTTTTGAGACATTTGTATTCCTTTTTGCGTGCTTCATTTACTGCATTTTTATATTTTCTCCTTTCATCAATTAAATTCGATATCTCTTCTGTTACTAAAGGATTTCCACTAGCCCTTGTCTTTTTACATACTTGATCCTCTGCTGCCTTCAGTATTTCATCTCTCAAAGCTACCCATTCTCCTTCTACTGTATTTCTTTCTCCTGTTCTTGTCAGTCGTTCCCTAATTCTCTCTCTGAATCTCTCTACAGTCTTTGGTTCTTTCAGTTTATCCAGGTCCCATTCCCTAAATTCCCAACTTTTTGCAGTTTTTTCAGTTTCAATCTACAGTTCAGAACTGATATCCATCTAATTTAAATTTTAGAGATAAGAATATCTTGTTGTCCAGTGAGCTTATTCTAATAAGCATAGTATGCAACATTTTTCTTTTTTGAAGTCATTATGTTTTTTGTCATACTTTACTTAATTTTGTATTTTTTATTAAGTTTATCCTATGTTATCTTGCATCTTTATTGGTGTAATTTCTTAACTTATCTGCCATGCTCTCCTTTTTTTCTGATGCCCATATTATCGTGCCTTCCTCCCAAAATAACAACAATAAATCAAAGATAAAAACAGTAGTGTTTTGTTTTCTGTTGCATAGTCACACACTATGTCCCTTTTGGACTGTTCTCTGTGTCAATTTAGATGTTCAATGGAACACTTTGTCCAGGGCCTACTGTCTTGCTCAAATCATAACTGTCTTGATGTGGTGTCAGAAAATTGTCCAGGGACACTCCAGCATTCTTCTTCTCTTCTTCGGTTATCAACCCACAGGTTGGTTGGCAGCAGCACGCCATTCCGTTCTTTTGTCAACTTTCTTCTTCATATCTGCATAGGTCTGGCACCCGATGTCATTTATTACTTGTTGAATGTAGCTTAATCTAGGTCGTCCTCGGCGAGTTCTTCCTTCAATGATTCCTTCTAATATTCTCTTAATGAAATTGTTATGCCGTAAAATGTGACCTATGAAGGTTATTCTTCTTTTCTGTATATTTCGCCAAAGAGATCTGTTTTCTTTCACTCTTCTGAGGACATCTTCGTTTGTAGCCTTGTCTCGCCAGCTGATTTTTTCCATTCTCCGGTAGCACCACATTTCGAATGCCTCTAATCTTCTCTTTTCTTCTTTTCCACAAGTCCAAGTTTCACATCCGTAAAGGGCTGTACTCCACACATAGGTTTTCATGACTCTCTTTCTTACGTCTAAACTAACATTTCTACTCGTCAGTAAGTTTCTTTTTCCATTGAATGCTATTTTGGCAAGTTGTATTCTGTTTTTAATGTCACTTTTGCTCCTTCCATCTGCTGTTATTTTGCTACCTAAGTAGTTAAATTCTGTAACCTGCCCTAGTTTCTCTCCCTTTATTGTTATTCGTATGGGTTCATTGTAGTTCAGGGCGCCACTCACCATCACTTTAGTCTTTTTCTTATTTATTTTCATTCCATACTGTTCTTTTAAGGTGTTTTCCATTTCATTGAGTGCGGCTTCTAAATCTTCTTTCCTTTCTGTAATTATGGCGATATCATCTGCATATCGCAACATATCTATTTTCATTCCGTTAAGTTTTATTCCTACTTCAATATTCTCTCTTATTTTGTCTATTGCTTCTTGGATATATGCGTTGAAAATTACTGGAGATAGTGGGCATCCCTGTCTCACTCCTTTCCTTATTCTTGCTGTTTCTTCTTTGTTTTCCTTCTTAACTAAGGCTGTTTCATTTTGGTATATTTTAAAGATTATCCTTCTATCATTATATTTCAGACCAGCCTTCTTCAGAATTCTAAACATTTCTGGCCATACAACATTGTCAAATGCCTTTTCGAGGTCTACGAAGGCTATAAATACTTGTTTGTTTTTGGAAATTTGTTTCTCAATTATTAGTCTTAAAGATAAGATTGCTTCCCTCGTCCCTACACCGCTTCTAAAACCGAATTGGTCTTCACTTAGAGTGCTATTCAATTGGTTTTCAACTCTTTTCAAAATTATTCTTATTAGAATTTTTGATGCGTGTGAAAGAAGACTGAGTGTTCGATGGTTTTCACAGTCCATAGTAGATGCTTTCTTAGGTATGGGGAATATGATGCATTTCTGATAGTCTTCAGGAACTTCACCTGTTTTGTATATTTTCTGTATGAGTTGCAGTAATGTAGCTTTCATTTTGTCTCCTGATTTCTTAATTAGTTCAGAAGGTATATCATCAACACCTGCCGCTTTCTTATCTGGTAGTTCTTTTAGTGCTTTTTCAAATTCATCTTTCAGAATTGTGTCCCCTAGTTCTTCTTTCTCTACTTCTTCGCTTAATTCTATCATATTATCTGTTAGAGGGTCTCCTTGATATAGCTCTTCAATGTATTCTTGCCATCTCTTCAGCGTGTCATATCCAAATAGTACCTTGCCCTCTTTGTTCTTTATAGTTCCTGAAGATTTTACTTTCCGTTTAGCAAAGTTTTGTTTTATTGTTCTGTAGGCCAAGTCAGTTTTTCCTTTAACCATGTTTTCCTCCACCTCTTTACAAATGCTGTTGAGGTAATTTTCTTTTGCTTTCCTAGATTCTCTGTTTATTTGGTTTCTAAGCTTTCTATATTTGTTTTCGCTTTGCTCGTCAGTGGCATTTTTGTATAGTCTTCTTTCTTCCATTAGACAAATTATTTCAGGTGTTATCCACTCTTTCCTGTTTACAGGTTTGGCTTTCCCAATAAATTCTTCTGCTGCTTTATGTATGCCTTCTTTGATTTGTTTCCACTCCTCGTTAGTACTCCCGGGAATAATGTTTGATGCCATCTCATCAGTTTTCCGTGCATAAGGGATCACTAGTTCTTCAGACTTTAGGTTATCTCTGTTCCATACTTTGTTCGCTTTTCTCTCTAATCGCTTGAGTTTGAGTAAGCATTTCATCATTACAAGGTTGTGATCACTATTAATATCCGCAGACGGGTAGCTTCTGCAATCCTTGATTTGGTTTTTAAAACGCGATTTTACTAATATATAGTCGATTTGGTGTCTTCTAGTATCTCCTGGGGCTTTCCACGTGTACCTTCTTCTTTTATGGTGGTTGAAAAGGGAGTTCGCTATGACCAACTTGTTTTTGGCACAAAATTCAATTAGCCGGCTTCCTCTTTCGTTTCTATCTCCTAGACCATATTTCCCTACAATTCCGTCAACTTCCTCTTCTCCAGCATTAGTGAAGTCAAAGTATTAACTTTTCTCTTATGCTTAATAATAACATCATGATCTTCTCTATCAATATATTTCTCTAGAGAGATTGAACTAGAAGTGATGTCACATATCCCTACAATTGGTTTAAAAATGCTAATTACTTAGTATTATGTAAAAATCAGCTGTATAATAGATCTAACATTTCCTTGAAGTGACAAATGCATCATTACAGAAATGCTTGGTCCTCTTTAACTCTTAGATTTCTATATTAATTTGTACTTTTCCACTTGTATTTTTGAAGTGCAACAAATTTACTTGCATTCCTGATTGCTTTTACCTAGAATCAATCGAGTGCCAAAACTATCAAAGATTTAAAAACTTGCAGCTTCTCCACAATTGCTTGGATCAAGTGATGTGGCACTGTGGATAAAACACTGGGCATGCATTTGGAGCAATAGAGGTTCAAATCACCACCCATATATCCAGATTTGATTCGTCTGTGCTTCCTTAAATTGCTTAATGCAAATGCCACAGTGGTTCCTTCAAAAAAGATGTGGCTAACTTTTGTCCCCATCTTTCTACAGTCCATGCTTAATCTCTGTAATCAATGGGATGTTGAACTCTAACCTTCCTTTATTAAAAAAACTTAATAAATTTTGTCCTTGTTTACAAAACAGTTATTTTTAATTTTACAGGCACTTAGAGATGCATTAGATAATATTTATGATGCCCGTGTACCAACTACATGGAAAAGAGGTTCATGGGCTTCTTCAACTTTAGGCTTCTGGTTCACAGAGCTTCTAGAACGAAATGCTCAGTTTTCTGCCTGGATATGGGTGAAACGTCCTGTATCATTCTGGATGACAGGATTTTTTAATCCCCAAGGTATTTATGAATTGTTGGAGTAGCCTTTTACTGAAATATTATTCATTTTATCTGTTTAGTGTGATAACTGCTGAGCAATTTATAAACTTACAGTCCTTGCATCTGGGGCAAAATTGCTTTCACTCATCACATTAGATCAGTACACATATGATGAGCTTGATCAAAGCATTCAAGTGCATATCTGTGAGCCACAATCTTTTGTTTGTCTTTCTTTTATATATGAGTGTCTTTGCTTTGGTCATGTCCTGTCATGTTGTATGTGCCTTAGGTGTCATGTCTGTTCATTGTGTAGCTTGCAGTACTGAGTGCAGTAGAATGTGTGGGTTTATTTTAACATGAAGTGGTCTTATAAAGTGTCAAATGATATGTCTGCCAGTGTTCTCAATTCAAGTAATTGGCAAAAATGTTCATGTGACTGAATTCTCAACAGTTTATGAACCCAGGTATCCAAATAATTGTCACTGAAAACAGTTAAGAGATCAGGAATAATGTGTTACTATTTGAAGTCCAGGAAATACTATTGTTCAAAAGAAAAATTGTTTTACTTGACAATGATGGTGTCAAATTATTGGACTAATGTGCTGAAACTAAAAATATGTGTGACCTATGGAGATGTGTTTGCAGTTGAGGATGTGCTCATCGAATTATTGGCAAAATATGCTTAGAAGCAGTCCAAACAGAAATTACCGCTGTCAAGGGAAAATAATTCTTACTGTTGGTCCATATTTATATTTGCACATAAAAGAAACAGAAATGACAGGGGACATATGGCAGAAACTGAAGGTGTTGTCTGTGGCAAGAAAGAAGTTATTTGTTATAAGTGCAAAAAGCTGTGGCATTTTAAAAGTAAGAGCCCTGAGAATGAGAAGAATGATATCAGACAAAACAGAACCTCAAACATCTTCAGTACAGTTCTTTTGAGTGGGTCTTTCTATGTGTCTGCTAGTGTGCATCTCACAGCACATAAAAGTTGTAAGAAGAATATAGTGAACAATGTTAGCATACATAAAATGGTGACAACGCATCAGACTGAAATCCCTGTTTTATGCTTTGAGGAAGCTGATTTAACAGCAGTAGTTGGAAAGACTTTCTGTGATATCACAGTGAAAAATGTTGTTTTTTCTCCAGAAATAACAACACATTTAGTATCTGTAAGCAGATTGATTGAACAAGGAAACCCAGTTGAATTTAGTGGTGGTCAAGAATCAGTTGCAAGTGTATATCTTATAACTGGTGTTTATAAACTGAACATTGACAAGAGAAATAATCTTTTAGGAATGGTTACTGCATCTAGTTTGCATATAATATTAGGCCATTTAAATGCAAAGGACCTTATAAAAATGAAAAATCGTCTCTAGGAGGAGTATTGTGTAAGGATATTAACATAAATATTTGTAAACAAAACTGTGTGGTGCTACCCTACCACAATATTATTGCACCCGGCCTTCTGTGGCCATTACCAGAAATACACAATGATGTTACAGTAAACCAGTACAATGGTGATTTCAGAAAATGCATCACACTGTAAATGATTGCAAGACATTTTTGCATATACTATCAAGTAGTTCAGAGTATTCTTGTGAAATATCACAACAAAAACTCACTTATGTAAGCTGACCGAAGTGCCCTCACTCCCATGTGCAATAGCGTTCTGGTCAACTAATGTATAATGAAGGCAAGCAAATGAGATGGCCTTTTCTACATGAAGGCACTAGAGTTACTAAACTACTGGAAGCTATACAAGCATATCTTTGTGGATCAATGGAAGTTGTGTTGTTAGGTGATGTAAAGTATTTCCTTATTTTGAAAGATGATTAATAGCCAAGTAGAATTTATGTATTTCCTAAAGACAAAATAGTGGAAAACCAGCAAGAAAGGAAAATGAAAACAGTGAAAACAGATAATAGGAAAGAATTCTGTTGTGTGAGTTTTGACAGCATGCTGAAGAATCGTGGGGTTATACATCATTTGATTAACAGTTATGTATCAAAACAAAATGGTTTAGCGGGTAGGTTGAACTAAACTGTGACAGAAAAGGCAAGATGTTTACTATTTGATGGTAAATCTAACAAAAGCTTTTGGGCTGAAGTTGTCAATAATGCAATATATTTGCCCAGTTGGTGAAAGACAGTGGTGGCTGCTATGTAGATAAAAAATGGTTCATGATGCCACTCATCTAGAAGTTTGTGTTAGTGCCACCAGATGGTAGCACACTATGGCAGTTTTATCCCCATTCACATGGATAAATCCTGCTAGATGATAGCACACTCCTCAGACATGCAGATTCACTCACTATATACTGTACTAAAATTAGATCAGATCACAATAGATGTACTGACAGTAAACCTATTTTGTAGCTTTGTGAATGAGCTATAGTATATTAAGTTATGCATTTTATCATACACTAATCCACTTGAGGCCACATAAGGGCCTAAAGCACATCACCATAGATCGTGTGATTGTTGCATTTTATTCATGCTTCTGAAATCTGTCGATCTTATGGTGATTAGGGTTTATCTGTGCTGTAAGCCCACACTGTGTATATACAAAAATTCACAAAAAGCTGTATCACTGGATCTCTAATATTCACTTAAATGTGGGATCAATGGCAGTGTGCTTTAGGCAGTGGATCTCAGCGCCTCCTTTGTATTCTAGTAAAATAACCATCTTGGTAGACATTACTACTCGATTTTAATCGTTTCCACAAATGGCACTTTGTGTTTGAGGTTGGTTGTTTACTGTGTGGGAATGGGCTTCTGTGCACAGTGTAAACATGAACTATGTTGAATCTGTTTAAATGCTAACAGAAAAGCAAAGCTGTGAGGATGGGTCATGAGTTGTGCTTAGGTAGCTCAGTTGGTAGACCACTTGTCTGCAAAAGGCAAAGGTCCCAAGTTCTAGTCTCAGTCAGGTACACAGCTTTGATCTGTCAGGATGTTTCACATCAGTGCACACTCTGCTTAAAAGTGAAAATCTCATTGTGGGAACAGAAAAGTAAATTAACAGGAAAAGTTAGCCACAAAAGAACAAGGGCCTCTGAGAATAGATGCTTTGATTGAGAGAGTGACAAATAAGCGTGACTACAAATGAACATTTAACAATGAAGTGTACAGTTAGCACAAGCTGTTGTATGGGTGCAATGTAAGGATACCTGATTTTCAGCCCAGAAGTAAATTCGTACATTTGTCCGAAAAAATGGAAAAGCACAAAAATGCCCTCTTACTAAAAATGAGAAGTGGAGAATTGCAACAATTTACACATTATTTCATTATTGCCCTAAACTGTACTTCATTATGTACAAAATAACAAAATTCCACAAAAACAGTTCTTTCTTTTGTCAGATAAGTTATGCATATTATTACTATCATTATTATTATTACTATTATTATTACTGTTGTTATTAATATTATGGCATGTGTTATACTTGTAACACAGAAAACACCATTTACTTTCACTATGTAATATTTTTATTGGCACAAGATAAATCAAAACACAAAGAAATTGTTTTCAACAATCACGGTAACAGTCATGACAAATGTCCCACACCAACTAGTCAACAACCAAAGTAAGTAAAACGAAGTACAAAAAAGCAAAGATATTAATACTATTATTATTACTGTTGTTATTAATATTATGGCATGTGTTATACTTATAACACAGAAAACACCATTTACTTTCACTATGTAATATTTTTATTGGCACAAGATAAATCAAAACACAAAGAAATTGTTTTCAATAATCACGGTAACAGTCATGACAAATGTCCCACACCAACTAGTCAACAACCAAAGTAAGTAAAACGAAGTACAAAAAAGCAAAGATATTAATATTTTCTGGCAGTTCTGCCTCCCCCCCCCCCCACCCCCACCCCCCGAGGAGTGCGGAGCGCATAGGAGTAGTGATGAGGAGTAAGTGATAAAGGGAAGGTAAACATTTAAGGCAAGACGTAATCTTGAAGTCTGAGAGGTGGACGTACAGTGCGGCCAGCACACAGGTGATAGCAATAGGAGTAGGAAGATTCGGGGAAGACGAAGGAGAAGGGGGGGGGGTTACTCTTATAAATAAAACATTATTGGAATCTACGTAGGCTGAAAAGTCATTTTGTGAAGTACCAGGAGCCACATTGAAGCACTGTAATAGCTTAATGTCTTTCTGGTTAGATGGCACAGAATTGTTTTGAATTTCAAATAAAAAAAGAAAAGTGTCCACAAGTTGTATTTTTATAGAGTCCACATCATAGTCACTCAAGTTCACTTGAAACACTAGTTCATTACTGCTGGCACTCAGAGGCGTAAAGTATAGAAGAGGGGGGCCTTGACTTGCTGAGAGTGTTTAATTAGCTTGTGAAGAAGGGAGAGGACAGGCCTCTGAAGTTTCCTGCAAAACAAATTCATTATCGTGTATGTCAGTGTCATGAAGGATCCATGCTGGTTTCAAGTGCTCAATGGACACGACAGATGGTTTGTTCTTAAAGAGGATCGTATAAGTATTTTCAGAGCGTGACAGGACCCGGTATGGGCCAGTGTAGGGTGGAGCAAGGGGTGGATGCATGGCGTCTTCTCTAAGCATCACATAGTTACAAGAACTGAGGTGTGGGTGAATGAAAACTGGAGGGGTAGCATGCGATCGAGGTTGCGGAAAACGTAACTTGGTGATACGCTGTCAAACCTGTCGTACCAACTCGGAAAGTTGATCCTCGGGAAGTAGAGTAGGGTCATCAAGAAAATCCGCCGGAAGTGCGAGGTTTTCTCCACATACCATCTCAGCAACTGACGCTTTAAGGTCTTCTTTGAAAACCGTCCTCAAACCTAAAAGGACCCAGGGGAGTACCTCAGTCCAAGAGGAAGAATGACACATGAGAGCGACCTTCAGGGTACGGTGCCATCGTTCTATTAGGCCATTAGATTGCGGGTAATAGGCTGTAGTTCTGAATTTGTTGATACCACACAGTTGACAGAGGCGATTAAACAGATTAGATTCAAATTGTTTCCCCTGGTATGTGGTAAGTGAAGTAGGGCAACCAAATCGGGAAAGCCAATGGCGTACAAAAGCATTAGCTACAGTGTCAGCCGTAATGTCCATGATGGGGATAGCCTCGGCCCAATGTGTGGTACGATCTATCATGATCAGTAAGTAATGGAAGTTGTTAGTTATTGGTAACGGACCGACAGTGTCCAAATGGACATGACAGAATCTACCTGAGGGCACAGTAAATTTGCCTAATGGGGGCTTGGTATGTTTGTGTATTTTGGCTCTCTGTCAAGGTATGCATGCTCTCACCCACTGATTGCAATATCTTTTTACATTAGGCCAAACAGATCTCTCTGTAGCTCTCGCCCACTGATTGCAATCTCTTTTTACATTAGGCCAAACGTATCTCTCTGTAATGAGGCGCGTAGTCGTGCGAATGCCCGGGTGAGCGAGATTGTGGATCGTGTATAAAACATCTTTCCTAAGAGCTTTAGGGACTATAGGATGAGGATAACCTGTTTTAATGTCACAATACAAAGAGGAATCATCATTAGGGAAGGGATGTAGAGCAATTTGTAAAGAAGTATCAGAGTCAGAGAAAAGGTGCTGTATCTCTGGGTCGGATAGCTGAAGCTCGTGTAAGCGGTGAGGATCAATAGCTGTCTTCAGGGAGGACAGGCGTGACAGGTAGTCTGCTGCAACATTGTCATTACTGCCGATATATTGAAAGTCTGAAACATATTGTAATATGAAATCCATATGGCGTAACCTTCTGGGGAGTACATCTAATGCTGGTTTGGGGAGAGTCTCAAAAAAGGGGCTTGTGATCTGTGTAAACTGTCACAAGTCGGGCTTCAATATCTGTATGAAAGTACTTTACGGCCTCATAAATGGCGTAAAGTTCACGATCAAATGTGGACCACTTTCTTTGTGTTTCGGTGAGCTATTTTGAAAAGAAACACAGGGGTGTGGTACCTGTTGGTAGGGTCTGTTGCAAAACTGCACCAATGGCATTATCGCTAGCGTCTGTGGTTATTGTCAGGGAGGTGTCAGGGTGAGGGTGAGACAGGGTAATAGCATTCACCAAGGCGTACTTAAGCGAGTCGAAGGCTCACTGCATGGTCTGATCCCATTCTATGTGTCTGTCACCTGTGGTATTCTTTCCCTTTAAGGCCTCAGTGAGAGGGGCTTGAAGAGATGCCACATGTGGAATGTGGAGTCTAAAAAAATTTACCATTCCGAGGTATCTACGTAGCTGTTTATAGGTTTGAGGGAGGGGAAGGTCAAGTATTTGTTGCACTCTATCTGAGGTGGGACGAATGCCCTCATTATTGACCAAATGTCCCAGGAAAATAACCTCTGGCTTCTCCAGTTGGGATTTGTCATGATTAATCTCAACTCCGTGTCATGCCAATCTATCAAAAACCTGTTGGAGGTATTGTTTGTGCTCCTCGGCAGTTGTGGAGAAAATAATAATGTCGTCTAGGTAGGCATAGCAAAAATTAAGGCCACGTAGAATGGTGTCAATGAATCTTTGCCAGGTCTGGGTGGCATTCTTCAATCCATAAGGCATAAACAAATATTCATATAGCCCAAATGGGGTGATGATAGCGGTTTTGGGGATATCTTCTGGGTGCATCGGAATCTGATGGTATGCCTTTTTGCAGTCTAACACAGAGAAAAAATTGGCACCGAACATGGATTGTGAAAAATCGTGGAGGTGTGGGACAGGGTAGTTATCAAGTATTGTTCTGGTGTTCAAATGCCTATAGTCTCCACAGAGTCGAAAGGAATTGTCCTTTTTGGGAATGACATGTATTGGGGAAGACCACACACTGTCCGAAGGGCGGACTATACCTAAGCGTAAAAGTTCATTAATACATTCTTTGGCAGTGGTAAGTTTTTTTGCATTGAGGCGTCAGGGGCTAGAACGGACAGGCGGTCCCTCAGTTGTGTTAAGCCTGTGACAGATGCTCGTAGTAATGGCCTTGATTTTGTGAATAGGTGTGGCCAAAATACGTGGAGGGACACAGGAAGGAGTGCCGTTATCGTCGGTGCATGGTAAGTATGAAAGGGAACTAACCTGAAATACGTTATCATTGAACAGTAGTTCAGTGAAAGCTGCAGTGTTGTCCGTGGAGCTGCGCTGTGTAACAGCCAGCGGGGTTCCATTGACTATGGTGTTACTGCACGAAGGAATTGTTGTGTGCGCATGCGCGGTGTCACCTGTAACAGCTGCCGCCTCTGTGTTTTGGTGAAAGGTGGACGGTGAAGCGCAGGGTGGGGGGTTGCTGAGTGGGTTGCCATCTTCGCTGTCTGGATCATGGCAGGTGCCGCTGTGGCTGCGTATAAACAGCGGTGCGGTATGCAGGTCCCATGTAGTTTCGTGCATGTTATTACTTTTAATCTTGATGTCCTCTCTAAACCTGCGCAATTCATCAGTCAGGACATCACAACGTTGAAGTAGCTTTGCATTGTCTTCAGACAGTTGGTTGATTTCAAGGCGTTGCATAACTAAGTTCACTACGGCAGCTTTGACCTCCTCAGATAGAACAGAAACTGTCTCTTTGTCTTGTTGACAGGACGTATTCGAGCTGCATTCTGTCGGCATGGATGGGGAAAATCTCGCCGAAAATTTTTGTTTAAAATCCACTGAGCAGAGGGCAGGTGTAATTAAGTCCAAAGAAAAGTTATGAACAGTTAAAAAGTCGATTTCTTCTACCAAAAATGTCCATTCATAATTATGTGTATCATCGAAGTAAATGCGAAGTTGCGTTACACCATAAACCTTTAATGAGGAATTGTTGGCTACTCTGATTTGGTGAGGCGAATGCGTGATTGTAGAAGTGACCATTGAACATGGAATGATGCTCACATCGGCACCAGTGTCCACCAAAAACCATTTCTGAGAAGCTATATCCTGGATATACAAACGTCCGAGAGAATACTTCGGAAGTACTAGCCTGTGATCTGTTAGGCGACTTGACGTCACAGTGCGGACCGGTGCGCCTATAGCGGCCCACCGTGCATGTTTGGGCGCATTGCACAGGGTGAGTGGCAATCCCTGGCTGTATTACCGTAAACGGAGTGACACCAGCAGAGAGGATAAACTTGCTGATCCTGTGTTGTTACCGGGTGAAGGATGTCACTTGAAGCTGTGGTATGGGATGGTGAAGGACAATGTGGAATCTGGTGCTCAGCCAGTGTACTCTGTCTGTTGTTTTGGAAAGATTGGCCTCTGCCACACGGGGGAGGTGTAATATCGAGGGGGTCACATGTAGATAACTTTCTTCTGTTGATTATCTTATATGCGGCGTCGGCCAGAAATAATTTCACTTGTATAGGTCCCTGATCGTGTGATAGGAGCTGCAGTTGGATAGCTTGCGGCAGCTTTCCAACCCAGAAAGAAAGTAAAGCTTCATCTGGCATAGTTTTGCTATCGAAGACTGCTCTGATACGTCGGCACAGTTGTGAAGGAGTTGAGTCTTTGAGATGTACATCTTGCAGTATGTATAAAACAGACTCTTGTGTAGTCTTAGCTAGACGTTCGCAGATCTGTTGTTTTGCCAGTGCATAACGATTTGCGGGGGCCGCCGACAGCACTGAGTCCTGTACCCACTCAGCGTGGTCCTCCAGGGCATTAATAAGTGCAGTAAATTTAGCACTGTCTGAATCAATGTTTAGGGCAGTGAATATTGTCTCTGTTAAAATAAACCACGTATGTGGATTGTCCATCTTGAACCTTGGTAATTTAGGAATTTTCTCACTCTTGTGTTATGGATGTAACAGATTCGATAGCACAGCGGACAGGAGTGGCGGAGTGTTTATGAACCTGTCACTTGCTGCGTTCGCGGCGTCTGGTTTAAACACAGCTGGTGCTGGAGGCGCGGCAGGCGCAGCCAGGGCTGCGGAAACAATCGGGGCGGGACGACTGTCCAACCAGTAATTGTTGTCACTGAAATTTGTACCCATCTGTTTTTGTGGTGAGTCTTGTAGTAGGTGGGGAGAGAATGTGTACAAAACCGATTTATCAGCAATATATGTGGAGCTCCAAGTGATCTGTGGGCTCGAAAAGTCTGTGAGGTTCATAGTGTTTGGGCACTGTTGCACACTACATGTCACAGGAGGTTGTACATACGACACACTGTGAGTCACAAATTTAGGCACAGCACTCATGATTGGTTTGTTATAGACGAACATAGAAAAAGATTTCATAGCAGGTGACATCACTGACGATGTTGAAAGAGTCCACAATGGCATTGTTGAGGACGGAGAAAACTCCACGGCATTGTACTTATCTTCCAATTTTATCCCAGTTGTTGGTGCCATTGTGCGTAGGAAACCATGGAAAGGCAGTGTAGAGGCACCATTAGTATCATGTTGTAGTTCGAAAGGAGTGGAGGGTGAGCGATGTGGAGATGTCGAAGTAAATGACCACATTATCGAATCGGACGTATGTTGCGCATCGGAGGTCACCAGTATGGCGTGTGTTACACAACACAGAAAACACCATTTACTTTCACTATGTAATATTTTTATTGGCCAAAGATAAATCAAAACACAAACAAATAGTTTTTGACAATCACAGTAACAGTCATGAAGAATGTCTCACACCAACTAGTCAACAACCAAAGTAAGTAAAATGAAGTACAAAAAAGCAAAGATATTAATATTTTCTGGCAGTTCTGCCACAATATTGGCAGTTGTAGTTGAATAAACTTGTTGATAAGCATAACTGTCATACAGCTATTAATTTCACATTGTCAGATTTATCTGAATCTAAAAACTTGTTAACACCCAGAATGTCACAAGATGCCACTGGTAAAAGGGTTCAAGTTCATTGAATAAAATGTCCTATGAATGGTGGGCTGGCAAGAAATCAACCTTTAGTAATCTCAGAATAGCTGGAAGCAAAGACATGATGCCCAATTCTAAAATTCCGAGGACAAAATTGGGAAAAATCCAAAAGAAATGATCTTAATATGATATAGTAACACCACAAAAGGCTATAGACTTTATGACCCTGAAGCAAATGATGATGTAATAAGTAGAGATGTGACTACAATGAAAAATGTTAGTGATATAGAAACTGAAATAAAGAATCATGAATAAATCATGAGTTGAGTGGGAGAAGATAAATAAGAAGCTGAGTATGATGCTATACCAAGAGAAGACATCCATAATGCGTCAGAAGATTCATTAAGTCAGAGGAAGAAACTAATACTCAAAAACCTTGTATCACAAGAAGATAAAATGAAGAAGATTAGAAGATCAAAATGGCAGTTCAAACCAAATAGAAAATTTGATGATTATTAGGCTTATTTTTCTGCTGGAACTTCAGATCAAATGAAGGACTTAATAAGTGTGAAGGAGGACCATTCCAAACATGATGCAAAGGAATGGAAACATGCTATGGATGAAGAGATACAAGCTTTTGAAGACAACAGTGCATAGGACATGATAAAGCTTCCAGAAAGTCTAGTGTTGTTCAGTGTAGATGGATTTTCGAGAAAACAGTCAACAGTGAATCTTAGATGTAGCATCCTGCTAGGATATTGGCAAAATGATAGATAATTCACTCATAAACCTGGAACTGATTGTGATGAAACTTTTTCTTATGTGGTAAGGTATTCTACACTTAGATTTATAATGGCTTTATCTGTTGAACTAGATTTAAACATCAAACATATTGATATGAAGACAGCTTTTTAAAATGGTATTCTCACAGAGGAAGTTTTTCTATAAGCAACATGAAGGATAAACTCTTTATTATGATAAAGGAAAAGTTTTTGAGGTTAAAAAAGGCTATGTATGGACTAAAACAATCATCCAGAGTGTGGAATCAAAGAGAAAATGATGTTTCAAATTGTTTATGTTTCAAAACATCAAGACTAGAATCATGCTTGTTTCTAAAACAAAAGGACAAAGGCATTATATACTGATGATTTCTACACTTTTCCAAATGACAGTTGTGTGACTAAATTCTTGAAACTAAGAGCTAAGATATTTTTAGGGATAGACATCAAATATGACAAGATTAACAGAGAGTTAGCTTCAACTCAAGAGAAGCATTCTAATTAGCTATTGGAAAGATTCAGTATGACAGATTGTAAAACTTTAAAAACTCATATTGAAATTAATTTCTTTTCAAACTGAAAAAGAAAATAAGGTTAATGATGTTCCTTATCATACACTAATAAGTAATGTAATGTATTTGTCAGTACTTTACAAAAACAGATGTTTCTTTCAGTGTGAGCTATTTAAGCCAAAAATGATCATGTGCTAAGAGAATTTTGAAATATTTTTAAGGAAACTAAGACTTACTGTCTAAAGTTTACAAAAAGAGATTTAGAATTATGTGGTTTTCTAGATACAGCTTGGCAAACTGCCATTTAGAAAGGAAATCATACAATGATCTTATTTTTCAATTGTGTGACTAGTTTCATAGAAAAGTGCTAAGCAGAAAACCATAGCCCTTTCTAACACAGAGGCTGAGTATATGGTATTTTTCTGAGGCTTGGTGAGAGATAATTTTTTTAAGTAGCTTACTGCATTAACTGATAAGCTATAACAATTGTGTAAATTTATTTAATGACTAGGATTTTCCCTGTAGCTTTGCTTGCATATGCGTTTGACCCATTTATTGCACACTTATCCTCCTCCCCCTTTCTGTGTCACCTCTTTTTCCTCCATTTCTCTGTCCACCTCATTCTCCCACAGCTGTCTGTTCATCTCCTCCCCTTCCTCTCTTTGTCCATCTCCTCCTCATCTCTCTGACCATATCTTTGCCACCTCTGTCATTCCATCTCCTCCTCCCCCCCTCTCTGTGACCACCTCTTCTGGCCCCTGTCTCTCTGTCTGTCTCATCCTCCCACCTCAATCTAGCCATCTCCTCCTTCCCACTCTCTCTCTCTCTCTCTCTCTCTCTCTCTCTCTCTCTCTCTCTCTCCTCCTCATCATCATCATCATGTCCCTCCCTTTATGTCCCTCCCTTTGTGCATCTCCTCTGCACCCTCTCCCTATCCATCCCATCCTCCCCTCTGCCCATATCCTTCTCACCCCCTCCCTATACATACCCTCCTGCCCACCTCTCCATCCATCCCTTCCTTCCCCCCTCTCTATCAAACCTCCTGCTCCCCCTCCTCTCTCTTTCCATTTTCTTGTACCCATCTCTCTCCATGTCTACCCCTCGTCTACCCATCCCAACCTTCCCCCCCCCCCCCCCCAGCTGAGCCCATCCAAATGTGTAACCCCTGAAAAACATTTGAGAAAACTGGCTGATACTATTCCCACACAGTATGAATGTCATGCAGGATCTTAAAAAACACGTCTGTATCTCTGTACATTTTATAGATAGAGTATTGTAACCCCCCCCCCCCCCTCCCCCCTCTACATCAATCCACTTGTGGCAAGGAGTTCAAATGTCAAATTTGGCTCACTTCAGCCCAGTGGCCTGGGAGGAGTTCTTGTATATACATACATACATACACACACTTGGCTTTATTTGTATACTAGCCTTTTCCCCACTGCTTTGCGAGTGTACATTAATGTCCTATAATGCGCACATCTCTTTGTCCATCTGCTCCTCTCCCCTCTGTGCCCATCATCTCCCTGCCTCCCCATCTGTCAGTCTCCTCCTCCCAATTCTCAGCCTCCCCCCCTCTCTCTCTATGTCCATTGCCTCCTCCCCCTCCCTGTCTCCACATATCCTCCTGCCACCCCTCTCCCTATCCATCCCCCCTCGCCCTACCATCATCTCCTGCCCCCCATCTCTCTCCATCTCCTGTATCCACCTCAACTTTCTCCCAGGTATGCCCATCCACACAAGTAGCCCCTGCAAATGAAGTCAATAAAACAGGCTCTTACTACTCCCACATCACACCTCTTGTGCACTGCAACCTATATGCCAAGGGCTTGGGAACCCTTTTTGTCCCATGATGTTAGGCTCCCATGCAAACCAGGCCAATACCGCTCCAGCACAACATGCCTGTGCTGGACAGTCTACACATTGGGGGAGGGGGGGGGGGGGGGGTATGCTGGAAAACTGTTTCTTGTCCCTGATTTGTAGGCTGCCCTGGAAAGCAGGCAGTATAGCAGGCAGATATGACTCCCACACAACACACCAGTTGTGTAGGGCAGCCTGTATGGTAGGGGCTTAAAAAAACATGCATGTCTGAAACTCTGCAAATAATAGAGCTGGAGTATTATTAATTCTCCCCGCCCTTCCTCCAATGTTGGTCCTCTAAAGGCAAAAAGTTTGTGTATCAAACTTTTGGCTTCACTCGCTTACACATTCAAACATATAATGCACACGTTTCCTCTTCCCCATCCCTTCTACGAGGGTGGTTGGAAAAGTTCTTAGAATGGAATAGGAAAAAGTACTTACCTCACTGAAACCTTTTTTATTTTTCAATGTAGTCTCCTTGTAGACAAATGCAATGGGTCCAACGATATTCCAGTGCCTTGATTCCATCTCAAAAATGAGTTTCCTCCAGGCCTGCAAAATACTTGTCAACTGTGGCTATCAATTCTTCATATGAGGTGAATCTTCCTCCACCAAGAAAAATTTTCAGTTTTGGGAAGAGATGGAAGTCTTATGAAGCCATATCATGTGAATAAGGCAGGTGTGGCAACAATTCATACCTTAGTTCATATAATTTTGCCATAGTGAAGGCACACATGTGGAGGCGCACTTTATCTTGATGGAAGATGACTTTCTTCCCGCTAAACCTGGCCTTTTTTCACATACTTTTTGTTGCAACTTGTCCAGGAGGTTAGCATAGTATCCTCCAGAAATTGCTTGCCCAGTGGGGAAATAATCTACAAACAGAATCCCCTTCGCATAACAGAACACTGATGCCATGACATTTACTGCCAAAGGAATTGTCTTTGCTTTCTTTGGTGGCGGAGAATCAGCATGTTTCCACTGCTTTGAATGTTGTTTTGTCTCTGGGGTATATTAGAGCACCCAAGTTACATCTGTGGTCACAAACTGGTGCAAAACATCTTGTTTGTTTCTCCTAAAATGGGCCAAATATTGTTCCGATATATCCATTCTCATGTGTTTTTGATCCATCGTTAAGAGTCGCGGCACCCATCTTGCAGATAATTTTTTCATTTCTAATTCTTCAGTTAAAATGTGATATACCCTTTCAGATGACATCTGGCAAGTGTGAACAAGTTCATGCACTTTAAATTGGTGATCCTCCATGATCATTTTGTGCACTTCTGCAATGATTTCTGGAGTAGTGACACATCTTGGTCAACCACTGCGCAGGTCATCATCTAAGCTCTCCTGACCAAATTTAAATTCATTTGACCACTTGACAATAGTTGAATATGAAGGAACAGAGACGCCCAGTGTATTTTGGAAATCATCATGAACCCTTTTGCTTTCATACCTTTCTTTATGAAGTACTTAATCACAGCTCGAATCTCATTTTTTTCCATCTTCACAAATCACTACACAGGAACAACAACAGAGCCATGTCACCACCACAGCTCTCTTCCAAGAGCACTGACATGGCACATATTTATGGGCAACAGTCCAATGAATATCACATGAACAACTCGTTGCACTAGTGCTGACCTCTCGTGATGATTCTGAGAACTTTCCAAACCATCCTCATACATCATTCTCTGCAAACCGCCTAATCATAAGTGGCAAGCCACCTAACTTTTGTGTGGTGGAGGATACTTTTGGTACCATTAACTGATCCCCTCTTCCCTGTACCACTCACGCATGGTGCATGGGAAGAATGATTGTTGGTAAACCTCTGTATTAGCTCTAATTTATTTGATTTTTCTCATTATGGTCATTTTGTGAGATGTATGTGGGAGAGTCATCTGCTCATGAGCGGGAGGCATACTGTCTTAGTGATTAAAGTCTACAGCATAGTCATCAGCAGGCTCAAATGCTATGCGTGTTGCTGCAGTTGACTGCATCTCTGCATGACTTAATTCCACGTCCTCAGGAAATTCCTGCACAGGCACAGTGGCACTCTTAACTGACTGTCACATGCTTTTGTTCTGGCACATTGCACCTGTGTACATCATGTGTATTGCAGTAGAGGATTTGTGAAGGGTTGTTAGCTCCAGTGTTGGAACATGTAAATGCCATTCAGCCACATTGCACAGTGTACTATGTCATTCTTGCCGGACACATAATGAAAGTAGCATTTGTTTGTGAGCCTAATAGGGATAGAAACATGTAGATATTTCACAGTGGATGAATACAGGGGTAGTTATCTGCACTAAGAGCTTAGCATAAGCCTAGAAACCTCACAGCATGGGGCACACTCCGGGTGTGTAATCGCACCTCTCAACAGAATAACACAAAACATGTAACGATATAGGTTAAAATGAATGTTCCTTATTAGCTGTTCATTAAGTGTTCATTAAATATTAATTCACAACACAAGTGCGTACTTGATGTTATCGAAGTAAATGACTCCCAAAGATTACCTGTGGCATAGACCATTACACTCATCTCTATAATTGTGTAAGGATAGATCACAAATTATGAAGATATGTATTGGTTATTGACACAGAAGAGAGCAAATTTAGAGGATACATAATTACAATGGGCAAAGTAATGTACCCATTTAACTACAGTTTGCGTAATGAGAGAATTAACAAAATACACTGACAGAAAAAAATCACAAAACTAAAAAATAATTGATGTAGACTAATGAAATTTTGGGAATACATTTGTCTAGGTAACATATTTAAGTAATAAACATTGCAAGTTCACTGGTTAATATAAGCACAAGATAAGCCATTGCAAACATGAAATGCTGATACATTAATAACCAATGTACATCTACATCTACGTAGTTACTCTGCAGTTCACACTTAAGTGCCCGGCAGAGGGTTCATCGAACCATTTTCATACTGGTTCTCTACCATTCTACTCTCGAATGGCGTGTCAGAAAAATGAACACCTAAATCTTTCCGCCTGAGTTCTGATTTCTATTATTTTATTATGATTATCATTTCTCCCTACGTAGGTGTGTGTCAACAAAATATTTTCACACTCGGAAGAGAAAGTTGGTGATTGAAATTTCGTAGACAGATCTTGCCACAAAGAAAACCGCCTTTGTTTCAGTGACTGCCACCCCAACTTGTGTATCATATCAGTGACACTCTCACCCCTATTGCGTGATAACATGAAACGGGCTGCCCTTCTTTGCACTTTTTCGATGTCCTCCATCAGTCGTACCCGGTAAGGATCCCACACTGCACAGCAGTATTCCAGCAGGGGATGGACAAGTGTAATTTAGGCTGCCTCTTAAGTGGGTGTGTCGCATCTTCTAAGTGTTCTGCCAACAAAGTGCAGTCTTTGTTTCACCTTCCCCACAATATTATCTATGTGGCCTTTCCAATTTAAGTTGCTCGTAATTGTAATTCCTAGGTATTTAGTCGAATTGACAGCCCTTTTATTTGTGCAATTTATCGTATACCCAAAATTTATTGGATTTCTTTTAGTACCCATGTGGATGACCTCACACTTTTCTTTGTTTAGTGTCAATTGCCACTTTTCACACCATACAGAAATTCTCTCTCGATCATTTTGTAATTGGAATTGATCATCTAATGATTTTACTAGACAGTAAATTACAGCATCATCTGCAAACAATCTAAGGGGGCTGCTCAGATTATCTCCTAGATCATTTATGTAACTCAGGAACAGCAGAGGGCCTATGACAGTACCTTGTGGAACGCCAGGTATCACTTCTGTTCTACTCGATGATTTACCATCTATCATTACAAACTGTGACCCCTCTGAGAGGAAATCACGAATCCAGTCACACAACTGAGACAATACTCCATATGCATACAATTTGATTAATAGTCGCTTGTGAGGAGCAGTATCAAAAGCCTTCTGGAAATCTAGGAATATGGAATCGATCTTAGATCCCTTGTCAGCAGCACTCATTACTTCACGGGAATATAGAGCTGTGTTGCACAAGAATGATACTTTCTGAATCCGTGTTGGTTATGTATCAATAAGTCATTTTCTTCAAGGTGATTCATAATGTTTGAATTCAGTATATGCTTCAAAATCCTACTGCAGTGATATGGGTCTGTAATTCAATGGGTTACTCCTATTTCCTTTCTTGGATATAGGTGCGACCTGTGCTACCTTCCATTCTTTAGGAACCAGAATGTTGAATGTAAGCATGCAAATGTGCATGCATTGTGTAGTACATTGTACAAGTGCCAGATGTCGGTTTGTGGGGTGGAATTCCATGCCTGTTGCAGTAGGTTGGTCAATACAGGGATGGTTAATGCTGTTTGTGGATGATGCTGGAGTTGTCATCTGATGATACCCCACATGTGCTCAATTGGAGACAGATCTGTTGATTGAGCAGACCAAGGCAACATGTTGACACCCTATAGAGCATGGTGGGTTAAAACAGCGGTATGTGGGTGAGTGTTGTCCTGTTGGAAAACACCCGGTGGAATCCTGTTCATGAATGACAGCAAAAAAAGGTCGAATCATCAGACTGACATACAAATTTGCAGTCAAGGTGTGTGGGATAACCATGAGTGTTCCTGCTGTTATATGAAATCACATTCTATACTGTAACACCAGGAGTAGGTCTAGTGTGTCTAGCACATGGACAGGCTGGTTGCAGGCCCTCAACTGACTTCCTTCTAACCAACACATGGCCATCATCACTGGCACCAAGGCAGAACCATCTTCCATTAGAAAACACAACAGACCTCCAACGTGCCCTCCAATGAACTCTCGCTTGACACTAATAATGTCGCAAATAGTGGTGGTTTGCGATCAATGGAATTCTCGCTACAGGCCATCTGGCTTGAAGCTGTCCATAAAGTAACCAATCTGTAACAGTTCATTGTGTCACTGTATTGCCAACTACAGCTCAAATTGCTGCTGTAGATGCAGTAAAATACACCACAGCCATTTGCCAAACATAATTGTCTCCCCTCTTGGTAGTGCCACATGGTCATCTAGAGCCTAGTTTTCTTGCAGCCCTTAGATTCTCACGATCACTGCTGCCAGCAATCACCTACAGTGGCTATATTCCTGCCTAGTCTTTCTGAAAAATCACAGAAGTGACATTCAGCTTCTCACAGCCCTATTCCATGACCTTGTTCAAACTCAGTTAGGTGTTGACAATGGTGTCTTTGTTGCCTTGAAGGCATTCTTAACTAACATCAATTCACCAAGTCCAGTCTCAAAGGTAACTAAGGCTCATAGCCATTCTACACACTATTAACACCACTCTTATGCAACTGGCATGAAATTCGAATAGACATCATCTTTCAGAGGTAGAAACAGGCCTACCAACTTTCACTTACATCGCACAACTCCCCCTTGGTGTTGCAACTCTTTCCATCAGTGTAGTTGGAATTACATTGTGACTACAATGCATGTTTCAACTAAACATTTTTTCTAGGTCAGAAAAAATCACGAAAACCAAATCCTGACATTTGTTCTAGGAATTAATCATGCTTAACAGTCAAAATAACGTAATTTTTTTTCTGGTAGATGGAAACTTTTAAAATAGGAAGCTTTCAGGTAAACTAAAATTCTTGCTGAAAAGAGGCACTGAAGGACTTTCAACTGAGGTATATTATTTTACAAACAACTAACTATTTGTTCATAGAAAATATCAGCTCTGTGTGTTCTGTAGGTTTCAAAAATGTTTAATAATTTTAATTCATTTATTCAGCTTACACCATTATCATGGTCAATAATTCTTTAAATAAATAGTTTCCAGATAAACTGAATATGATTTGTAATTATAAATGACGACATTATGTAGTGAATGATTAAGTTTTGTGAACGTGAATAAGAAATTCACCATTTCACATAACTATAACATATGTATCACATATATAATCAGGAAAAATGCTGATATATTTAAGGACATGGAACCATGCCCCAAATTTCTACATTTTATGTAGACTTTTCTCTCTCTCTCTCTCTCTCTCTCTCTCTCTCTCTCTCTCTTGCTAAGCCAATCAAGGCACTTCACAAGATGGTTCAATCGATAACACATATGCTAATGATGGATTGGGCAGTTTTAAAATTTTGGTCTGAACCAGAAAATCATCACTAAGGGTGTCTGAATATGACACATGCTTTTAAATTGACAGTGTTGGCTTAGAACTTTTCAGCTACCTATTCTGAATAGAATTGTGAATCCTTTTTTTTAATGTTTGTATGTGCTATAGGAGATCTGTTTGTGGACTAGGACTGGAGGGTGGTACCTACCTGTTAAGGCCGTAGTAAGACCTTGAGCATAAAGGGCAAGGGACTGCTCATCATTGCAGATACAATTTCCTCTGGTGGCTACTTTTATAGGAGAGACTTTTGAAGTACCATTGATGGTTGGTGAGCTTATAAAGCCCACAGATTTTTTCAGAGTCATACAAGTATTGAGGGTCAGCAGGCGGGAAAATGACACTCTGAGCTGAAATGTACCACATGAAATGAATGGAAGCGAGGGTGCAAAGATCATGGAGGAATGAGGATAGAAAGTCATGGCACTGGGTCCAGATCATGAATCACTGAACTGGAAAAATACAAGGGGATTAAGATCTTGGGTGGCTGGAATAGCTTCCTTTAGATGGACCATTAACAGGTTGGCTTATGAGGAGGCCATTGATGCTATTATAAATACTACACAATACTGTATTTTTTTCTTACCTACCCTGGCTTCTCTATTAAATCTCATTTGTCATGAGTCTTTCAATTTAAAAACATGGATTGTTACCAGGTTTTATATGAATGAACATGTATGAAAAATTTCTTATCTGTTCAGCAGAAATATATTAATTCTGATACATTAATTTCAATCAGCAGCATTACTATTTTCTTATGTTGCAGTTGGTCAAAAAGTTAGTAAAATTATTCATTTAAGGATATGAGATACACTCAGTTACAAATGTGTTGAAAGAGTAGCTGTAGGATACAACATTAAATTTTGGTATTTTTGCATAATAACTGCAAGAGAATGTTGAATTTTTTTCCCTCCTCAATGTTGATCATCACAGATAACCTACAAATTTCAGCCAGACTTCACATTAGTGTTTTGTCTGTAAAAATATCTGTTATTGTTGAAGCTATATCACGACATCTTTTTACCTCATTTAAAGTGATTTTACTTTCAAAACTGTGGAATTCTTTACTATACAAATAAAAAATGAATGACACAGAGGCAGCACAGAGTCAGAAACACAACTGGCTCTTTATTCACACAAAGCCATGAGTACTATTGGTAGGGGATCTCAGATTGATTCCGTATTTCTAGATTTCCAAAAGGTTTTTGACATCATTCCTCACAAGCAACTGTAAATTTAATTCCATGTCTATGGAGTATTGTTGCAGTTATGTAACTTGATTCATAATATCATGTCAGAAAGGTCCCAGCTGATAGCAACTGACAGAAAGTAATCAACTAAAACAGAAGTGATATCAAACTTTCCCAAGGAAGTGTTACAAGCCCTCTGCTGTTCCTGATCTATATAAACTATTTACACCACAATAAGATCAGCCCTTTTCGCTTGTTTCAAGATGCTGCTACTATTTAACATCTAGTAAAGTCATTATAAAATTAAAAACAATTGCAAAATGATTTAGACAAGATATGTATATAGTGCAAAAGGTGGCGATAAACTCTAAACAATAAAGAGTTTGAGATTCTGCACAGGAATCCTAAAAGGAGCCTGTAAGAATCTGGTTACATGATAAGTTACACAAATTTAAAGATTGTCAGTTCACTAAAAACTTTCAGATTACAATTATGGACAACTTAAATGGAAACCACCACACAGAAAATGTTGTAAGGAAGCCGAATGAAAGACTGTATTTCATTGCCACAACACTTAGAAGATGCAATAAGGCACTACCTACACTGTGCTTGTCTGTCCTCTTCTGGGTAGTTGCTGAAGGGTATCAAATCCTTACCAAATAGGATTGATGGTAGACATTGAAATACTTCAATCAGTTGCAGCTCATTTTGTAGTATGGCTAAATAGGGGAGAGAGAGAGATATATCATACTCAAACTGGCTGGCAATCATTAAAATGAAGGTGTTCTTTTCACAAAATTTAAATTATCAACCTTTTCCTCTGAATGCAAAAATATTTTGTTGAAAGCCACCTACATAGGGAGTAAGGACCACTACAATAAAATAAGATCAATTAAGAGTTCACATGTAATAATTCAGGTGTTCACTTTTCCCCCAAAGCACACCCAAAACCGTATGATTTTCATATTAGGTGCATCGTGCTGCTGCCTACTGCCAGGTACTCCATATCAGTGACCTCAGTAGTCATTAGACATAGTGAGAGAGCGGAATGGGGAGCTCCACAGAACTCATGGGCTTTGAACATGGTCAGGTGATTGGGTGTCACTTGTGTCATACGTCTGTATGCAAGATTTCCACACTCTTAAACACCCCTAAGTCCACTGTTTCTGATGTGACAGTGAAGTGGAAATGTGAAGGAACACATACAGCACAAAAGAGTATGAGTCAACCTCATCTGTTGACTGACAGAGACTGTCGACAGTTGAAGAGGGTCGTAATGTGTAATAGGCAGACATCTATCCACACCATCACACAGGAATTCCAAACTGCATCAGGATCCACTGCAAGTACTGTCACAGTTAGGCAGGAAGTGAGAAAACTTGGATTTCATGGTCGAGCGGCTGCTCATAAGCCAGTAAATGGCAAATGATGCTTCGCTTGGTGTAAGGAGCGTAAATATTTGATGATTGAACAGTGGAAAAATGTTGTGTGGAGTGACGAATCACGGTACACAATGTGGCGATCCAATGGCAGGGTGTGGGTATGGCAAATGCCCGGTGAACGTCATCTGCCAGCGTGTGTAGTGCCTACAGTAAAATTTGGAGGCGTTGGTGTTATGGTGTGGTCGTGTTTTTCATGGAGGGGGCTTGCAGCCCTTGTTGTTTTGTGTGGCACTGTGTGTGGATGTGCATGATGAATCACACAGAATAATTCTATTTGCTGATGACACAACAATATTAGTAAATGCAGCAAAAAATGATGATATCCAACATAAAGTAAACTCTTTTACAAATCAATTAAGTAAATGATCCGCAATGAATTAGCTTATAATAAATAACAGAAAAACAGTAGCATTAAATTTCCATAGCTCTTAAAACAATACCCTGTGTTATCCAGATATCACCATCAACCAACAACCCATCATTAATAGAGAAGTAACAAAATTTCTTGGCATATGGATTCAAAGTGACCTAAAATAGGACAAACATATTGAGCATGTTAATTCCAAGCTGAATACAGGTTGCTATCTTTTAATGTCTCTAAAAGGATGCATAAATGAACAGTATCTAATGTCTGCCTATTATGCATATTTCAATGCATACCTAAAATGTGGACTCATATTCTGGGGGAATTCACTAGCATCTCTCGGGACCTTCACAATCAAAAAAAAAATGCCATTAGGATTATTATAGGGAGCAGAACTGTACAGTTATGTAAATCAATATTTAAAACATTGAAAGATCTACCACTATCTTGTATGTTCATTCTAATGTATATTAAAAGAAATGTAATTGGAAATGATAATGGTATTATAAAAAATTGTGGCTTACATAATCACAACACTAGATTAAAAGGTAATTTGCATTTACTTCCAGCTAATACTGTTTTATATCAGAAAGGTACATGCTACTTGAGAATAAAATTATTCAACAAGTTGCCAAATTAAATAAAATGTATACTAAATATTAATACTTCAGGACGATCTGTTAGAAAATATCTACAGTACCACCATATCCAGTCAGTAAATGAATACCGGACCTGCAGTAAATGTATAGAGCTGTAGCTCATGTAACGTATAACACATAGAACTATATATACTGCAATCCTGAAAAACTCTCTACTGTAATGACCAGAATTAAGTCCAATATCATCTTGTACATTGTACTACAAGTGATCAAAGGACTAAATAAATAAATAAATATATATGGTTTTCAATCATCACCCAATCTGGGATTTCAGATAGCTGCTTTTACATGTTGTGCTAACAGATGGCATTACTTCAGTACTTGAGCCAAGCTCGTAACAGTATTTTGCAAAATTGGGACAAAATTGGTTCTTGTTGGGATGTTGGAACAAGAAGGTTCATAACTCTATAATGGTGATGGCCCCAATATATCGGGATGGTGCACTGAAATCAGCATGAAGCTAAATTTTTGCAAGTGAGTTTTTTAATTTTATTGTAAGAATGCATTTTCAATGTAGCTGATTCTCTTTAAATCATTTCTGTGCATTCATTTCATGCAAGAACAAATTTTACATGTTTCATTTAGCTCTACTCAATGTATCTCAACAACAGACGAAAAATATTGGATTAAAAAAGTTTTGTTTTGACTTTATCAATTTATCTATCTTTGTGCAAAGTTTGAACTGATTCATACAATTTTAAAATACGGAAGTAGTGTACTTAATTTAACTATAAGGATCTCCCTAATTACAAAAATTGATGTTAAAAATCAATGTACATTTTTGTAATTGAATCTGAAATATTTTAGAGATGTTTGTGTATTTAATTTAGTCCATGGCCCAGTGCCATTTGTTATCATTATCATCACAGTTTAAAGTAAGGTATGAAACAAAAATTTTCATAATCCACTTAAATTCACAGGTTTTCTGACAGCAATGAGACAGGAGGTAGCAAGAGCACATAAGGGCTGGGCATTGGACGTTGTTACCTTACACAATGAGGTGACAAAGCTCGCATTGGAAGAAGTTCGAATTCCACCAGTTGTGAGTTTCTTTGCAAATAAATGACAGTACTGCTCACTAAGCTTCCACTATGTACCTGCAATTACCAGTTTGCTTAAATTTTATCTTAGAAATGATCTAAAAAACTTCCATCAGGTCTAGATGCTGTAGTTAACAGTGTATGAATGACAGGGGCTGCTATTGGCTAGCTTGGATTCTAACTGAGACTATAAAGTCAATAGTGTAGCAGATAATGTACAATAACAAAAGGCAGTTAACTGCATGAAAATGAAAACTGAAGTCAGAAAATTGTTAAAACCACAAGGAGACAGAAAGATTAGCCTTTACTTCTTCAGCAAAGGGAGATTGAATAGGAAAGGTAAGGAAAGAATCTATTCCAAATTGAAGTCAAGTGAGATTAACCTATGACAAGGTGGAAGGGAAGCAAAAGTGAAGGAAAAAGCATCAGAAAGAATATGAGGTCAAATATAGCACATTAGTAAACACTGTACCAATCTCAATTCAGAGGTGTTAGAAAATATGAGTATATTGAGTGCCTGAGACATACTAGAGCATAATGAGAACAAGAAAGTGGTAAAAATAATGTAATTAAAATTAATAAGTGGAAGAAAATAGAGAAAATGTGAAAGAGACAGCACCCTTCCTTACAGTCAAAGTACCTGTAGTAAACGTGTATGTTCTAATACCAAATCCCTCAAGACCTACACCAATAACCTTGTGTTCCCAAACTGTTTTAATCAAAATCAGGACATGACTGAATTTTGAATCATACAGCCATACTACTAAACAATGGAAAATCCAGGATGGAATAATGGCAGTATAGTGGAGATGTTGAGTCACCGGCAGGCACAACAAAAAAACTGCTAAACAAGTAAGCTTTCAGCCAAAAGACCTTCTTCTTCTGGACTGGAAAACATACACACACACATTCACACAAACACACCTCACACATGTTACCACTGTCTCTGGCTGCCAGCAAACAAAATCATTGGCTTCATTTGTTCTCCATTCAGTAGTCCCACAAAATATTCTATACAGATTTGCTCTGCCTGTTAATTATTTCATTTAGAATATATATACTGTACCATCAGATACTATTCATCTGATCTGTGACACTTTTTCTCTATGTAACGGCTGAAGGTGTAACTTTCTTAAAGTACCCTCACTGGGAACAGACTTTTTGGTACACTTCTCCAGATATAGGTTTTTAACGGGAGTGTTGAGCTTGGAAGAGGAATATCACATGCAATAAATTTCCACTTTATTGTAAAAAAATCATTTCTACTTTTTGAACTCGAAAATGCCAGTTTCTCACTACACTGTTGTCACATTGTAGTTCACTATTCTTAGTATACGTTTCACACCCCTCGTGGTGCTAAATGTGATTTTATTACCATTTCACAAATATTGTCTTGCTTATTCATTTTATATTATTATTATTATTGTTATTATTATTATTATTATTAGAAAAAATTGGCTTGTTATTGATGACTATGTGATAATGGCGTCTTACATTATGACATTATATTTATTTCTTCAGCTATATGTTAAGTGTCAAAACATTTATGCAGAAAGTATTAAAGTACCTTTTCTGCTACTGTAGGATTGACAGTTGATATGTAAACAGTAAGCTTTACAATAGAAATAAATCATCAAAAAATTAAGCTTATTTCGAAATAGCTTTCCTCTCTTATTGTGGGGATGGTGACAAGGAGACTGGAGATGAGTTTTTAGGCTTAAAAATGCTAAACAGGGTGTCCAGTGAGACTAAATAGCCCCAGTACAGATGTATGCCTATTTCAAATGAAGAAACTAAAATGTAGGTCTAACCTCAAGGGCATGAGAAATTATTTAGAATGCTATGAAGCACACATTTATAGTATAGGGTTGGGCGAGAAATAAAGAAAATGTAATTGATGCATGAAATCGCTGATATTTGAACTGATATTTTATGAGGTAATTCAAATTTTTGGAATAACTCTTCTGCGCCAGGTCCAGTGGGATATACATCTCTTACTATTTTTTGAAAACCAAAATGTGAACATTTGAGTACATGTCTTCCACGAGAAACTTTTTCAAGCCAAAGCATTCAGCAGTGGGTCACAAAGAAAGGGCAAACAAAATCTATCATGAAAGAGTTAAAGAAGTGAAAGAAGAAGAAATGATACAACAGGTGCTGGTGTCAAAAAAAGGTGCTACAAAATCACAATCAGGGATGTTTATATTCATTTCATGATAAATCATTTACAACCATTTAAACAGTGCAAAAAATTAAAGTGCAACACCTAAAGATCTAAGTCCAGCCATAAGGTACAAACATTAGTGTGAACAGAGGAATAATGCCATTTGATACTGGAGGTGTGAAAGCTGATAAGTCACATGCTAATAAGTCACATTTCATGTTTGTCTGTAACAGTGACAAGGTATGAATTTCTTGCAAAGCGTGGGACCTCTTGGCAGTGAAGAGAAATTCCAGGCAGGGTGACATTCTAATATCAAAAATATTTATGTAACATAAGGCATCCTGCAGTACATATACACTGTGTGGTTAACATTGGACAGCCAATCAAAACCCAATCACTAAACCATAAAGGTAGCAAAGTAAAAATAAAAATTATGCATCCAATCACATTGAACTGCATTCTATAAGAAAACAGCACATGTGAGGAGGAGGTCAAGATAAGCAATCACAGGACAGAAACATACTGTAAGAGGTGAACTTGAGAGAAAACATGTGCTGTAAATGCAAACAAAATTTAGTGGAAGAATTATGGATAAACAATCTTATAGGTCACTGATGTTATGTTCCATAGCAAATTCAGTATTTTATTGATCTGTCTCATCTGTTTACAGCCATTAATGTTGTTGTTGGCAAATTGGTAGATAAAAAAGCAAAAAATTGGCCTAACTAAGGGGTTAGTTGATATTTCACTTGAGATTTCATAAATTATTCCTTTCCGTAACTGAGGTTTCATTGGTGTTGCAGCAGAAGTAAATCTGTAGCACACACACACACACACACACACACACACACACACACACACACACACACACACACACACAAATGCCAAAACTGATATTTACTAACATCTACTATTATCTCCCCCATTATACTAGATCTCATTTCTCTTTTTTGTATCGTTATTTTACAGGAGGGTGTATACGTGCATGGTCTATTTCTCGAAGGTTGTGGCTGGAACAAAAGAGCTGTAAAACTAGTCGAGTCTCGCCCAAAACAATTGTTTGTCAATATGCCAGTAGTCCATGTGTTTGCAATTAACAGCACAGCACCTAAGGATCCTAAACTGTATATGGTAAGTAATTGATTATTAGCATGACTTTCCTGGTAATGAGTGTCATCATATACAATGGGAAAATTTTGTGTGTAATTAAGTGAGTGAAATTAATTACAAAAAGTTACACTGATGTTAGCTACCAATTTTAGTAATAAGTGGCACTGAATCTGCATAGTCTCAGTTCTCAACTTTTGAGTCCCCATCATCCCTCAGTCACCAAGCTCAGTAATATTTTCTACCTTGTTTATGTTACTCACAGTGAAATTTTTCTTTTTTTCTTTCTGCCATCCCCAAATTGGTACTACTGCATGAAAAAAAAAGAGTTTTGTGTAATTTGGGCTCCATAATAAAAGGAGCCACCAGTTCCTAAATGAAGACTCACATAAAAATCTCACTTTTTATCTAAAACTATTACACAAAAGCAGCTGATTAAAATTAATTATTAAATTTATTGTAATAACTTTAAATGTACAATCTAAAACATTACTGCATACAATGTTTGTGAAGGAAATATGATGAAAAAAATTAACTTTTCTTTTAAAGATACTTATTCTTTTAAAAAATCTTTTTTATACCCCACAAACTGATGGCAATATTAGATATACTTTACAAAATGCTTCCTTCACCTTCTTCTGCCAGATCATTTGCAACTTTCAGTTTATTGACCAAGAGTAGGGCACTGACAAAATCTTAATTTTTTTGTGCCACTGTGAAAGATTTGTCTTAAGGTGAGTACATACATCCTATACCCACAGTGTTAAATTTACACTATTGATGACCCATTATCTCAGAACCTGTGACAGATAGAGATCTGAAATTTTTGGGATGTATAGTATCGCTCATTTTCTGATTACTGAACCAGAATCAAAATGCACAGCGAAATAATTAGCTAGTTATGATTTTTTTAAAATGTTGGTCAATATTTTCTTTTAAAAGTCCACTTTTTCTTCTGTAAGTAAAAAACCGTTAGGAATAGAGATGTTTTGGGAGGTTCAGTAGCTGCAGCATACTAAGTGGTAACATAGTGTAAAATTAGAGATACAGGTCAAATAATTTTAAAAATGTCATTTCCGGCAAATCAAGTTCAAACATTTTATTTGATATCAACTTACACGTGGAGGCATGCCAGCTTCTAGAAACAGCCAGGCCCATAATAAGCATTATCTGGATCCTGTTCTTTACTATCCTGCAAACCTAGAAGCTTCCTTCTTTTCCTGCCTCTTGCTTCTTTAGTCATTTCCTCTCCTGCACGCTGGGCTTTCATGATCCTAAATCGATCCATTCGCTGAAAGGCTTGCAGTGTGTTAGCACCTGGAGTGATACCAAGTTCCTCTAGCACCCCAGTTCTTTCCTTTATATCATCATTAAATGTTATCACAGCATCACAAACACCCAAGCATAGAGTTTTCCTTCCTACAAAGACATTTTTTAGTATGTGGGTCCAAATTACATTACTGAAAGACTCATTCGGGTTTTGCGTTCGATCGTGGAGACATTTGGAAAGAAGGTCAGGATGAGCTAATTCTCTATATATTAGTTTAATAGCTTCCATCACTGCAGATGGTATGCTATTTTTGCACCTAAATTGTTCCCCGCTACCCGCTGTCTGAGCTTTGCGGTACTTGCACCATGAATCAGCACCAGGTGGACAAAGACCATGTATAGGTGTATCATCAGTGGAAGATTTGTGGAAGAATGTAGCCCACACTGCTCGTTTCATCCCTTGTAGGTCATGTGTATTGTTTCTTATTGCCATTCCATAATAATGCTGGGGTTCATCAATGTTTTAGTCTGTAAGTCTTCCTTTACCATTTAGAGTCTTTCCATCTGATACCTTCTCTTTTCCTTTTGTCTGCTTCAATTTTCGGAGGCGTGTTCCCATCCATTTTTTAATGTGGCCCACACACTCAATCTTAACAATCTGCTTATTACCATAAGGTTGGCTTTCCACTACTGATTTGTAAGCTATTGAATCACCACCCCCCCAAGTACTCAGTGTAACACACACCACTCTCTTGTTGTGAACGTCTGAACATAGAAACAACTGCAATAGCCTCCATACCCCCACTAGTTCCCTCATAATTCTTAGCACAATTTGTTTTATGGCTTCCAATTGTTTCATCAACTGATTTACACTGATGACAGTATTTAGTTAGCACTTCAATGTCTAAAACTTTACCAGTGTCAACACTAGTGACAGTTGCAACTGCATTTTTTGATGTGTGACCTCTCTTCTGCCATGTGCCATCAACTGCCACAGATAAGTCTGTTGTGTTATTTAATTCTACTGCTTCTTTAGCAGCAGCTTTCATAGAAGCAACAGCAACAGATTTGACACATTCACCAATTACTTCTGTGTACTTACTTGATCTGGTTGGTGGGTTTGGCAAGTTCAGCATTGCACATAATACTTCAGCTGCAGCCAATCCTTTCCCAATGCACCTCATTCCATACAGGAACCTAACATTGCTCTCAAACAAGTCATTCTTGCACTTTTCAGAAGTCCAAAATGATTTCGAGAGCCTGCAAACTTAGTACTGAATATCAAGTTTGTTAGCCAGTCCAGTCCTTGCAGATGAGTCCTCAGAGATGCTAATTTGCCCACCACAAACCTTACATGACACAGCATCTTGCAAAACTTGTCCTAACACACTCAAATCTAAAAGAACATAAGCTAAACTATTTTCATCTTTGCCAATAAATAAATCCTCATGGTCTCCAAGTTTCCTCTTTGAAGCACTAGTAGGCGTGTCCTTATCACGTGTCTGTGAAAAATCTATTTCAGGATCAACACTGGATTCAGATTTTGTGATATGCTGATTTCCATGGAAATGTTGCTTCTTAAAAGAACCCCTTCTTTTTGTCATGTTGAAAAGAGGTATAAGAGCGTATAATAACACACCAAACCACTATGTTTTCAGTTCAAAACTTATGAAACATGACAACCACAAAGTAAATAAACAAAATGCATGTGCTACACTGCCATTTCTGTTTACACAGTGCATCCTACCTCTTAACACAAACATTAACATGATTTCAAGGAATAAATACCTGAAAACCACAGCCTTCTAGATTGAATAGTTCAAGAGATAGAGATACTGAGGCAAGTCAGTGCAGAACAACCGGATAATTTTACGCACACACTATTACCTTTGAAATGATAAAAACTACACTTCCAATTGGAATTTTCCGACAAATATTGCATCAAATTATTCAGGAGAGATCAAATATTAATAAGAGATAATAATCCGAAAATGTCACTTTTTGACCAATTCCACCATACGTACTCCCCTTAAAGAACTCAATCACTCAGGTCAGATCCAGTAAAATAAAACTACAGTAGTCTTCTTTTATTAAGAACTGGCTGATCAATGCCATTATTGACTGTTTCTGTGAATTGATCAATTCCTACTTGAACTCTATTAGTTTTTCCTTCTGATGGTTCCCCATAATGCTCAAATGTATTGAACATTTTGATTTTTGAATCAGAAGACAAATTAGGACCAAAGATGTAAAGACGGCAGATTCAGGAGACAGGAACAATAGACAATTTTTCCATTTTTGGAAAGTCCCACAAGAGACATCACAATCAACAGTTTGATATTTATAAAGCTGCGAAACAATGCTGAAATCTATATATGGCACTTTGGCTGTGGAAGAGGCAGAGAACCACAATAGATACACACAATGACAGGAAAATACAAATATCATAAACTGTGATGATAATTGAAATTCATCATGGAACACAAACATTTTCAAATAACAAATGCCTTTCACGTTCCACCCTTATAGATAGCCTCTGGAGCATGGAAACTCCATGAGATACTGCTTTGCCAAGAAAAATCACAATAAACTCTAAAAATTATGTATAATGCTCTCGAGATTGCTATTCTCTTGAAGTATCCAGATCAAAATCAAGTGTTCAAGACACATTGACCTGACCCAAGTATTCCTTGTCTTTTCCATACTTAATTGCAATGGAATTTATTTACATCATTTCCAGACCATTTTTAAATCTTTTTAAGATTATTATAGCCCATCTTCCTCTCAAAAACACTTAAGAGGATAATTTCATATGGATAATGCCTGCCATACCACATGGGTAGTAGCTATCAGAATATGAACTACTTCCCTGTGACTAAGCCCACAGCAGCAGCAAACCTTGGGGTCATTACTGTTTGATGATGTTTTCTCATCTTACTTGAGGCAATGGAATTTTGTGTCAGTGTTATCAGTGTTCGAATATCTACCTCAAAAACAAGTAACTCTGATTCAACACTACATGAATATGTCACCAATTCACCAATTGCTGTGATGAAAAAATGATTAAAAAGATTCAAAGAACAGCCAGTTAAATGACCAAAATATGAGCAAAGTCATCAGCACAGAATGAGGAATTGATTTTTATTTTATTTTATATTCTAATATATTTATGTCATGAATTTACAAATAAATTATTTACCAAATTGTTGGATTTCATATTTGCTTTGCTCTCAGCTCTTCACTCTTTCTCAAGCTGTTGAGTGATTCCATGCATGAAACATAGTCTTCTTTCTAACCACTGGGAAAGTGATGATATGGATCACAAAAGCAGAAGTAGAGCATGCCACATCATCAAATACAAAGGCACCAGGTCCTGACTAAATGCACAATGTAGTACTAAAGCACCCCAAGGTTAAACAGTCTCTTTCCTTTTTGACTGGTTTGTTCAACAATATCTATCGAAACAGAATCTTACCACATGATTGGCTTAAACCTGTGTTTGTACCACTTCCCAAAACACACAATGCAAAGTGTTGCAATCGTTGCGGAATAATCAGTTTAATGAGTAGCTCCCTCAAATTATTCCTTAAAATACTGCATTTCAGAATATCTTGTAATTGTGATGAGAGCATTGGAGACTCTGGATCCAGGAGTTGTGTTGGGACTCAGGGAGCATTCAGGTATTGACTCAAAAGCTTTGTGATGTTTATGTCAATGTTTATGCTTATTTCATTGATTATGGGAAAGCCACTGACACTATCCAGCATGACAAATTAATGTCCAAACTTCGGTGAACTGGGGCTAGATGGTTGTGACATCCAGTTGATTGGGAATGTCTATTGGAACCAAAGTGCTAGAGTGTGTACAGTGGTCAGCTATGGGAAGTACTGACTATGAAAGAAGTTTCCCAGGGCTGCATTCTCTCCCCATTACTTTTCAACATCTACTATGAAAAGATTTTCTGAGATGCTCTTGATGGAAACTATCAAGCAGTGGTGGCTAATGGAGTTAATATACGCTGATAACACTGTTTTACTTGCAACCAGGATGACATATCTGCAAGAATTATAAACTCCATTGCCAAAGGGAGCAATACAGAGAGGATATGTTCACATGTCAAGAAGACAAAATGGATGGTTGTCAGCAGAAATTGAAATGAAATTCAATAACTGTTACACCCAGTAACAGTAGGATTGAAAGAATTTCATCATATAAATATTTGAGGTATAAAATCAACAGTTACTGGGACTTCTCTCAGTAAATTTGCTGCAGTATTGAACAGGCCAGAAGCACTTTTCAGGAACTGACAAAATTCTGAAAGCCATGACATGAGTATTACACTTCTCACTTGACTACTTTGATGTGACATGTTCAGTATCCTACTCGCTTTGGAGTGGAGTCATGGACACTTACTGCAGTATTAGGTACAAAACTGGAGCCATTTGAAGTATTGGTGTTTTAAAGGATATCAAGAATACTATGAATAGATAATATCACAAATGTGGCAGCTCTACAGTGTATAAACAAATATTTAGAAATTCTCAGTACCATCAGGACAAGAAAACTCTAATACTTTGTCCATATAATGGGGAACAAGGAATGCAACTTGCTGCAAGTAATCTTCAAGGAAATATTGATAGCAGACATGGTCCAGGACATACATCTTGGCTAAAGAACCTAGGGCAGTGATTTGAACTGAGCACAGAATACCTGTTTGGAAGAGCCATGGATAAACAACAGATCATGCTGATTGCCAATGTTCTTGGAGGATGAGGCAATTAAAGAAGCAGATGGAAAACTATTCTTCAGTAGTAATGATATTTAAAACATTAGCATTGCAATGTCACAAATGTGTTCAAGTTTTTGAACAGTATCATTTATTTCCATTTATGTATGTCTAAAAGTCTTGCAGCATGTTTTTGTAGTTGCTCCATTTTTAATACAAAGCTTCTAATTTTGGTATTCAGTTTCTCTACCCATGTTGGAATTTGTGCTTTTTCCCAACAGATCGTCACTTTCCCCACAACTGGTGCGACACTTCGATGCAGACAAAACTATCAATCTCATACTTCAGTTTTCTAAGGCTTCTGATTTCTAGGCACACATTTCTGTCAAATGCATATTTCAGTGATGTTGAATGAGTTTTGAAAAGTCAGCATTGCATGTACCTACCAAGTGACTATCTAGATGTTATGAATACTTGTAGGAAAAGAAATCCCCTTGTTGTAACTTTAATAGAGACCAACAATTTTGTTGAAGGTTCTAAAATGGAGAACCATATTGTGAAGCATAAGGTTGACACGACAGGAAACAACTAACTGGACACAAATATGAAAATAATATTGAAAAAGGAAGTTCCATAAAGGCTGTACATAAAATCAGACCATAATGATGATGCTTATGTCAATGTGGACCTGCAAAAGAGACAGCAGGGAAGACCTTGTAACTCAAACTTCTGTGGACTCTTTGAACCCCTCCTCAAGAGAATGCCATATCTAAACCTACACTTGAAGATCTGAAATCTGTGTTGCACTTGATACCCAGTGATGCCAACCATGTTTATCATTCTCTTATCTGAGATGATCAAGTCATCAATGACATCAAAAGATTTAATAGTGTAGTTGATTTTGAAGAAGATATACAATTATGTCAAAAAGGTTGCATAAGGCGTGAGCATAATATTCGGTTGAACACATGTTTCATGTTACATATCTCCGTATTGTATTTACTTTAGTATGAATGAAATAAATACTGCTGTGAAATGTATTACATTTATATATGTGTTTTTTACTATCGCCAACATCAGAATATTCACAATTTGCTGTTGCTGACCCACAATAATAGTTTGCTAATTTAGCAATAATCATCCAAGAGACATTTTTAATACAGTGTACATAACTGCCTACATTTCTACAAGTTTTGGAAATGACAGCTATTACAGATTTTACAATGAAATGGTTTGCAAATGGATCAATACCTCAGTTTGAGATTTTGGATCTTGGATCATTATTGCTAATCACAGTCCAATTCATGCACCCATAAACCGTAATACAAAATGATTAACATTTGTTCGATTGTTGGGAGTTTGCTTCATTTGTTTCATGGGAGTAACACCCAACTAAATAAATCTTCTCCTGAACCGAAAATGAAGACATTGGTCCTCCTCCATCTACTATTCTACCTCGAAAGTGAAAGACTACTATGTGGTCTGGGGCAAGCTGTAAAAGGGAAAGGCTCAGCTAGCTTCACCGTCTCTGTGTCTTGGAGTCACTGATCCACAAAGTAATCAAACTAATGCAACTTGTGTCACAAGAATGCCTCAGTCAGAGAGACTGAGGTAAACAAACTATGTATATTGGGCAATGAATTAATAATGCAGAAGCGATATTTTGCAATGTTGGTGGTTTCATTTTTGTGGATTTCTAATTCTGAAGGCACATAGGCACCCCTGCCCCTTATCCTCACACAGCTCATTTTTACATGGAATGGAATAAAAGAACAACAAAAATCAAGAAAAATTATAAAAGAAATTAAAAAGTGTCATATAAGAGCCCCCATAGCCTGTCAGCTGCTCTACACATCATCTATATATTGAGGGGTTATTCTTCCTCTTTCATTATTTGTTCCACATAGGACTCACTAGTATGTATTGTAGTGGTTAGGGGGAGAGATAATGTGAACCATTCAGAGCTGGCGTAGTTATACTAATAAATGTTTAGACACCAGAAATTATAAGTCCAGAAATGCATGCAGTTATGGCTGCTCGCGGGTTAAGAAATGATGTGGCAGTTCTGGAACATTGATTGAAAATTAATTCCTTGGTATTTTTGTGTACAGCTTGATATTTACCTTGTCTCCCCAATAATGTACGATGATGCTGGCATGGCCGCATCGCCTAATCTCTCTCCGTATTGACTTCTTCTCCAAAAAGCTCCATTTTAAAATGCAAGCCCTCGTCATACCAGGATGTGAAGATTAAGACGTAGCTCGGTAGGAGAATGAAAACTTGCAGCTTCTGCATATTACAACTTTTAATTATACAATATTGGGAAGGTGCAAGCACATACATCTTGATCACACCAGCTCAGAAGACTGACAGGCACCAAGATAGGTGAAAAAAACAATTGAGGTACATACAAGAATTGATAGTATAGCTATCAGTTTTCTGTCAGCTTACTCAGAAATAATCATACCTCCCTTTCATGTCTTTGCCGCTTGGGGATGGCGCGAATAAGAATCATCACAAATATTTATTTATATGTGTAAGCCATCTAGAGAACCTACACAGTATTATTACCTCCAGATTTGTTGAGCTTTATTAACACTGCTTCATGAATTGTCATCTGGAGCTATTTCAAACATTTTATTAATTTTTCCCTTCCTGTTCATGTTTTTCACTGGTATTTGTGCTTATGCCCTTGAAGTTACATGTTGCTTGAGTACTTTAGGTATTGTATTAATAACCTACTTTTTTTTTTCAGTGTCCAGTTTACAAAAAGCCAAATCGAACAGATTTGACATTCATTACTCCATTGTGGCTCCCTAGTGACAAACCACCGGATCATTGGATACTACGAGGAGTTGCATTACTATGTGATATAGCGTAATTTTAACTATTGTGTCTTCCTCTCCAGACACATATTTTGTGCAATTTTGATATAAATGTATTTTTGATATAATGTACATATAACTAAAAATGCATGCAATGATTTTATAAATTTGAATTTGGAATTATTTACATACTTAAATTTCAGGTCTTTATTGTTAGAAAATGAGAATGAGAAGGAGAAGGGGAAGGAGAAAAAGAAGAAAAATCATAATACACCAACCAAATTTGTTATAGGTGAACTGACAACACTTTCTTTTGCCACTCAATCTGAAAGTCGCACCATTGAAGAGACCATTTGACATGGAGCACTGTCTGGAACAGGATAGGGATGGCGAAGGAAAAGTATGTCTATTTTTATAGTAAACATTTTGACATTCGTCATAATACATTTAGGGAAACCATGGGAAACCTAAATCTGGGTGGCTGGATAGAGATTTGAATCCAGCTCCTCCCAAATGTGAGCCCAGTGCTTTAACCACTGGTTACAAGGGGCTGTTGTGCACAAGCATATACACGCTGAGACGAAGGTTGCAGATGAGAGAGATGAAGAACCACAGGACATTCACCAGATTAAAACAAAAAAAACAAATGTATAATTTTGCAAAGCAAAATTAATTTTAAAAATTGATAACTGTACGGTATGGCACCAGGAGGGAGGTAACTGGCACTCTTGTTAATGAAGGATAACAAAAGAGTTATGAAGACATGGTTTGATGTAATGAATAAGAGAGATAACATACAGTGAGATGCAGACAGCATATTATGTCTACTGGTGAAGTTGTGAGCAATTTTGAAGGGCAAAAAATGGAAGAAAAGCAGTTTTTCTAAGTTTTGTTCAAGAATTAATTTGCTGGTTTTTCCAAAACCAGCCAATCAGTTCTTAAAAAATGATAATCAGTATCATCCCATTATCTGTTTACAATTAAATGGATGCCCTGTCCAATTTTTATCTCACTCCATGTGGTCTTGACTTTCACATGTAAAATTGAAAATTGCAGCATAACTAATGCGTGAATTCCTTTGTACAAATTTGTACTGCTTTCTTTGTGTCTGATTCCATCCTATTTCATTAAATGTCAACTCATTTTTTGAAACATTAAATTTAATTATGAATAACAACTCATCATACAGTAATCATACATTAAATACGCTGAAGGCAACAATATATATTGCACACTCAACATGTAGAATGCCAGATTTGTTTCTTATGCTGATATCAAACATACCTGAGTAGTTCCCACATGGAGAACAGAATGGGGACTATTTTACCTGAGAAATATTTTGCCCAATAGGATGCTATCACATAACACAGAGGAGCTGCATGTCTTTGGGAAATATATCAGCTGTACTTTCCCCTTGCTTTCAGTCACACTGCAGTTCCAACAGTGAAATGCCATTTATATAGTGTTACAAGGCCACATCACGTATCGTCAGGCTTTCATAGAGTCTTAAATGGATAAAATGTTCTTGGTTTTCAAGTCTCATCAATTAAGATAACATTCACTAGCTTTAAACAGCAGTTGCTGCTATTGTTTTCAGGAGTCGAAACTCTTAATTGATGGGAAATGTCAACCTTATACACTATGTGACAAAAGTATCCGAACACCCCCAAAAACATGTTTTTCGTATTAGGTGCATTGGGTTGCCACCTACTGCCAGGCACTCCATATCAGCGACCTCAGTAGTCATTAGACATCGTGAGAGAGCAGAATGGGGTGCTCCGTGGAACTCACTTTGAACATGGTCAGGTGATTGGGTGTCACTTGTGTCATACATCTGTACGCAAGATTTCCACACTCCTAAACACCCCTAGATCCACTGTTTCCGATGTGACAGTGAAGTGGAAATGTGAAGGGGCACGTACAGCACAAAAGCGAACAGGCCGACCTCTGTTGACTAACAGACTGCCGACAGTTGAAGAGGGTCGCAATGTGGAATTCCAAACTGCATCAGGATCGACTGCAAGTGCTGTCAAAGTTAGGCAGGAGGTGAGAAAACTTAGATTCCATGGTTGAGCAGCTGCTCATAAGCCACACATTGCGCCAGTAAACGGCAAACGACAGCTCGCTTGGTGTAAGTGGAAAAGTATTGTGTGGAGTGACAAATCATGGTACACAATGTGGCGATCCTATGGCAGGGTGTGGGAATGGCGAATGGCTGATGAACATCATCTGCCAGCATGTGCTGTGCCAACAGTAAAATTCAGAGGCAGTGGTGGTGTGGTCGTGTTTCTCACGGAGGGGGGCATGTAACCCTTGTTGTTTTGCGTGGCACTATAACAGCACAGGCCTACATTGATGTTTTAAGCACCTTCCTGCTTCCCACTGTTGAAGAGCAATTCTGGGATGATGACTGCATCTTTCAACAGGAATAGGCTGCCATTCTCCAAGAAACCATCCAGCACCTGATTGAATGTACACCTGCGAGAGTGGAAGCTATCGTCAAGGCTACGGGTGGGCCAACACCATGTTGAATTCCAGCATTACCAATGGACGGTGCCACAAACTTTTAAGTCATTTTCAGCCACGTGTCCAGATACTTTTGATCACATAGCGTATACAGGAGGCAGTACCATCCTGAACATTCTAGAGATCACTAATACCACTGCATCCACAGTAAATACCATACATCTGCATTCAGCAACTTAATCTAAAACATGGCGTAATTTTCATGAATCTTTGAAGCAGGTCGGAACACCTGTAGAATACTTAGTACCTAGCAAACTATCCACAGTCACAAAATGGTTTGCTGAACAACAAGGACCATACGTAATGTAGAAAGTTGGAAAATAATACGTACTTGAGGAGGCAAAAAGATAGCGGGATTCTACTATGAATGATACAGCACAATAACTTGAGTGGAGAACTGGGGTACACACTTGGTAGGGCGTGGGGGCAGGCTTTGGACACAGAACAGTATCAGAGTTGAAACTTCCTGGCAGATTAAAACTGTGTGCCCGACCGAGACTCGAACTCGGGACCTTTGCCTTTCGCGGGCAAGTGCTCTACCAACTGAGCTACCGAAGCACGACTCACGCCCGGTACTCACAGCTTTACTTCTGCCAGTACCTCGTCTCCTACCTTCCAAACTTTACAGAAGCTCTCCTCGCAGGAGAGCTTCTGTAAAGTTTGGAAGGTAGGAGACGAGGTACTGGCAGAAGTAAAGCTGTGAGTACCGGGCGTGAGTCGTGCTTAGCTCAGTTGGTAGAGCACTTGCCCGCGAAAGGCAAAGGTCCCGAGTTCGAGTCTCGGTCGGGCACACAGTTTTAATCTGCCAGGAAGTTTCATATCAGCGCACACTCCGCTGCAGAGTGAAAATCTCATTCAGTATCAGAGTTGACATTTACAGGTTGGTAGGTGAGCAGATTCAAATATGGCACCAGCTCCTACATCTGCTGACATCATCATCACACTGGTAGTGGGTAAGTGCTGCAATACACTGCTTTACTCGGCTTCCTGCATGTGTGTTAAGCCTGCCCGCATTTGGAATGTTCTGGATGCTGCTGCCTTATGTAAACCAGGAGAACACCTTTCCTATACTGGAAGCAGAAGTTAAAACTTCTGGTTATGATGGCAGTGATGGCTGTTGGAAGCTTGAGAACTTTATCTGAATTTACATGATTTGAAAACAGAGAACATTTATCCAAGGTCAGATTACACGGTCATCCAAACTTTTGCCCCTGCAGCTACTGAAAAAAAGGGTCTCCTTCCCTTCTCATTGGTGTCACCTGACCACAGATATCCTTTGATGTGGTTGCACCTACTCTACATATATCTGTGTCGAGACACATGCGAGCCCTGTACAGCGAGCTCCATGATTCGTAATATTCGCACTGTTGGCTCTCTCAGTGTTACCTCATTGGTACAGAAACACAACACAAAGCCTTTGAAAAGGGCCAATTATCAGCAGATGGTACAAAACATTACGCAAATTTAAATGGCAAAAAGTTAAGTTGCAAAGAGATTCACAAAAAGAGGCCTTCAGACTGTTTGCAACATACTATCAGAACACATATAAGGCCCTGGTGCTACTAAAAGTCAAATTCTGGAGGATTGGTAATAAAAAGATACACAGCTAAAAAATAACTGATTATTGGGGAGTGCACCAAATGAGATTTGAAAAACCTTAGATCTTAGAAGTGGAAGATATGATAATAAGCAATACAGATTACTGAGAAAATATCGTGCAAGAGTTGTTTTGTCAGTATTCTCTGTCTTACAAGTACCCATCTTCCACTTTTAAGCCCTCAGGTTTTCATATTTTGTCTGGTGCATTCCCCAATGATTAGTCTTTCCTTCTCATCCCATCCACTAAGTCTCTCCTGACCTGGGGTTCTGGGCAACTTTTCCAAACTCTCCCCATTTCCTAAATTGTACCAGTCCTGTTTTTTCATCCTCCTTCCTTTCCCTTCAAAGCTTTTACCAGGAGCAGCAGCCAATGTCTTCATAAGCTTGCAAATTTTTGTAACATTTATACATGCGCACAATCCTGCCACTGCTTGGAGAGTAAATTTTTTATCCATCCAGTTGCTTTATATTTTCAAAAATTATTTTCATTGGTATAGATGCAATGTTTATTTTAACAAAAGTTTTTGGGTGTGAAAGTGCTTCAACTGATAAGAGATATCAGAAACTTTGATAGTTTTCACACCATGACAAAAAAAGTACTGAAATGGACTCAATGCACAAAGGCCTCCAACTCACGTGAATCCTCTGTTGTGATTCAAGGACTGGGGACTTCAATGAATTAAGTAGAACACGAATTTACCTACAAATGAAATGCACATGAAACCAAACAGTGAACAATGATGAGAAGTAATATGCACCAGAAACAACAAGATCTGTGTGTCCTAAAAACATATGACTATGAAATTGCACTACATTAATTTTAGAGAAATTGTGCATTAGCAACACACAGCTACACAGGTACAACAAAACTCAGGAGGGAGTTTTCTGAAAGTTCAGTCACATGAACAATCTCCAAAGCCAGATTATAGAAAAAACATCAACACCCAGATTGGTTCATCTCTCTAAACTCCCAGAAGAAACCAAGTAGCATAATACGGATGCACACCTGCCACTGACAAATGAAAGATGTGCTGATTATTGAAGGAGTAAAGGTAGCCAATCACTGTACAGTCACGGCTTTTTTTGATGAGCACATAAAAAAGCATTGAAAAAAAATGTATCCGAGTTTTGGACAATCTCTTTCTTTGGAGCTATTTGATACAAAATACATTTAACACAATCCAATCAATACACAGCTTGAAGACAATGTAGTCGGCCAAGACGATGTTTTTATCAATTAGCTCTTAAGAACCTTGTTTATGTGCCTGATAATCACTCAACATCTCAACTACAAAATGTGTGCTTACGTTCACTCCTTGAATTACTTGCATTTCCACAATACTTTCCAATGTGATACAAAGATTAACCAAAGATAATATTTGTGGAAACATTCAAGAATAGAAAGATATAGCTCCACTGTCCTTCAAAAATGATAAGTGTTATTGGAGCAGGTTATTGAATTTATTTCTGGACGAGTTACAATAATCATGACAGATGACAGCTGTAGATAGGAACAAGTCAGCTGATGAGATCAAACAATTCTTGCACTTCCTTAACATTTACAGCACGTACCCAGTCATAATAAATAAACTGACACAACTGAACCTAGGTAAGAGAAAGGACTCTTTTATAAGTGATACTAGTCATCAGGTCCCTTCATTTTTGCTCCCTTGAACTTCTAGGTAGATACCCCTCTAATGAAGATTATTTTTTCTTGTCCACATCTCTATAAGTAAGATCATCATCTCAACAATTAGAGACCAGCCACCTTAAAGCATGTAGGGTCTACAAAACCAGCCATTTATGCCATTATTTAAAGCATTATAGGCACATATGTAATTGATACATATTCAAGAGTAATAAATATTAAAAAGACAAAGCTTAAGTGTTATATGTGGTTGACTTGAGGGAAATGTGGCAAAACAATTTATTAATCAGTTATTTTAACGAACATTTTGAATATACATACATTAGACATATTTCTGTTATTAAGCTCTTTCAAAATTGGATATATTTTTAAGTACACAAATACTTCTTTATTTGTAAATACTGTGAGAAACGCAATGTGTTGTGTATGTTTTGATATGCCAGACAGACAAAGGTTTGGTTACAGTTTCTCTGAACAGAGACAATGCTTTTAGAGATAAAGACAAATTATTTGACAAGTGTCAATTTCTGAGGAAGCTGTGTTGCACTCTCATGATGTCAAAGTGAAAAACTAAAGTGAAAAACATAGAATGTTGAGTGCTTCAAGAGCAAGATGCCATGAAGTGTGATTTTAAGTGAGTTTGTCTTACCTCCTCTCATCTTTTAAAAGATTGTCAAAGATGGACATACTACAATATCTCAGTGCTATGAGGGACATGAAAATATTACAAAAATAGAGCTGTTGCATTTCCCAACACTGAGGAGCATCTCAGGGAATGAATTCAACAAACCCTTGATAAAAACATTCCCATACATTGGCCATTAGTGAAAGGAAAAGCACATGACTTCGACAAAATAAAACTGAGGAATACAGGTTTTTCAACAAGTGGCTGGGGAAAGCTATGCAGTAAACTGAAGATCTGCTAATTATTTAGTACAAGTATCATTCAGATGACATTTACAATGAAAACAAAGACTTTTTCAAGTGCTTTCCTGATAAAACTATTATGTTTAAAAGAGAAGAGCGCTACAGAGTTAACTCGCAAACACTACTGGATGAACAAACCGCCTCTTATCTACACTGAGAAATCAAAATGATCTCTGTTTCAAAGGTGAGTTTGCTACACAGTTTAATATACTGTACTAGCACTGGAGTACAGCATTACAGTGGCACATCGCCAGCCCAGATATCCTGTACCTGGCACCACGCCATAGATTGCTTTCTGGAACTACAATACAGTAATATTAATGTGAACAAAATGTTACCCTATCATCCAAAAATTAAAGTCAGCCTGTATCCTGACATGACCCACAGTTCCTTAAAAATATACATGAGCATTTTATTTATCAATCGAAAAATCTGTACACTCAATTTGTGATGCTGTAATGAATCTAATGATACTTTGCATAATTCACCTAAACACCCATGACCGATAAGCCTAGCACCAACAGGATTTTGCAGACTGCTGTATACTTAGCCACTGTTAAAATTTCATTGTATTTTCACTCTTACCTGTAAAATAACCAGTTTCATATTTTTTTATTCTTCTGTATTTCATGTATTTATCTGCAACTTACTGTTATCTCCAAGGCTCAATTCCATGTAGTTGTACCATAACTGGTCAAGAGACATAACGTCCAATTCCCCAACAGGCTGTCATTTCGTTACTGCATCAGAGATCCATGCAGCTCCTCATGGACAGGGGATGCTCGTCACTGATGTTCACAACACGATCGAACAATGTGCGTATAGAACTATTGCAGTGCCAACTTTTGGGGCTGATAAAATCAACTGAAGGGGTGTGAGTGCCAGTTGTAGTAACTGGCAGTAGGACCAGCCAATCAGCTCAGCTGAAAGTGATTTTTGTGATCTGTGCTCTTCACTACACAGGAAGCCTTTACTTCTGTCCGAATAAGTCTAATTTTCTAATCGGATCGATTTTCTGCTTTGAAGGTGGATGGAAAGGATGAGTCAAAGTTATGGTATACTAATTTAATCATTTATAAGGGTAAAACTTGACCCATTGGTTATGATAGTAAAACAAATGCCTGGATGACAAGGGATGTTGAAGTAAGTTTATAACCAAATGAAGAACAAAGGAAGAAAACTTTTTATAATCCATTGCTCTGACCACATTCTCAGGAATATTGAAGTCATCTTCGTTACTTGCAATACTGCCACTTAGTTACAGCTGTTGGACCAAGAAATCTCACAGACTTTTAAACGTTATTATCACAAAGAAGTCTGACACATTCTGACTGTCCTGGACTAGGACACTGCCCTTGATGTAAATTTTCTCATTGTTATGAAATTCGCTGGGGGTGGGGGGGGGGGGGGGGGCAATGTCTGCGGTAAGTGATGTTACTATTATCAAGAAAGCTGGGTTTTGGATCAGCACTGGCAACAAAGCCTCAGGAGCAGAGAAAATTGGTGTTGAAACCGGGCTTAGCAACAAGGAATGGGCCAAACCTTTTTAACATGAAACAAGCATGTCAACGCCCTCAGAATTCATAGGAATGGACGACAATGTGCTGGTTGTCAGACTAAACATTGAGACATTTTTGCAGAAATGACAATGACAATGAAGATGATCAAACAGGTGTTTTGATGAGGTAGAAAAGCACCTTCCAAAGAAGTAAGAAGTTTTAAATGTGCTAGACACACCGCATAGATTTTTTTTAAATTTTGTATGGACTCTGACCACTGAACTTTTAAAAAAGATATACGAGCTTGAAAAACTGATCAGAGTTTCAAAACAAAACAAAACAAAACAAAAAAAATAAAGAGAATTGATGGATTTCTCTAAAGACTGTATTTTACAGGCTATAAGATGCATTTTTCATTAAAAAAATTGCCTCTAAAATTCAGGTGCACCTTATACTCAAAATTAGTGTAAAAATGTCCAGTGCTTGATTTAAAATTCCTGCCTATCTTAAAAATGGCCCTATACTATATGCTGTGGAAGAACTATATCTGGTAGCACTGGATTCAACTGACAGCAGTGATGCACCAATGCAACGAACATGAGTTGCGAGGATTCACAAGCTTACTGTCTCCCTCTCACCCCGCCATCACAAACAGAAAACTGTCTAGTCTATGATGCACCATTGCAGTTAACAGTGCCAATGGACCTGAATTGAAAGTGAACTGTATTATCAGTAGTGGTACAATGCTTTTGTAAGTAGCTAGTTTTGAAATGGAAAAACATAAAAGGTATTCATATGACGCGGGCTATAAATTCATAGTAATAGCATATACAGAACAACGCAGAAACAGAACAGCTGAGCAGCATCTTGACCCTCCACAAACAGAAAAAATTATTCGCAATTGGTAGGCTAGTACACAAGAACTGAAAAAATGTGCAAATAGAGAACTGAATGCAAAGTGGCCGAAACTATAAGGTGATGTATTGAAATGGATTCAAAGACACCATCAAAATGGCACTGGAAGTACCTAATACAAAAATGATTCAAATACACGCTCATAAGCTACCACTACAGCAGAACTTAACAGACTTTAAGCATAGAGTTGGTTGGTGTTGCAAGTTTATGAAGTGTCAGAGACTTAGCATGTGAATTACAACCAAAATATCTCACAAAATGCCACAACAGTATGAAGAGAAAATATATTTTCAGCACTTATGTCATTCAATATTGAAAGAAAAATAGTGCGGAACTAAGCCAAATAGCAAATGTGGATGAAACTCTTCTAACATTTAATGTACCAAGTAACAGAACTGTTGAAATGAAAGGTGCTAAACTGCAACTATGAAAACAAGTGGAAATGAAAAAATGCACTACACTGTTATCCTTTCATGTTCTACATCTATATCTACATCCATACTCCGCAAGCCACCTGACGGTGTGCAGCGGAGGGTTGTGCTGACAGTACAAAACTTAATTCAATGATCACTTTTAAGAACAAACCAATGCCAAAACCTTCTGAAATACTGCCAGGTGGTGGTGTTCACATAAATGACAAGGGTTGGATGGAAGAAGCTAGTATGAAATTGTGGATTAATAGAGTGTGGGAGAGAAGGCAATGTGCTTTATTGAAGAAGAGAGAAAAGTGAGACAGGGAAATACAGAGCTTGTGTTATTCTGGGAGGGCTTATAATTGCAACAATTAAAATGTATATATGAGAGAGTAATGGGACAAATGGATGATGGATGAAACCCAACATGAATTCATGGTGAAGGGTGCTTTAAAACTACCTACAATCAGACAAATGTGTCAGTGGATAAAACAGTCATGGTCTAGAGTGAGAGAATACAGTATTGTTGAATCTTTCAAGAAGTGTGGCATAAATAACACTTTCGATGGCACTGAAGACCTCTTATATACAGAGAGGACAACAAAGAGAAAGAAAAAGTCAGATGACGCTTTTCTGGGGTTTTTACAGTCAGTTTGGTTTTATTAAAATGACGATTTTTTTAAGTCTGGATTTGCAATCTGATTATAAAAATGTTATTTTAAAAAAACTGCTTAAAACTTGAGGTGCATCTTATAGTCCACAAAATACAGTAAGTGTATTACTGTACATAATACTTGTACAGATAATTATGTCATTAGCCATTAATGTGTTTCTTAATTCTGTATGCATTTTATATGCTGTTCCCCACCTATTTTTAAACTTCCTATAAGTGAGACACACAGATGCTACATGTGGGTTAAGGAAAACCTCTATAACTGAGAGAAACCACTTTTGAATGTGTATAAAAGAAAAACACCTATGAGTTAGGAAAAAAGAAATTTAAAAAAAATCAGAGTCCCTTCAACTCTTGTTTATCTAGAGTCAGCTGCATAACAGTGAAATACTAGTAATACAAAAATTACAGTCATTCTCAAGCTGGAATGCTAAAGAGTACAGTAACCTTGAACTGTATCTTACATTGCTTAAAAAACCCTTATGTATGTGGAAATCTTTTGTTAGATGACACAACACTGCTGCTGGACCTGTCAATACTAATTCACATTACAATGGCATTGTGAGAAGCCAGCAGCAGCCTGCTCTTCTTTGAAAGGCTATAGGTAGGATATTCTTTGAAACAACCAATAGTACTAAATTTTATGACTGGGACACTGAAACATGTGCAGCAGTCATTTATGCCACACTGGTAACCCAAAAGTGTTATATCTAAAAGCTATAAAATAGTTACAAATTCTACTGCACTGTCCTCAATTCTGGAAACAAAGAGTTTGTTTCTAGCATTAATCTGCTAAGAAATTTTGTTACAGCTTCCACTCTGCTGCATTATCAAAGACACATTTCAGCAACTTTTGTAAATGAAACCACTAACATAAGAAAGAAACCAGTAACCTAAATCTGCAATATTTTATGTGTAATCATACTCAAAATGAAAAATTGTAAATAGTCAATGCTTGCCACAGATTTAATCATTCATAATACATTTCAGACAATGATGTGAACATATTCTGACTCATTAAAAAATATGTACAGTGACTAGTTGTTATTTCTGTCATCAGTAACTAGTGACATAAAAAGGCTTGATAATGGTCTAAATGTATCAGAAATAATTTATTAGACACTTGCACTATAAACGACAGTCTGCAAATAATTACACCATTTGTCTACTTAGAAATAAATACTCATTGCAATATTTGGCATCACAAAATAGTAAAGAATTATCAAACAGTAAAACACTATATGGTTTCATGTATCACACAAAAATGGCTGTATTTAAGCTCATTTGATTCATTATTTTATATAACTTTCTAATTTCTTTATAACCAAGTAGTAGCTCCCTCCTATGCGAGTCACATTTACTTTTACAAACTGAGACTATAATTAAACATTAATGGATTTGCAGGTCTTCTCAAGTTAACCACTCGTTGTCCCACTGCAACAACACCTTTGCACATTGATTCAAGAGGTACTTTCAAAATTTGTCTTTCACAACTGTGCAGAAACCAAAACTGCATTTCTGTAATCCCACATTCAGAGGCAAACAGAGAAACAGTCACTTCACATATTTCTCCATGAATTTTCTATGGAACTCTGAACGCAATGAATCATTGATAAATTGATCTTTCTTCTTCTCTGGTTCAGAACGGGCACAGTTCTTGAATACAACATCATCATCCCAACGTCTCTTGACCTGGAAAGAAGAACAAATTAACAAATGCACTTTTCATAGGAACCTCCATACATGTGACAATGATACAGCATGTCTTAATCACCTTCAAATCTGCCTTCTGCATCTGTGCGGAGTAATTCAGCAATGGGTTTCCACTCAAAATGTTCTCCATTCTTATTCTCTCTTCTTCCTGTCGTTTCTCAGATTCCTATAATTATTTAGAAATATTTGATTAAAGAATGTCATTGTCTTTACACACACACACACACACACACACACACACACACACACACACACACACACAGAGAGAGAGAGAGAGAGAGAGAGAGAGAGAGAGAGGAGGGGGGTGAGAGAGAGAGGAGGGGGGTGAGAGAGAGAGGAGGGGGGTGAGAGAGAGAGGAGGGGGGTGAGAGAGAGAGGAGGGGGGGAGGACCGGGGGGGGGGGGGGGGGGGAGATCAATCTGGTTAATGCGTATTTGTCTACAACAGGTAAATTCAGAAATGCTCACACACATCAGAGGCCACAAGAACACAAAAAAAAACATTACAGGTACATACACAAAACAAAGTTTCTAAAGGGAAAAACCAGAAAGACTATCATAATGTATAACTGATCCACAAAATTTTCCTATTTACAAATATACCTATTTACCATCTGTATTCATATTGAGAAAAACTTTTAACTTTCAAAATTCATGCAAACGAACCAGTACAAAGTATTAGCCTCACACCTACACCTGTTAATAGACTATATCTGGAAGTTTCTTTTATGTATGGGCACAATTCTTTTGTTGCAAGCTGTTACCACCAGTGTGTGCTAGTGAACAAAGTGGCAACTACACCACAACAGAAGAGCTAGTGTGTCCTTTAGATAGCAAAAATGAGTCAGTAACTGCTGTTCAGTGAGCATTTCTCTCACACTTCCACCAGAAGCCACCAGCAAAGTCTCCTTTTTGCCTGGTACAAACAGTTTGAAGACCAAAGGCTGCATTTAAACAGGCAAAAGTCATGGTTGGCCTCATGTGTTGCAGCAAAATACTGATCATGGTTGAGCAGTAATCCAGCAAACACCACAGAAATCAAAATGCCCACTAAGTCGTGAACTTCAGATCCCACAAACAATCATTTTAAAAAGCCAACCATACAGACTGCAGATGGTCCACATACTGCAGGAGATTATGCGGCACAATCTGACTTCTGCACCAAGATGTAGGCAAGAATAGACAATGATGACACAAAAAAGATAAAATTTTTAGTGATGAAGCAACGTTTCACACACTACTGGTAAAGTTAATCAGCCCAATGTTAATTTTTGGGGAACAGAAAACTCATTTCTCCTCGGTACAAGAGGAGATTTGCCAAAGATCAACTCTACACAATGCTGAGGGAGAAGATTTACAGCTCCTTTTTCATGGAGAAAACTGCCACAGGTATTTTCTACTTCACATGCTTCCTTGTGGCATTTGCCTCAATTGCAAGAAGATTTCAATAACTTCATCTTCCAACAAGATGGTGCACATCCTCATTTCCACACATAACACCTAAACACACATCTGCCTGGGATATGGCTCAACATGTGATGCAGATGGCCACAATCCAATCCTTGCCACAGTTATGGCAGGAAATCGCAATTGCGGTAGAGTCCATCACAAGTAACACGTTGCACAAGGTCTTAGAACAGTTTGTACGAAATTTTGAAAATATAAAGTTCTTAGTGCTCACCCTGTAGTCCTACTAGATCTGTGGGAATATGAATATACTCCAATAATATAGCAATTACAAATAAATAAAAGCAAATTTTTGTACTTCAAGCAATATCAATGCTTCACTGTTATAACTTCTTTTTTAATACAAAGGAGACTAAGTTCCTTAAAAGTGTTTTTGACAACTTCTGGGCTTCACACTGAAGGAAGGAAAGAAGATGGGTTTAATGTCCCGTCAACATCGAGGTCATAAAAAGATTGCGCACAAGCTCAAATTATGTCAAGGATGGGGAAGGAATTTGGCCGTGCCCTTTCAAAGGAACTGTTCCAACATTTGCCTAGAGTGATTTTAGGAAATGGTGGAAAACCTATCTCTGGATGGCTGGACATCATCACCTCACTCGGTCATGAGGTTGAATAATGACATCAGCAAGGGTAACACTTGTCTCGCAAGACTTTCTGCAAAAGTAAGGTCATTCCGATATCCCATGCAATATCAACAATCGATGTGGCAGGTGCCATTTTCATTTTGCCATAATTAGCTGTCTTGAATTATAACTTGCAGTATGTTGTTTCAAGGCAACAGCACACTGAAAATGTGCCATTAACATGTCACCCTTATAATTAGATATCAGTTAATAAAATGTCAATGCCTTCAAGAGACACTATATTCTAACTTTTTATTGTCGTATTGTTAACAGACTGCCAGGCTTTCTTATGAATGTCACACAAGCACGTTGTGCAATATTCAATGTTATTTAACATTTCTGTCTGATTAGAGAATGAAGGATGAAATAAATATTTGGTTGTTTACTTTGGCATATGTGGCAATTTCAGATTGTCTGGTTAGGCAGGAACCTAAGACAACAGCGTAAACTGTTGCAACTCATATGACCCGTCAAATGTACAGCAATTTCCAAGGGTGTGGTTAGGCACGAACCTAAGAGAACAGCTTAAATTGTTGCAGCTAAGTGTGTGGATAGGCAGGAACCTAAGAGGACAGCTTTAATTTCTGCGAGTAAAACAGACCTGCCAGTCTGGCCTCAGCAGCCAGAGGCTGTGGTCATGTGTGCACAAGTTGCATTTTCATGTGTGTGTATGAGTATGTTGTCAACCTGTCAGTCCAGTCTCAGCAGCCAGAGGCTGTGCTTTTTTTTTTTTGGTGGGGTTTAAGGGCGCTCAACTACTGAGGTCATTAGCGCCCAGCCACTGTTGTTAGAGCACATGGAATCTAGTAAAACTCAAGGGGAGGGGGGGACACCAGAAAGACCTGACAAAGATGCAGATAAAATAAGTAAAAAGGTTAGATGTCTTTGGACAAGCCAGTCAAAGTTATAAAACGCAGAACACGAGCAGCTGCTCGAGCGTCATCAGCTAAAATATCCGGTAAAGTAGATGGCAGGGACAGGACAACACGACATTGACTAAAGCGGGGACACGACAATAAAACATGGCGCACTGTTAATGCCTGACCACAAGGGCACTGCGGGGCTGGGTTACCGGAGAGCAGGTAGCGGTGGCTAAACCGGCAATGCCCAATCTGCAACCTGGTCAGAAGGACCTCCTCTCGCCGAGATGGTCGGGAGGCGGTTGTCCAAGCAGTTGGGAGCGGTTTTACTGCCCGGAGCTTGTTTCCTTGGGGGGGATGACCAAGCATCCCACCACAACGACACAAGCCTCTTACAAACATCCCCACGAACGTCAGATGACGGGACACAATGGGAGGCTGGCCGAGACAGGAGGACTGCAGCCTTGGCTGCAGCATCCGCAGCCTCATTCCCAGGCACTCCTACATGTCCGGGAACCCACAGAAAGCTGACAGGAGAACCTTTATCAGCGAAAGAATGGAGGGACTGCTGTATCCGTTGAACCAAGGGATGGACCGGATAGGGAGCTCCAAGGCTCTGAAGAGCACTGAGTGAGTCAGAGCAGAGTACATACGATGAATGGCGGTGGCGGCGGGCATACTGAACGGCCTGATGGAGAGCAAAAAGCTCGGCCGTCAAGCTGGAACATTGGTCGAGGAGCCGGTATTTAAAGGTGGCGGCCCCAACGACAAAGGCACAGCCGACACCATCATCAGTTTTGGAGCCATCGGTGTAAATAAAGGTGTGACCGGCAAGTCGAGCACGAAGTTCAACAAACCATGAGCAATACACTGCAGCCGGAGTACCCTCCTTCGGGAGTGAGCTGAGGTCGAGATAAATATGAACCAGAGCCTGGAGCCAAGGTGGTGTCGGGCTCTCACCTTCTCTGAAGGTGGTAGGGAGGGCAAAATCCAATTGTCGAAGCAGGCGACGGAAGCGGACTCCAGGGGGCAGCAGGGCAGACACATACAACCCGTACTGATGGTCGAGAGTGTCAGCGCAGAAGGACTGGTAAGAGGGGTGGTTGGGCATAGACAACAGCCCGCAGGCATACCGACACAGCAGTACGTCGCGCCGGTAGGTCAGTGGTAATTCGGCAGCTTCAGCATAAAGACTCTCGACAGGACTAGTGTAGAAGGCTCCGGTCGCAAGACATAACCCCCGATGGTGGATGGAGTTGAGACGGCGTAAGAGGGATGGCCGAGCAGACGAGTAGACGAAGCTCCCATAATCCAGCTTCAATTGGACTATGGACCGATACAAGCGAAGCAGGGCAGTGCGATCCGCTCCCCAAGATGAACCACTAAGAACTCTGAGGACATTAAGGGAACGTGTACAACGGGCCGCCAAATAAGAGACATGCGGAGACCAACACAGTTTCCTGTCCAACGTGAGCCCTAGAAACTTAGTTGTTTCCACGAATGGGAGAACAACGGGACCGAGATGTAAGGATGGCGGAAGGAACGCTTTATATCGCCAAAAGTTGATACAAACCGTCTTCTCTTCAGAGAACCGGAAGCCATTTGCCACGCTCCATGAGTATAGGCTGTCTAGACAACGCTGAAGGCAGCACTCCAGGAGGCATGTTCTCTGGGCACTGCAGTAGATCACGAAGTCATCGACAAAGAGAGAGCCTGAGACCTTAGGTGGAATGCAATCCATAATTGAATTGATCGCGATGGCAAAAAGGGCTATGCTCAAGACGGAGTCCTGAGGCACTCCGTTCTCCTGGAGGAAGACGTCGGACAATACGGAACCCACACGTACCCTAAACTTTCGATCCGTTAAAAAGGAATCAATAAAAAGGGGCAGGCGACCGCGTAGGCCCCACCTGTGCATAGTGCGGAGGATACCTCCTCTCCAACAGGTATCATAAGCCTTCTCCAAATCAAAGAACACGGCTACCGTTTGGCGCCTTCGCAAAAAGTTGTTCATGATTAATGTCGACAAGGTCACAAGGTGGTCAACAGCAGAGCGGCGGCGACGACATTGGTAAGTAGCCGTCGAGATTCAAGAATCCAAACTAACAGAGCATGAACCATGCACTCCATCACCTTACAGACACAGCTTGTAAGAGAAATGGGGCGGTAACTATAAGGAAGGTGTCTATCCTTCCCGGGTTTGGGTATAGGAACAACGACGGCGTCACGCCAACGCATGGGGACCTGACCTTCGGTCCAGATGAAACCTCCACGAAAAACCGGCCGAAGGCGTTGGAGACAGCCACAGGATCAACGAGGACCTCATTACCTGAGGTCAGGCCAGGTACCGAGGAGTGGGCCTTAATGCCCGACAGCTGGCGCAGGCCACCCCATATGACAGAAGAGGGAGTAAAACTGTTAAAGGAGCTGGTGAAAGAGGCCCAACAAGCTTTTTTGCTGTCTTCGATGACTCTACGGCATTGCGCTCAGAGTCGTTTGTATCCAATACAATTCGCCAACGTAGGATGGCGGCGAAAGGTGCTTAAAGCACGTCGTCGAGCACAGATAGAGTCTCTACAAGCCTCGTTCCACCAGGGGACGGAAACGCGACGTGAAGAAGAGGTAGTACGAGGAATGGAACGTTCGGCAGCATTGATGATAACAGCCGTGAGGTATTCGACCTGACTGTCACAACTGAGAAAATGTGGTCCGGGAAGGTCGCCAGGGAGGAGTAAAGTCCCCAGTCAGCTTTCGGTATGTCCCAGCTCGAAGGACGTGGGGATGGGGTGTGGTGCAGGAGACGAACGACACAGGGGAAGTGGTCGCTCGGATAGGTGTCAGAAAGGACATACCACTCGAACCGACGGGCAAGAGTGGTAGAACAGATCGAGAGGTCCAAGTGGGAGTAGGTATGAGTAGAGTCCGAGAGGAAAGTCGGGGCGCCAGTATTGAGGCAGACAAGATTGAGATGGTTGAAGACATCCGCCAAAAGTGAGCCTCTTTGACAGGATGCAGGAGAGCCCCAAAGAGGATGATGGGCACTGAAGTCGCCAAACAATAAAAACGGCGGGGGAAGCTGAACAATCAGGTGCATCATGTCAGCCCGACTAACAGTGGATGACGATGGAGTGTAGACGGTACAAACTGAAAAAGTAAAAGCAGAAAGAGTAATACGGACAGCTATTGCTTGGAGTGGGGTGGTCAATGGGATGGGATGATAATAGACATCGTCCTGAACGAGCAACATGACCCCACCATGAGCTGGGATACCGTCCACAGGGGTGAGGTCATACCGCTCCGAGGTATAGTGGGTAAAGGCAATACGGTCAGTCGGGCGCAACTTGGTTTCCTGGAGACCAAGGACGAGCGGACAGTGCAGGCGGAAGAGCAGTTGTAATTCCTCCCGATTAGATCGAATACCTCTTATGTTCCCATGTAACAAGGCCATCGCTAGTCAAAAAAGAGGGGGAACGAGACGGGGGAAGAGCTGGTCACCTCGACGGCCGCAGAGGGCCAGGTTTCGAGGGAACAACGCTACAACCGGCGGGAGGCGGATCCTGTTCCATCGAGTCGTCGCCAGCTGCGGCCGCTGTCCCTGGTGGTGTAGGAGGGGCAGCCATCATTTGCCGACGAGAGGCCAGCTGAGCGCCTGGCAGCAGAGTGTCCCGGCAAAACTGAGGACGGCCGGGAGCAGCGACTCACAGATGGAGCGTCAGACGAAACGCGCCGGGGTGGAGAGGGGGATAGAGACTTCTTCTTGGAGGCCTTCTTGGAAGTCCGAGGAGGCACAGGGATGGTGGGGCTGGACCCGAAGAAGGTCCTCACGCGCAGGGTCCGTTTCGGAATGCCGGACCTCGGAAGCTGGGGTCCGGAACATTTCCCCGATGGACGCCTGAGAAGAGGATCGCTTCTCAGGCGGCAAGGGGGGATGAGGAGGAAGAGGAAGGGTGGCCCCTGGGGCAGAGGGGGCGGGGGCCACGGGGGAGGAGGGGGATTTGGGAGGCGGAGGCAGAGACCCCGGATGGGGGGAGGAGGCGGAGGGGGGACAGGATAGGGGTGAGGATACCGCGGAAGGAGTGGACACAACTGAGGCAAACGAAGTGGTCAACGGCACAGGATGAAGGCGGTCATACTTCTTTCTGGCCTCAGAATAAGAGAGACGATCCAAAGTTTTGAGTTCTTGTATCTTCTTCTCCTTCTGATATGCGGGGCAGTCTGAGGATCTAGGCGAGTGGATGCCAGGACAATTAACGCACCGAGGTGGTAGGGTGCATGTATGTTCCTCACGAAGAGGACGTCCACAATCGCCACAAAGGGGCTCAGCCTCACACCGTAACGACATGTGCCCAAAGCGCAAACACCGAAAACAGCGCATAGGAGGCGGGATGTAAGGTCGCACGTCGCACCGGTAGCACATCACCTTTACTTTCTCCGGGAGAACGTCCCCCTCGAAGGCGAGGATAAAGGCCCCGGTGTCGATGCGACGGTCTTTGGGGCCGCGCTGGACTCGCCGGACGAAATGCACGCCTCGGCGCTCCAGGTTGGCCCTGAGCTCCTCATCAGATTGCAGCAGGAGGTCCCGATGGAAAATAACCCCCTGCGTCCTATTTAGTGCCAGATGCGGGACAATGGACACTGGGATATCCCCTAGGCGGTCGCATGCCTGGAGCGTCGCCGACTGTGTGGCGGAGGTGGTCTTTATAAGAACGGACCCCGAACGCATCTTACTGAGAGCCTCGATTTCCCCGAAGATGTCCTCAATGTGCTGAACAAAGAACATGGGCTTGGAGGTGGCGAACGTCCCCCCATCGGTTCGAGAACGGACCAAATAGCGGGGGAAGTACTTCGCCCCGAGCCGGCGGGCCTGTCCCTCCTCCCAGGGAGTGGCCAAGGGGGAAAGGGCAGGAGAACCAGAACTAGAGACAGTACCTTTCCTTTTGAAAGACTCGGCCGCAGAGCGACCTGATACGTGTTGACGTTTCATCTGCAAAACGTCCGCCCCGATACCACCCACTCCGACCAGGGCCTCTCCCCACGGGCGCCACCCAGCCTCAGCAAGGGCCACCTGGCAGGATGACCGTTGCCAGGAGTCCTGATGCCCCAAGAAGACGGGCATCTACTCCTTGGCCGACGTGGGGAGGGTGCAGCTCAGGTATCGGCAGTACGATCCCTGTGTTGTCAGGGGGCTACAACCTAGAGGGTACATGACGACCCACAACGGGCTGGCTACCGTGCTGGATTTCTGGTGCCATGGAAAGTCCATCATGATCGTAGGTGCAGATGGGGACGCACTATGGGCGTAACTTGTACAACCCATCAGGCGTTTAGGCCCAATTTGAGGAATAGTGGGTATGGTTACAACGCCGGTACAATGCTGAGTGCCAAGGTCTTAGTGCACTGAGGACCAGTGGTACACCACGTAAGGCGTCCTTCCCCAAAAGGCTCGTACTTCTGTAGAATTTTGAAAAATGGAGGTCAAACCCCAAGGGGGACCATCACATGGAAGGCCAAAACGGTTGAAACTCCTTTTAGTCGCCTCTTACGACAGGCAGGAATACCTCGGGCCTATTCTTACCCCGGACCCGCAGGGGGTGAGAGAGACTGTGGTTGTATGTGTGTGAGTTGCATTTGCATGTGTGTGTGTGTATGTTGTCCAATTCAGATTTAGGTCTTTTTGGTTGAAAGCTTACTTGTTTGACAGTCTTTATGTTCTGCATATCTGCGACTCAATATCTATGCTACAATGTTACAAGGTGAGTAGCATTTAATCCTTTTCATAACATTGTCATACTTCACTGTCAACAGTATTAAACTCCTGATACCATTAGATATTTTGGTCCAAATGCAGCTCTAATTCTTCTCAGCTACCTCCAATCGGCTGTGAGCCTATCCATTGCAGCAAATTAACTGCAAGGAAATTAAATATAAAAGCAATGACATTTTGCACTCAAGTCTCACAAAAAGTTGCAGGTAAAATATTGTATTTTCCACCAGCTACTGCTGTTAGTAGCTGATTAAGGGTGTGAAGAGACTCAACATCCAAGTCTCTTAGTTCACCCCCCCCCCCCCCCCCATCTGACTGTGTCTAGAGTTTATACTATGTGCAAGTGTAAGAATGTTAGAAATGTTTGTTAGAGTAAGTTGTATCTGAGATGGGGCATGGGTACCAGCCTGGTATTCACCTGATAGTAGGATGTGGGAAACCACCTAAAGCCACACTCAGGATGGCCGGCTCACCAGCACCCATAATTAATCTGTGAAGTGGATTCTTTCCAGTCAGGCTCACCTCTCCATGTGCCAAAAGTTGCACGTTAAAACTACTGGCTAACAGTAGAGAGTTTGTTAATGACAACTGCGTAAAATAGCTATACTTTGCAGGATAAAACAACAATTGCTAAAATGCACAAGGTTCATCAAGTTTTCCTCTCGCAATCTAAACAATGAAAACCATATTCACAAATTCTGTTTCTAAAACTGAACCTTCCTTCAACAACCAGTTTTTGTAGTTTGAAACAGTATGTGCTGTGCACAGAATTTACAATGGACCATCAAACAATTCACAAGAGACTCAACATTTGCTAATGTACAGCATATAACACAATCGCCATCCAATTTTTTACAAACAAATGCTAGATAGTCTTGTTGAGCTGTGATATTATTAGTGTTGTTAAAACAGTAACAGCTCATAAACTGGCCAAGTAGTTTGTCACCAAAGTGCGCTTAAAGAACCATCATTGGGGCAAAAATGGAAATTCCACCTAAAGGTTTTCATTGCATTGGTTTATCATGATTTCTGTGAATACCTAACTCAAGAACAATGCCTCAAATTGCTTTGTTGTACTTTTAGTTATCAATAACCTTCAGAAAAGTGTTCAGCACCAGTGTCAAATGTCTTGGTAGGCATTCTTCTGTAAGCGATAAACTTTATGTAGGTTGACCAAAATCAAGTGTTTCAAAAAAATATTGATACTGTGCTCAACATGATTGAAGATAAACTTCCTGGCTGATTAGAATTGTATGTGAGATTGGGACTTTACTCTAGAATCTTTGTCTTTCGCAGGCAAGTGTTCTACCAACTGAGCTATCTGAACACAAGTCACGGCCTGCCCTCATAGCCTGACTTCCATTAGTATCTAGTATCTTATCTCCTACCATCTGACCTTCACAGAAGTTCTTCTGCATACCTTGTGGGCTAGCACTCCCAACACAAACGATGTTGCAGAGACATTGCAAAGGCAAAGGTTCCTCATTCGAGTTCTTGTCCACCACATAATTTTATTCTGCCAGGACGTTTCGAACCGGTGCACAATATGCTGCAGAGTGAACGTTCATTCTGGAAACAATCTCCAAGCTGAGGCTAGCACCCAAACCTCCTGGTGTCAGACACTCAGATCGGTACCAAACAATGTATGTTGATAGAGTATCAACCAAAGCACCAATTTAGTTCATGCTGTGTGCTGAATCCAGTAGAAGATGCGTAAACAGTAATTAAAAGTAACACTAGAACTACAGATTATAGGGAAAGCATATCTGTGAGATGTAAGTATGAAGAACAGTGGCAGGTGAGTCAGTAGCTCGTCAAATTGATGGACTGAAGATCCCGAGTTCGAAACCTACTAAAGAGGAGACCTTTTTTAATGGTTTATGCATGAAATTATTATATGGGAGAACATTTCTCTGGTATGTAAAAGTATGTTTCGAAGTTTGTAACGATGTTCTTTTGGCAATCCATTTTCGCTTCATTAGTTGAATGTAGCAAAGCTATAGCATATATTTGTATAGATAACATCACGGCTATCTATACAAATGTACTCTTATAGGTTTGCTACATTCAACTAACAAAGCTAAAGCTAGGTTTAGTGTTACTTCTAATTATTGCTTACGCATCTTCTACAGGTTGATAGCACACAGTGCGAATTAAATCGGTGTTTTGGTTGATACTCTATCAACACAAAACGTCTGGTACCAATCTGAGTGTCAGACATCTCGAGGTTTGGGTGTAAGCCACGTCTCAACAATATCATTCTTCCAGGAGTGCTACTCTTGTGAAACAAGCAGGAGAATTCCCGTGAAGCTTGGAAGGTACTAAATGGGGTACCAGCAAATGTAAGGTTGTGAGAGTGGGTCAGCTGATACAGCATCTGCCCATGAAAGGCAAAAGTTCTAAGTTCAATGTCCAGTCTGGCACACAGTTGTAATCTGTTTAATCTGCCAGGATGTTTCAGATTAGCACTTACTTTGCTGCATACTGAAAATTCATTTTGATGATTGAAGAGGATTAATATGTGACTTACTGTGAGACAGGGCCATACTTACACATACCAAAGATTGCAGTACATTCAGTTTTCCATGGCATTTAGCTGTGAAACGATCTGTACCCAGAATCCTCACAATTTCCGAAAGCTCAAACAGGCTTGTGCCAACTGATGTAAGGAAATACTCAAAAAATTTGACCAAGGAAATGTGAAATTTGTGTACATCATCATAGCACGAGATGGAGCTCAGATATACAGATGTTTCAGAAGTGATGGTCAACATTAAGGGATATGACAGGAATGATCATTCAAAACAAAAAGTCAAGTAAACAAGGGCATTAAAACACATACCTTAAGAGCTATGAGCAATTTTTGATTTTCAATACTGTGAAACAAATGTCTTCTACTGTGAGCTCTTTGATTTCCATATTTTAGGAAGTGGTAGTATGGACCAAAACAAGGAAAAAAATGTCCAGAACAAGTGCTCATAACTTTTAAGGTATGCATTTTAGCACACATTTACTGGGCATTTATTTCTTGTTTTGGTTCATACTACCACTTTCCAAAATATGGAAAATACAGAGCTTGCAGTAGAAGAGATTTGTTTTACAGTATCAAAGATCAAGAATTCCTCAAAGCTCTTAAGGTGTGCGTTTTAGAGGCCACGTTTACTTGACTTTTTTGTTTCCAATCATCATCCCTGTCATATCCCTGAATATTGACCATCATTTCTGATACACCCTATATTTGTACAAGCTGCAGACTGATAAACCGTGAAGCATATAAAAATAAAAAGATTATTTGTTTTTTTGTTTACACTGGTCTTGTTGCTTCAGAGGACAGAACAGTTAATGCTGAATTATGTACAACTATTTCTTTACCATAGATCATAAAAAAATCAGGACAAACAACCAAATACATGGCACCACTTTTTGTCATCACTATGCCGCATTTCACACACAGTGTGAACAATTTATTATTTCATGGAAGAAAACATCAAATTACTGTCTTACTAGCCTTGTGTGTGTTTAAGTGTATAAATTTTAAAAGTGAGTATTTAAAGAAACAATAAAATGACGGGGGCAAAAAGCTTCTTCTTTGTGTAATTTAGAAAAACCTTTAAAAAGCAGACCTTCGTATGAATCGAATGAAATCCTCAATCAACCATGAAAAGTCCTCAGCTTCAGGAAACAGCTGAAAATAACAGAATACATGCAAAAATAATCTCCTACACTTATAGTTAGCTGAGAAAAATTATCAGCAGCAGAGATAGTTCTCATACAACCAAGTGTTGTGCATGCATTACCTATTTCAATTTTATCCATACAAGTTTGTTACAAGATGTGTCTTACATATCAATCCTGACTGTCCATGATGAACTTAGTTGTGTGAGAGCCAGGTACTATGCATAATAATGCCTAAACAACCTCCTGGCATGTGCAGCCAAAATAATGTGTATAGGATGAACAGGAAGCTCAAAACCCCACTCTAAATACAAAAAATTCTTCTTTGTTCTCCCCACTCACTCATTTGTTTGCACTTACTATCTGCTCCAATCTAACAAGCATCCATCCTCCATTCACTGGTACAATCTGATTCCTGAGAACTGTCTCTTACCCAGATGAGCACAGGAACCGAATTTGGGTCGCTAACTCAAACTTTACCCTCTTCCTTTTTTTTCTACTTCTGGTCATATTCCGTGACCTCTCATGGTGTCCGGATCGTATCTGACTAATCCTTGTCACCTCAACTTTTGTCTAGCTAAGTGTCTCCTTCCTTCTGGGTTTCCTTTTCGCACTCTTTTTAACCATCATTTCTTCCCTTTTCAGTAAATGTTCTGGTAATTCATTTCTCCTGTTTCTTAATACCGTTGTCACATGCACCTCATCATACAGTGTTTCATTTCAATGTTTTTTCGTCTTCTGAAACCTCCTTGCTGAAACACTGTCCAAAATGTTAATACACTGTTTTCAAAATTAATAAATTTCTTCTCCATCTTTTTCTACAATATCCATGCTTCAGCCCCATACATTAACTGTCTTGTAAATTCAGAGTTACAAAACTCTTGTTAGCAGTTTACCGGTAAATAGTTCATTCACTGCAAATACGCTTCTTTCTCTAGAATTTATATGGTTCCACATTTCCTTCCCAATGTTATTATTCTAATTATTAATTCTTCCCAGGTATTTGAAGATCCAGTCTTCTTGAACAGCATGCTATGTGTCTCCAGTGTTACCTCTGCTATTTCTCTATCTTCTCCTTTGCTACTACTATAAACTCCATTTTCTTTTCTTTGATCTTCAAACCTACTATTTTGTATCTCTCTATTAACACTCTAGCTGTCCTTGTTTGTTCGTCTTCCTACTCTGCTATAAGAAAAATATTTTTCACAAAATCTAACAATTTCACCTCACTGTCTATACTCACAGTTCTTCTACTGTCTCCTCCAATACCAGATTCAACATACTCCAGTCCTGTCTTCACAAATATTCAGTTTCCCTGTCCTCAACCGTCCCTTCACACTACAATGCACATTCTAGACAATCTGATTAGTTTCCATGGTATTCCTGACACTTCAAACATTTTCAAGTGTTTCATACATATCCCTTTAACCAGCCAAGTTTAACATCCTGACTACCATGAGGTCATTAGAGATCCAGCATAAATGCAGAATGGGGAAGGAAATCAGTTGTGGCCTCTCTAAGGAATCGTCCTAGCAGTCACCTTATACAATTTACGAAAATCACAGAAAACTTAAATCTGTATAAGTGGACATAGACATGAACTGCTGTGGCCTCTCTAAGGAATCGTCCTAGCAGTCACCTTATACAATTTACAAAAATCACAGAAAACTTAAATCTGTATAAGTGGACATAGACATGAACTGCTGTGCACCCAAATAAGAGTCCAGTGTCTTACCAGAACCTTACAGAGCTCCCATGCCTTTTTGTTACGCTTTGCCTTCCCTTAGCTTTTGGGCATAATCACTAACCCAACACACTGTAGCAGCACTTAAATAAGAGATCTGATGATGCTTACTTGGGAAGTCACAAAACCAACACCAACATCATGTGGTATTTGTTGAGTGTATCCCAGACAGAGAATACCCTTCCACGATCCATAACCCATCCACACTGTATCTTGGGCCCATTTATTATCTGCACCCAACAACCCCCTCCCCTCCCCCCTACGCATTTGAGGCTAGCCCACTAATCATCAAACTTTACTTTATTCCAATTCAGCACTGACATGTCTATCTCTTAGTGTCTTAAAGAGTGCAACTAGTTTTTTCTTGATTTTCAACCAAAAAAGTGGTGTCATCAGACGCTAATTGATGGTTCAGTGTAACTGTGTAAGTTACTTCTGACTTTTAGCAGAACATTTACGAAACATCTGTCCTGATAATGTGATACCAGGAAAAAACTATGCTCATACAATAAGTAGACACTGATGGAAAAACAGAGAATTACATAACTTTTGAACAAAGCTTTTATTTGTGATGAGTGGAAAAAATTACTACATTATGTATCATGTCGTAATTGCTAAAAAAAAGTTTGCATACAATGCACAAGAGCTATAGTATTTCAGTAAAAACACTACAGTAAATGGCATAACAAATCAATATACGATACTGAAGGATTTTATGGTCAATATTTCAAATCAGGGTGTATACGTGGACAAGGAAAAAATATTCCCGGATTTCCCCATTAAAAATACACTTTCTCCCGGATGAAAATACACTTTTTCCGTGTTAAATAACAGCATACTTTTCCTCAAAACTGTAAAACTTATCAATCCTTTCAATGGTTGTGGTTTTATACACCGGTGTAGAATTTCCCGGCACTTTTGAAAACAAAACTCATGGGAAAAAGCATGTTTTGGAAAGATGTCCAATGTACACTGCATATTTTTGTATTACGAAAGTATAAATTTGAATTTCACCAAACACCACATGTTACTTTTCGAAGAATTGAAATCGAGATTGTGAGGCGCTTTTGTAAGCCAGTCGTAGCTCGTGTCAAGCAATCTCGCCAGCCGATTACAGCAGATATTCAGAGCATAGGACACGTGATGTAGTCAGCCAACAGCAACATCACTGTTAAGCAGTGCGAACATACAATAGGAAAAGGTAACGGTTTAAATTAATATACATAGTGTTGCTACAAGAAAAGAAAAGTTTTTACGTATAATATTGGTCTCTAAGATTAATAAGCTGCAAGAGAAGCTAAGGTTTCACAAATAATGTTGATCTCTTTTGTGCGTGTTACACTTTAAGATACATCACACAAATGTGCCAGTAAAATTTTTGACAACGACATAAATGTCTTATCTTCTGGGCTCAAAAATATTCTAAATGGTCGTCGTCAAAGATTTGATTTTTGAATGAGAGTCAAAGACTCTGTGATTTAAAAAATTCATCGGACATTCGCGCACAGAGTTCATCTTGCATAAAAAGAAATTTACTTTGAAAGTAATGCTTTCCAAACAACCATTCGGAATATTTTCCCGCGACCTGTTGGAAATAGATTCGTTTCAGCAGTTGCCAGAGAGCGCCAGATAACAGGCGTCGCCACACTTTCGCCACTACGGTGACGCAGGAAGCCTGTACATTCGAATGTGTAAAACATTAAAAGATCTTACATTATGTCATAAAAGAAATAAAACATTAGAGGATACTCCAAGAGCATGGGAATTTTGTGAACCATAATAAAATGCTTCATTCTGCTTAAAGTGCACATTCTTGTGTCCAGATTGAGATGAAATTTTCTTGGAGTACCAGTACTGTATTATCTCATGTTTGGTTCTTTATTAAGGCATAATGCCACACGTGCTAGGAGATGAAATCGTGAACTTGAAACGCAGTGAACAGTTGAAACTAGCCAATAGTGTGGAATTAAACACTTCGTTCAAATAAATTGACTGCCTCAGCAGAAAAGATTTATTTAACAAACCCACAAAAGTAACTTCATTGTTCTGCAAGGCGAGTAACACTTGACTGTCAGACAGGTGGAAACAAAATAAAATCTGAAACTAATGACATATTTTAGCCTTCCGTAATTATGTGAATGTATTTTAATTCATTTGATAGCTCCCGGCCACAGAAATCTGATTTGTTTTCATTTTACGTGAGAGCAATAAACGAAGAGGAAACAGCAAAATCACTTAAGGTAAACACGGGTCACGTGTAAGACATTTTATTTGGTCTTAAGTGTGCCAAAGTGCAGTGCCACACCTCTTCACACAGCATTCTTCCATCGCACATCTCTGTATTTCGTTCTGTGGAATTCAAACATGTAATATTTTAATGGGTGCCATCAAACTATATTCATGCCAGTGGAACCAGTCGGCTGGTTTGACATCATGCCCCTCTTTTAAAAAATCTCGCAATTAATAATGGATGGGATTATTTGTAACCGGCAGAACAAGAACTCTTCAGAAAATTTGCAGGCTTTACTGCCTATTAGCTAATAACGTGCTGTTTTGTGTGACATAAAATTAAATATTGGATACATAAAACTAGTAAAGACAAGAGACGTGCAAGACAGTAGAACACATTTCTTCAATCCTTTTAAGTCCTACCTTTTTTTCTCTCTAATCTTGCCACAGCTTTATATGGCGTACTTTCCTTTCTGGGAAAGAATCTATTACCTCATCAATGTTTGTCAATGTTTTGCTACATGAAAAAACAAAATGTCGTTGTCTAATACTAGAAAAGCTGTTGATACAAATAGTACCCAAGACTGGTGAGGTTTCTCGATATGATTACGTGTATTTTGTCACTTATAGATAAAACGAAATAGGCCTGCCTAATACTGCAGCAATTGTTACACACACCAAATAAACAAGACTGTTTTGGCACAAATAGTCATTTTTATAACACGACGGAATATAATTCACGAAGTACCAATATCAAATGCCTATTAAGCGTACTAAAAGCAAAAAGTTTTATGTTAGGAAATAGTTTCACATTTCATTCATACTCTCTAGCTTCTGAAGCATGAGGTCGAAAAATAGTAGTACGAAATTTTAATATAAATTTGAAATCGTTATATTCTTCTGTGATTTGTGAGAGTCCCTGTTTCTTCTCCTTCCATGTTCTAACAAACAATCATGTCATCACTAATCCTGTAACTATTCCTGCCATTATCAAAACTTATTCTCTGGTTAACTTCACTAACCCTGCCACAATCAACGGTTTAGTTAACCCACATTTATTCTCCGGTTAGCCATTATTACGTGTTCATACAACGCATTTTCCGCACTACTCCCAGAATAGAACTTTAGCGGCTGCTAGCCGGGGAATGTATTAATGGCCCTTAGTAGTGTAGCAGTCTGGCCAAAAATTTTCTGTCAAAATTTCATTTTCTTGGATACACAGAGGAGACAATACACAATCTTTGTTGACTGTTATTCCTGTTAGTCATTTATTTCCATTCTGGTAGTCTGAATCTATGGAATTCGCTAGTAGTTATAACAACGCTGATCATTTGCAAACCCAGTCAACCACATAAACAGTGATTGGCATTCACCCATTCGGCTTTATTCTACTCTGCTTGTATAGACCGGTCTCCTTTCCCTGCAGGAAAGTTTATTTCTAGATCCGACGGGGATTCCTATGGCAGAGACATCACGTAAACTATGCACGCATTCAAAAATCAACTTACGATTCTTTGAGAAATCAACTCAGAATTTGTTCAAAAACCAACAGGGACGCGTTCAAAATCATGTGAGTAATCGATAGACCAACGTGCGCTAGTTGTTAGGTGCTTTGTGAAACAAGGTCTTTTTCCTCAATAATATGAATATTTTTCTCGATTTTCTCCTGGATGAAAAAATTCCTGGGTTTTTCCCAGATCTCCCGGTTGTCCCGGGTCGTATACACCCTGCAAGTGCATGTAGTAGGATCAAAGGCTATTCTTTTATGGAAAAATCACAGAAACATCAGAAATGACAGCAGTGAACAGTGCATCTTCTTATAACTAACAAAATAACACAATGGAAAAACCCGGATGGAATCATGACAATATTATGAAGAGGATAATCCAGGATGGAATGTAACAATGTGTGTGTGTGTGTGTGTGTGTGTGTGTGTGTGTGTGTGTGTGTGGGTGTGGGTGGGTGGGTGGGTGTGCACAGATTATCTATTTTGACAAAGGCCTTGTTGGGCAATAGCTAACTTTCTGACAGTCTTTTTGTTGTACCTTTCTGTGACTGAGCATCTCTACTATACGGTGAGTAGGAACTATCCTTTTCATAATGTTATTATGAAAAGAATAGATTATTACTCGTGTTACAGTGGAAATGATCGAGTCACAGATAGGCACAACAAAAAGCCTGTCGAACAAGTAAGCTTTCGGCGAAAAAGGCGCGCGCCCGCGCTCACGCACACACGACTACTGTCTCTGGTTCGAGGCCAGACGGCGAGCAACTGCTCATGATGAGAGAAACAGTTTGGGTGGTGGGAGTAGGGAGGTGGCTGGGGTGGGGAGGGATAACAGGGTAGGGGTGGTAGGACTGTAAACCACTGCTTTTGGGAGCTCACACGGACAAGATGGAGAGATGGCAGGGCAGTTACGTGCAATCAGAGAGTCAGACGGAGGGCAGGGGATGGGGGTGGAGAGGGGCAGCGGAGAAGGAGAAAAGTAAACAGACTGGGTGCGTTGGTGGAATAGTGGTAACAGGGAAGGGGTTAGGTGGGTGAAGGACAAAGATTAATGAAGGTTGAGGCCAGGACGGTTATGGGAACACAGGATATATTGCAGGGAGAGTTCCCACCTTCATCAGTGGCCATTCGTGTGGACAGACGGCTTTTTGGACTTCATGCCCACATAGAATGCGGCACAGGGGCTGCAGCTTAACTTGTAATCACATGACTGGTTTCACAGGTAGCCTTGCCTTTGATGGGACTGGTGATGCCTGTGACCGGCCTGGAGTAGGTGGTGGTGACAGGAAATATGGGACAAGTCTTTCATCTGGTCTATTACAGGATATGCTCCATGAGGCAAGAGTTGGGGGCAGGAGTTGCCTAGGGATGGACAAGGATACTGTATAAGTTCAGTGGGTGGCAGAATACCACTGTGGGAGGGGCAGGAAGGACAGTGGGTAGGACATTCCTCATTTTAGGGCACAATGAGAGGTAGTCGAAACCCTGGCGGAGAATGTGATTCAGTTTATCCATTCCAGGGTGGTACTGAGTCACAAGGGGAATGCTCCTCTCTGGCCAGAGGTGGGACTTCAGGAGGTGGGGGGTGACTGGGGAGATGAGGCACAGAAGAGCTGTTTCTGTACAAGATTGGGAGGGTAATTATGGCATGTGGCCTTGGTATATTTCGAGATGCACTGGTTGTCACTACAAATGTGACTGACACTGATGGCTAGGCTGTATTGAAGAGACTTCTTGGTACGGAATGGGTGGCAGCTGTCGAAGTGGGACTGCTGCTGTTGGTTGAGCGGTATGATATGGGCAGAGGTACTGATGTAGCCATCTTTGAGCTGCAAGTTAGCATCGAGGAAGGTGAAGTTAGATGGGTTGTGGAGGACCAGGTGAAGCAAATATGACAGAAAGAGTTGAGGTTCTGGAGTAATATGGACAGGGTGTCCTCACTCAATCCAGATCACGAAGATGTCATCAATGAATCTGAACCTGGTGAGGTTTTTTGGATTTTGGGTGGTTAAGGAAGGATTCCTCTAGATGGCCCATGAACAGGTTGGCATATGACAGTGCCATGTAGATGCCCAAAGCCGTACACCAAATTTTTTTCTTGGTGATACTTCAAAGGAGACATAATTGTGGGTAGGGATATAGTTGGTCATGGTGACCAGGGATGAGGTCGGTTGTAGGTTTGGAATCTGTCGGGCATTGGGAAAGGTAGTGTTCAATGATGGGAAGGCGATAGGGATGTTAGTGTAAAGGGACATGTCACCAATAGTGGTGAGCAGGACACTGTATGGTAAATGAACAGGAACTGTGGAGAGTCGGTGGAGGAAATAGTAAGTGTTTTTTATACAGAAGGGTAGGTTGTGCATAACAGACTGAGGGTGTTGGTATACAAGAGCACAGATTCTCTCAGTGGGGGCACAGTAACCATCCCTGATGGGGTGTGCTGTGTGGTTGGGTTTATGGACTTTAAGGAAGCATGTAGAAGACTGGCGTGTGGGAAGTGGTACAAATGAGGAAGGGACGGGGGAGAGAGAGGGAGGGAGGGAGAGAGGGAGGGAGGGAGGGAGGGAGGGAGGGAGGGAGGGAGGGAGGGAGGGAGGGAGGGAGAGGGAGAGGGAGAGAGAGAGAGAGATTCTGGGGAGAGGTTCTGGGATGGGCCTAAGGATCTGAGGAGAGACTGGAGATCCTGTTGGATTTCTGGAAGGGGGCACTGTTAGGGACTGAGATGAAAAGGGGAGGTTTTTAACAAGTCCTGCGTGATTGATTTTGGGAGTGGGGCAAAAGGTGAGGCCTTTCGAAAGGACTGATACACAGTTGGTTTACTACTCTCCTTTTCCGCTGCCCCCCCCCCCCCTCCCCATCACTGCACCTGACTTCCCTACCCTCTCTCCACCTTGTCCCTGTATGCTCCCACAAGCAGTGCTTTACCATCCTCTTCCTTACCCCTATCATGCGCAGCTACTCCCTGTTTGGCCTGGGCAGCCAGAGGCAGTGGTCATGCCTGTGCGAGCTGTGTGTGTGTGTGTGTGTGTGTGTGTGTGTGTGTGTGTGTGTGTGTGTGTTTTGTTTCACTCAGAAAAAGGCCTTTTTGGCCAAAAGCTTACTTGTTTGACAGTCTTTTTGTTGTGCCTATCACGGATTCAACATCTCTACTATGTGGTGGGTAGCAATCAATCATTTTCCTAACATTGTCACCACTAACAATGTAGCAATGTACTTTTGAACACACGTCATGATATAGTTCCTCCCATCCCAGATCCCATGTCCATGTCTCATTTTCTGATCTCTTATATGTGTGGAAGAGAACATCTTACCAATCTTTTTCTCCTTTCTCCTGATAAACAAAAACAGACACCTGTTATTTTCAATTCCCATATATTTTTAAAGATTGATGAAAGGAGGTGATTTCTCAAGCTTCCATTTGATTGGTTTGTAGGACCCACTACTAAACCACTGAGTGTTCATATTCAGTTATGATTTTCTCATTGAATTATATAAAAAATGACGATCTAGCCAAGCACACACCTTTATCAATGAAGTTCAATAATGTGAAATCCAAATTCAACAAAAATAATTTTTGGTATATGTGAGAGGATGTTTCACTGTGACCATTCTTATGGATGTGTTCCTGGTTCCTCCAGGATGTCTACAATAATGAAAGTTTTCAGCATTTACTATAAGTGCCATTTTCACAAGGAAAACTAAAGTTTCCTTGTCAATCCAGAATTGGTTTAAAACTAGTTTTTGTGAACAGATAAGTCAACTGAGATCACAGTGATACTTTGTGAATGAATTCTTGAAGCAATGCTCTATGCTCTGAAATCAAAAGTAGTCTAAATAGTTTTAAGCAACTTTAGCTTGTTAGGAGTAACAGTTTCCAAATCAGCAAGCTCTGAATGGAAAGCATTATCACTTTCAACATCCAGAAAAATCACTGATGCAACTTTCATGAACTTTTTAAGCTTTCCTTAAATTATTAAAAGCTGAAATCAGAGCAGGATGGAGACCTAGGACTACTGGAGCATCAGACAGAAATCTGCAAAGAATTCCACATCAGATACCAACAAGCTGACACTGTCTATTGACAAACTTAATTACTACTTTGTAGCTCCCACATTCAGTTGCAAGCCTGTTCTTTGCCACTTATTAATTTCTTGATACGTGTTTATATATGGCAGTGCCTTTTGTGTGGCATGTAAATTCCCAAACCATCTGATAAACATATGAGCAAAAATATCAAATCCACAATGGTCAGAATAAAGCACTCTTCAAAGTATGTCTTCGTACAGATCACATCGCGTTCTCAATTACGAAACTGCACTTGAAAATGTGCTGCAAGAATAGATAATAAACATTTCTCAATACAGGGGAGTTATAATAAAGCTTTCAGCACTTGAAATGGCCGCCATGTGAAAGAGTGACCATCGGACAATGAAAATTTGTGGAAACATTGGAAGGACAGGCCAAAGGGAAATAGTGCATAAACCATAGAAAGAAACACAATTTCCATACGAAAAGAGAAATAGTGCATAAACCATAGAAAGAAACACAATTTTCATATGAGAATGTAACATCTGTTTATTGTGTATTATGCTTATGATGCAGATTACAAATTTTGCTCAGTGTGACCACCTGCATCCACAACAGCCTGGAGCCACACTAGTGATTGCCCAATTGCTGCCTGAAATAAAGTGGAGCACGGAATGTTAAGCTATTGTGAAGGTCCCGCACTCCTTGAAGATTGCACATTGCATCCAATATTCTCAGCCATGGCAACAATAACTTGATCAAGAACTTGTGCTGCAACTGACAGTCAGTCTCTCCCAGGAGCAATTCCCAAATCATTCGTTAATTTGAACTCCCCAATAATGTTCTTCAACCCTAGTGGGGAAGGAGGCCTCTCCGTATTCCTTTTGCGCCGATACTTGTGAGGAGCAGCAGTACTATTGCTGCTGTTTTGACAAAACAGCTTCACAAGTAAAGCCCTGTTCACCTTGTCCAGAACCTTGTTGACTGTCTGCAACTGTAATGCACACTTGTGTTTCAAGCCTACATAACCATACTAGCACTGGATCCTAACAGCTAGTCATGACACTAACACTACTAACAACGCAAATTCAGCTGTGTACAGTCTGAGTGAGCGTCATTACTATACAGTTGGGTACTCATACATATTTTCTGTCTACACTGGCCCAAGTAGTGAAAGTTTAATTATAATCAGCCTGTGTAACACAGTAACTATTCTTAATTCTGTTCGGATTACTGTTACTATTATTATTTCTTTCTTTTCTCAGATGTTATGTCTGGTCAAAAATGGAAAGTGACGCGGACCTTGATCAAGCATGACTTCCTTTTAAATGTACGGTATTTGTTACATTGCATTTAGGAACTTTCGGGTGATTGGACATGTGTCAATAATTACGGATTTCTGTAGTTGTACATATAAGTTTGGATGTAGCTTTATTGCATTGATGTACTGGTGGATATTGTGTGGTACGACTCCTTTAGTTGATAGTATAATTGGTATAATGTCAACTTTATCCTGATGCCACATGTCCTTGACTTCCTCAGCCTGTTGGATGTATTTTTCAATTTTTTTCTCCTGTTTTCTTTTGTATATTTGTTGTATTGGGTATGGATATTTCGATTAGTTGTGTTAATTTCTTCTTTTTATTGGTGAGTATGATGTCAGGTTTGTTATGTGGTGTTGTTTTATCTGTTATAATGGTTCTGTTCCAGTATAATTTGTATTCATCATTCTCCAGTACATTTTGTGGTGCATACTTGTATGTGGGAACGTGTTGTTTTATTAGTTTATGTTGTATGGCAAGTTGTTGATGTATTATTTTTGCTACATTGTCATGTCTTCTGGGGTATTCAGTATTTGCTAGTATTGTACATCCGCTTGTGATGTGATCTACTGTTTCTATTTGTTGTTTGCAAAGTCTGCATTTATCTGTTGTGGTATTGGGATCTTTAATAATATGCTTGCTGTAATATCTGGTGTTTATTGTTTGATCCCGTATTGCAATCATGAATCCTTCTGTCTCACTGTATATATTGCCTTTTCTTAGCCATGTGTTGGATGCGTCTTGATCGATGTGTGGCTGTGTTAGATGATACGGGTGCTTGCCATATAGTGTTTTCTTTTTCCAATTTACTTTCTTCGTATCTGTTGATGTTATGTGATCTAGAGGGTTGTAGAAGTGGTTATGAAATTGCAGTGGTGTAGCCGATGTATTTATATGAGTGATTGCTTTGTGTATTTTGCTAGTTTCTGCTCGTTCTATAAAGAATTTTCTTAAATTGTCTACCTGTCCATAATGTAGGTTTTTTTATGTCGATAAATCCCCTTCCTCCTTCCTTTCTGCTTAATGTGAATCTTTCTGTTGCTGAATGTATGTGATGTATTCTATATTTGTGGCATTGTGATCGTGTAAGTGTATTGAGTGCTCCTAGGTCTGTGTTACTCCATTTCACTACTCCAAATGAGTAGGTCAATATTGGTATAGCATAAGTATTTATAGCTTTTGTCTTGTTTCTTGCTGTCAATTTTGTTTTCAGTATTTTTGTTAGTCTTTGTCTATATTGTTCTTTTAGTTCTTCTTTAATATTTGTATTATCTATTCCTATTTTCTGTCTGTATCCTAGATATTTATAGGCATCTGTTTCTTCCATCGCTTCTATGCAGTCGCTGTGGTTATCCAATATATAATCTTCTTGTTTAGTGTGTTTTCCCTTGGCTATGCTATTTTTCTTACATTTGTCTGTTCCAAAAGCCATATTTATATCATTGCTGAATACTTCTGTTATCTTTAGTAATTGATTGAGTTGTTGATTTGTTGCTGCCAGTAGTTTTAGATCATCCATGTATAGCAAATGTGTGATTTTGTGTGGGTATTTTCCAGTAATATTGTATCCATAATTTGTATTATTTAGCATGTTGGATAGTGGGTTCAGAGCAAGGCAGAACCAGAAAGGACTTAATGAGTCTCCTTGGTATATTCCACGCTTAATCTGTATTGGCCGTGATGTGATATTATTTGAATTTGTTTGGATATTAAGTGTGGTTTTCCAATTTTTCATTACTATGATTAGGAACTGTATCAATTTAGGATCTACTTTGTATATTTCCAATATTTGTAGTAACCATGAGTGGGGTACACTATCAAAAGCTTTTTGGTAATCAATGTATGCGTAGTGTAGCGACCTTTGTTTAGTTTTAGCTTGATATGTCACCTCTGCATCTATTATCAGTTGCTCTTTACATCCTCATGCTCCTTTGCAACAGTCTTTTTGTTCTTCATTTATAATTTTGTTCCGTGTTGTATGTGTCATTAATTTCTGTGTAATGACTGAAGTTAATATTTTGCATATTGTTGGTAGGCATGTTATGGGGCGATATTTAGCTGGGTTTGCTGTGTCTGCTTGATCTTTAGGTTTCATATAAGTTATTCCAAGTGTATGTGTATCAGGGAATGTGTATGGGTCTGCAATGTAACTGTTAAATAATTTAGTTAGATGTGAATGTGTTGAGGTGAACTCCTCTAGCCAGAAATTTGCTATTTTATCTTTTCCAGGGGCTTTCCAATTGTGAGTAGAATTAATTGCTTGGGTGACTTCATGTTGCAAAATTATCACTTCAGGCATTTGTGGTATCATCTTGTATGTATCTGTTTCTGCTTGTATCCACCGTGCATGCCTGTTATGTGGTGTTGTTTTATCTGTTATAATGGTTCTGTTCCAGTATAATTTGTATTCATCATTCTCCAGTACATTTTGTGGTGCATACTTGTATGTGGGAACGTGTTGTTTTATTAGTTTATGTTGTATGGCAACATATGTTACTCCAGAAGTGTTCCATGTCTGTTATGTTTGGTGGATTGTCTATTTTAATGTGTGTGTTATCTATTGTCTGGTAAAATTTCTTTTGGTTTGTGTTGAATGTTTGGTTTTGTTTCCTTCTATTTTCACTTTTTTTGTATCTTCTAAGTCGTTTGGCCAATGCTTGTAATTTCTGCTTCTTTTCATCTAATTGCTCTATCACTTCTTGTTGTGAGATTTTACCTAACCTTTTTCTTTTTTTTTCTGACATTTCATTTCCTATAAATTGTGTTAGCTGTCCGATGTCTTTTCTCAGTTTTTCTATTTTGATCTGTAGGCTGTGTTGCCATGCTGGTTTTGTGGGTTTCTTCCATGTGTTGGTTGGTTCTGATCTTTGCCTAGTGTGTATATTTAGTGTAGTGAGTGCTCCTATATAAACCAGTAGTTGTAACTCTTCCACAGTTGTGTTTTCATTTATTTTGTTGTGTATGATTGTGTTGATAGTTTTTATTGTTGTTTCGACTTGTGGGTTATTTGGCGGTCTATGCAAGAATGGTCTAATGTCTGTATTTGTGTCTTTGTATTCTATATATGTCAGCTGAAATTTTTCTTCTATATCTAACATGTGTGTCACTTCGTGTTCTATTTGTGCTTGTTCTGGTGGCTGTCTTAAGATTTCGTTTTCCTCTGATTGTTTAATTGATGCGTGTTGTTCTTTGTTTGTTTGCTCTGGGATGTTTGAGTCCATTACTGTATTTTCTTCTTCTTCTGATTACACATTATTTTGTTCCAGTATTTGTTGTACTTGTTGTTTGATGTTTTATAATTCTGACTGGGATATCCTGTTATTTTTGATTATTACACGGATCTGATCAGGTAGACGTTGTTCTGTTAAAAATTTTAATTCTGGGTATCTGGTAATAAATGTTGTGTATACTTGTGATCTGTATCCAGTTGTGTTGGTTCCTAGGTTTGTTGCTTGGTAATAACAGAACATGAGGTGTCGATTAACTTCATCTGACCATCTCATCCTCTGCCTTTGTTTTCCTTCTAGGGTGGTTGCAGGAAGCATATCCTGCAAAACACCTCTATTTGGATTTAAATCATTTTCCAGTTGGCTAGCAGTGTCGTTACCATTGTGGGCAGGCATAGGGTTCAAGCGTCGTCCCCGACCACGACGGCGCTTGTCCGAGGCTTCTTTAGTTCTGTCCTGAACCAACTAAGCACACTAAAAGGGGGGTTAGCCCTATTAGTGGTTTGTTCTTTCCATCGCCTTTTACGACTGGCAGAACATTATTATTATTATTATTATTATTATTATTGTATTACTGATTCTAATAAAAGTACTGACTTTGCAAAGAAATAACTAAAAATCAAGCAAAGCGGGAGATTATTTGGGTATGCTGATGGGGATTTTCTGACTGGGTATCAATAGCTAGACTTAAACCAAACACGAGTATATTTGGAGTTTTAACTAGTGGTTTATAACCTCTTTCTTTCTCTCCATCATCTATAGAAAGACCATTCCCTGTTGTAGTCATCTGACACTGTTCCATATCAGGAAGTTTGAATGACAAATCCTCGTAGCAATGTTTTCAGCTGGTGTCAAAAAATGCAACAGTAATAAGATACTTTGAATATATATACGGTACATGTATAAAAACTGGTGCTCATTGTGTTATGTCATCTGTTTACTTGAAGCATAATACTGCAAAAAACTTGGACAAAGTCCAAGCAACACTGAGGTTATTATAGACGGAGAACTTACTAGTAATGTGAATACTATGATAGTCAACAAAATGTGTTCAAATACATCTATATTTAATATCATACTTTATAAATACCCATAACCTTTAGTGTGAATCAGGAAATCATAACAATGTTGTAAATTCACAACAAAGCAATGGAAAATTGACATGGTAGCCCAAAAACCCACGGTTGATAAAGATATCTCCAAAGGATGGCACACACACAAGAGGCAACCGTGAATGAGCAGGGAAGACTACAGCATATGTTTCGCATTTCCTAACATGAGGACTTCATAATCAGTTTTATCTAAGCTATAATCTCTGAGATTGATTTGCAAGTAAATGATTCAACATATAGGCCTACCTCACAGATGGCATACATTTGAAATTCCTAAACATTCAAAAACTGCTGGAACTTTCACTATTTCATGCTTTTCACAAATAAAATCATCTTATTTGAGTATTCTAGATTTGTGATACAAACTGTGACATTATATAACACCTAAACACTCTTTGTTCTAAATAAATCCTTTCTTGTTATTAACTTTTCATTTTATTTCTTAACAGAAAAATGTAAGTGTAGAGAAAGAGGGTTGAATGAAACTTCAGAATGAAAGTGAAAGAACACTGAAAAAACAGCAGAAGGGAAAGAAATGTACTATTTCTGTTATGGTTGCTATTTATCACTATTGTTCTTGAGCAAAGGGAAATGTTTTATCATAGTTCACGTCCAGAGTTTATAACCAAAATCAAAACTAGACCATATAGTCCTTGTAGAGATGGATCTGAAATTCAATGTGATGGCAATGAAAAGAAAAGGGAAACTTAAACAGCAAAACAATGAACTCAAATTAATTAAATAAATGTTCAAAGTCCCAGCAACACTGATACAATTATGGTGGAGAATTAAATCAGTAGAAGTTCTGAAGGAACTATTGGGAGTGTTCCTAAAATAAAAATCCCAGTTTTACCTCAAGTGATTCAAGGACACTGCAACAAATAAGAAACACAATGACAGGATAAGGATTTGAGCTTAAACCCTCCACCAAAATACTATCTTGTTATTACCACAAAAAAGCTATAAAAGTAGACTAATGTCAACACTGAAGCCATTGCTCATATCTTCAAGCTCACAGTGTCAATCACATCTCTTTGCAGTCTATATTATAAATATCTACAGAACATGTTCCTCAACAATACGTTGCGTAGATAGTCACCCTTTTTGCCTGTTCCATAGCACGTTCCTTTTTTATTCGCTGTAACTCAGCCAACAACTGTGCTGTATCATCATCACTGTCACCATCATCTGAATCATCTTCATCTAATGGATCATCCGCATCTAGGCTTGCAGCAGGGACCTGGTCCAACTTGGGTCTCTTGCTAGTAAAGAAACAAATTGATTGTCAATTATCATTAAATATGGCTCATTCCAATAAACAACTTGCAAGTATGAAAACTCACTGTGAACTGGACTCTTGGGTTCGGCGATCCCTGGCATTGTTCTTTTCTTTCTCACGTTCTCTTTCCTCCAGTTCTTTGCGGAAGTCTCGTGATCTGAGTTCCTCAGTGGTTCCTTGCCCATGTTCTCTATAAGAAAGCAGCACAGGCTTGAAAATACTCAAGAAACAGGCATTTCTGGCTCCATAAAAGTGATCTGTAGCACATCAAGTCAAACCATGCGAAGATGTCATTCTATCCAAACATTGTGCTATATTTCGTTAACGGCAGTAAATTTCCACTACTCAGCCTGTTTCGCTACACAGGGATTATTACAGCAACAGTAAATTCGTGAGATAAGAAATCTCAACAAATTTAAATGCCAATCTCCAGAATACCTAAACATGTGAAAGAGTATAGCATTAACATGTACACACAATGCTGAAATTCACTGAAAATTGATATGAGAGCTCTGGAGGGTGACACTGTCTGAAAGCTTAGCACCACTTCCATTCTCGTTTACATGCTTTTTAACTGTCCAAAGACTAGACTATATGGTGACTGCTTACCTTCACTTCTTCAATTTGCATGCAGAAGATAACAGCTAGTAATATGACACGAAAAGAATATGAAAGGGCAGAAATGATTTCTATAACATAAAGACATGTATATGAAGGACAAGAGACAGCAGAAAAAAACATGGTGGTTAAGGAAAACAGGAAATATGGTATACAGTCAGAATGGAAGACGTGGTCGCCATAGCATGCCACAAAAAAATCAGCTGTCGCAAAAAAAATGTATGGAAAAGCCTGCCTAAAAAGGGAGCAAAACAGAATTTCTTAGTAGACAAAAAAACTTAATCTCACAAACTTACATAGGGTAATCTGCTGAAAATACAACAACCTAGGAAAAGTCAGCGTGCAGAAACGTTACATGTAAATGACAATGAAAGAAACCTTTTTTTTTTTTTTTTTTTTTAAGGGGGGCATAATCTGTATTACTTCAGGCAGGGAGGGTTACCTTCTGGTTATTGAATTTAGCATATGTTAATATTCTGGAGTAAGTAAGAAACACATATTTTTTGTTTTCTCCAAAAAAAATTCCTGGCCTGAGACAGAGGCCTCCAAAGATGACACTGGTGACACCATTTTGAAGAAGTGAATTTTGGAAATTTTTTTTAAATGCTGTATCTCTTAACAGTTCTAGATATTTTGTTAGAACTTTTTTTTATTTTAAAGATAATTGCTTTAAGATTACAATGGTATCCTCCACTTGGACATATCTATCAAAGACATTTTAGTGTCGCCTTTTGAATTTTTTTATAACTTATAGAAAAAAATTGTTTCTCAAAAATACCTATCCAGAAAAGTTCGATTTTTTTCTGTTCATCAGTACTATGAAGTACTATATTCTCCGTCAAGGAGAACTTTTAAATTGGACAGGTATTATTTTGAAAAATCGTCTTTTTTTTTTAACTTTCAAGCGTAATGTATGTCTTCACTGAAGTTGTTTCTTCTAATTTCTTTGTTACAATGTTTATTTCTATTGTCTTTATTGCAGTTATTTCTTATCACTTTTTTGTTGTAGTTATTTCTTTTCACTTTCATTGTTGCAGATATTTATTGCACTTTGTTGTAGTTTCTTGTAAGTTTTTTTGTCATGGTTGTTCATTGCAGGTTTCTGTATGGTAGTTGTTCATTGCTAATTTGTTTACTGAAGAGGCTTCTGAGAAATCAGCAACCATCCAGTCAGTTCTGCATTTTCGTGAGGAATTTGCCAGCTGACACAGTTGCAGCGTATTTTGTGAAAAGCACTGTTTGAAATATCTTCTGACTGGGGCCACAGGAGAGTGAAATGTGGTGACTATTTGCACATCCATAAAAGAGTGATATATAAGACAAACAAGTATGTGTTCTCATCAGAAAACTCTGTTTCAAGGTGAAGATGTTTGTGGTATGAATGTTTTGTCAGAATAACAACAACAATAGTATCTGAACAAGGTGAAGCCTCCCATGGTGCACATGATGCAGATTTTGCACCAATAGAGGAAGAATTAAATATCCTGAATCAGTCAACTAGAGAGTTAGGTGTTAGTCCTCTTAAGAAACAGCGGTTAGTGAAGTCGAGTCATAAGCACTATGCATCAAGAAAGCACAGAGTAATTAAAAAAGCTATGGATGAATACACTAGCCTATAGAAAAACTGACCACACTCTTCAAAGTAGAAATTTCATCTTCAGAAGAAAATGAACCAAAGCACTCTTGCCAGGAATTTTTCACAAATATCAATTCAGCTGTTGAATATTGTGCATTCTACAGTGAAAAGGTGCAAGTTTAACTATTATTCCAGAGACATTTTGAAATAAAACAATTTTGAACCACATTCCATCAGTATCAAAGTACACGGTAGACAAATCACAAAATGTGAGGTCTGTAAAATGAGTCTTCAAAGACCAGATCGTTATTATGGTCCTGTAGAAGCAGCTCAAGTTCAAATAGTGCAGTCATTTTATCTGGAAGATAAAGGGGACTGTTCTCACCAGAGTGCCGACAAAAAAGACACTATAACTGTAACAGTTGAAGGTCAAAAAGTTGTGAAAGTGAAGAGGTACATGACTTGCACTATTAAAGAAACTTTTGCAAATTAACAAGAGCAACTATACACCTTCACATACTGGAAGATCAAAATTTTACGCACTATGACCTAAGAGGGTAGTTCAATGCCCACGTAGAGATGTCTGTTTGTGTGTGTACTGCATAATTTTGAACTTTGTTTGGGAACTTACTGGAGCACATAACATATGACACATTGGTTGGGCATGTGAAGTCATTAGTAGTCTGTGACATAAAGTGAGAGACTTGTTTGTTTCAAGAACGTGGTGACTGTCTTTACAGACACCTGGCCTGGAAGACGTAGCAGGTAACTGCAGAAATTACATATGCAACATGGGTGGGAAATAAACTAATTAAGAAAACTGTTGCCTTTGACAGTTTCAATGATGAACTTGGTAAATGGTCAGTGAAATCAGTAACACAACAGCACCTCAAGAAATTGCAACAACAATGCGCTGCAGAAGTGAAAGGGTGTGTACAAGCTGAAGGACTATGTTTAGTGCTTCACTGTGGTCTTGCTCAGAACTGGTCCATAATTCTCCCACAAGACGTGCAAGGGTATCATTGGAGTAATGACCAGGTTTCAATTTTTACAGGAGTGACATATTTTCATAACAAAACCACAAGTGTTGTAGTTATAAGTGATGACACAGGACATGACTCAGCATATGCTTTGCTAGCAATGCATAAAATTCTTCAACTGCAAACAGGGGCAGAGAAGATCATCATTATTTCTGATGGTGCTCCTAGCCATTTTAAAAATCATTAGTCTACCAGCTGTTTGAATTGAGTAAGTCGCTCATGCCAAATGGCTGGGTATACAGTGCAACTGGTCACAGGAAGGGGCCTTGTGATGGTGTGGGCCTGCTGAAACACCATGCTACAAAACATAACCTTTCCAAGCCAATACCAAAAATGCTGAGGATTTTACAAGAGTCATGAAATGTTACACATCCACAGCCCTCATTATTTTATCCAAAGAGGAAATCGAAGAAATCTGTGAGCAGAAAAATGAAGAATGGTCGAACCAAACTACTCCCATGAAAGGAATTCAAAGCCACATTTTTAGACTCAAAGTAATGGGCGAATTCAAATTGCACACACTTTAAAGAGCAAGAAGGAAGAAATTCCGTTTTTTCGGCCAACACTTCAGAAATAGCTGGATAATAATCAGATTCAAAACCTGAGTGGGGGGATGTTTGTGGTGTGTGTGTGTGTATGACTGTGACCGCTGGATTGCAGAGATTACAGACACCAATTATGAGTTAAATGAAATTGTAGTGAACTTTATACTACCGTACCACATGGACCACCTGCTGCTTATAGGTTTCCAGCAACAGCAACAATGCTATCAGTGCTTACTTCCTGTTCACAATGTTTTGAAGATTGTTAAGTGCTCCAGTTCCTATTGGTTCAGCAGGAAGGTATCAAACGAAAATACTGAAGCAGTGTAAGACATTTTTAGTTCATTCACTGGCTAATTTCAGTACAAAATAGATTGCACAGAAGTTGTAAAAATCCAAACCTTTGAGTCTTTGGACCTTTCACATGCATTTTGGAACCGTTTAAAATGCTTGAAAAATGAGTCTCCTGCTCATCTTACAAAACTAAATGTTAAATACAGCTTTATCAGTCTTATGTGACAACGTGGTCATAAAACACATTGTATGTATGGCAAAAATTTCAGTAGTTTATAAAACCTGTTCAACCTAAAAGTGGACGCTCTCCTTTTCAGGGAATGTAGAACTATATGGTACTAATCACCAGAAAAAAAATCAAAATTTTATGTATTGGCATTTTTGGAAAAAAAATCCATAAATTATAAAAAATGTTCAGAACACTATAGTAAAATAACTTTGACAAATAAGTCCAAATGGATCATTTCATTGTAATCATAAAGCAATTGTCTTTCCAAAAAAAAAAGAATTCCAGAGATACAGTATTTTACAAATGTTTCCAAAATTTGCATCTTCAAAATGGTATGGACTATGCCATGGAGAAAAACCAGTGAAATCAAGTTTTTTCAACTTACACGCTACATATATTCTCTCAGCTACACAGAATCTGAGATGAATGATGATTGATCATGTCTCCATGACCTGCAGACATACTATCTCAAAGTAGTTACAAGCTCAGAATCTGCTATGGAAAAGTTCATCCCAGGAATATTTACTTTGGCTGAGTTTCAAACTGCAAGAAGGTAGTCAGCCAAATACAGGTACACTGCAACTGCACATAGAGAGCTGTTGAAAAATATGGAGAAATACAGACTGTGTGTACAAGATCAGTAGGGGATTCACTGAAGGTGTTCAAATTTGACAAGAAGAATGCATCCTACATTGAGTTTGACGAAGCTTGTTAGTTTCCTAAACATTTAAGGACACACTGCGTTATGACTATTCGGGAAATTTAAACATTATTGAAATTGGATGATTGCAATTTTCATAAGTAATTATTAATAATGTAACATCTATTGATATTTTGCCATGTAGAGAATTGTTTTAATAGCGGGAATTCAATGTTTTCAAAAGAAAATATGTGCAAAATTCACAGTTCTTGTAAATTGTTGGTGGACATTCAATGCTGAGACTATTTACTGTCCCACCAAAGACAAAGTTTTAAAGACGAGAAACAGCTCACGCTATAAACTTCTGACATCTGGAATTAAATAGAAGGTAAAACAAATATTCATGTGATCAATCACTCTTTAATTTACTTCTATTTTGTACTTTTTTGATATATTAGCTTTTGACTGTTGAAAAATGTAGTGCCACTGTCCCACCCTTAACAATGGAATCCCCCAAATGCAAATGCACATCAAACAAGTAGGAAGTGTGGAGATAGCACAGAGACCAGAGACAATGTTGATGTGTGAAAATAATTAATATATTTATTTTCAAAACATGAGGACGAGAGAGAGAGAAAGCATTTTCCATGCAAAGGCTGAATAGGATGCATGTTTCAACAAGAACAGAAACTTCCATTAACAGGTTGTTACTCAGCCTAATACTATAAACGGCGGACAGGCATATACATCATAAAAGTGTTAATGAAGCATTATTTCAGTAGGCTATATACTTTTCTCATAGGTACTGGTATCAAAAGGTATATGGCCAAACAGACAAATTATCTGCCACTGCGCTATTTCATTTCCGTCATTATGTATGTAGGCTTACACGTGCATTTACTGGCGTTTACATATCAACAGATGTATGAATATGGACTGCAAAACGTATATGGATGCTACAGGCATACAAGCAAAATTATAAGTATAGATCGTGAACCGTACATGTTGGCTACAGACTCATGACTGCCATTACTTTTAAACACACCAAACACGCAATGTTTGTAGCTATGCTGTTACTGGCTGCAGATCTTTAATTCACTATTCACGTACGACATACAAAATTTATTAGATACTTAAAGTAAGAATAAGCTCATGAATAACTACATCTGTTCTCTACGACTGAAACTAACTAAAGAATTTAGCCAATACATTTGTAGAACGCAAAAGGTAAATCTCTGCAAACGTTTCAAAAATCCACTGGGCTTGCTATATCTTACCTGTATTTCAGTTTATTATGAGATGGCAAATCTCTGCTCGAATACTGTCTTGAAATTGCACTCAAATCTTTCTCGCCTCTGCCCTGCCCACCACGGGCTGGTTCGAAGGTAGGTCTGGCAGCGGTAGTCATTGTTCAACAAAATAACAAACACACCAGATTCAACTATTCTAACACAAAACACTAAAACAACAACAACTAAACAACTGTCTTCCAATCTAAGTTACACAATTAACGAAGATCTTTGAAGTGTACTATGATCATTCAGAGTAGCCAAAGACACGTAGTATTTTATTTATTTATTTATTTGGCCTTTTAGCTAAACACCTTCCGCCCCGTTCACATAGGGCTCCCAAAACCGTATTTCGTAAACCGATTTCCTAATAGCGCTTGTGGGTGGTCTTGTACATGCTTCAAAATCGTTTATGGAAATCCACTTCTAGTGGCCGGAGCTCCATTTCCCCAATCGATTTTCGCTCACTTACGCTGGTCAGCTTTCGTCATGTTTTTAAAAATTTTCTGCTGATATGGATGGAGTGGCTTTTTGCACAGTGAAGCATAAGTCGAAATGTTAAACTGCAGCTTTTTACACTCGTCTAATTTAAGAGAAATTGCCACTGTGCTGACTGAACAAGAAACTGTAACAGCGATTTTTCAGGCTCCATATTTAACTGTGATAGTAAATCCGCTTCAGACAATAACGTGTAAACACGACAGCGAGAAACGGTTGCTGAAATTCGGTTTTCGTCTTTCGGCAGATGTGTCACACGTAAACGTAGTGATTGTGTAATAGCAGATATTTTACAAACATAATATTAGAATTTCTGGTATAAGTAATATCTAATGTCCATTGCAGCACGTCCGCATCTCTTACAGGCAGCCGTCAATTGGAGTTTTGACATCGACCTTTCAATCATGATTCTCCCAAAACACAAACAGTAGATTCTAAATTTGTAGGTTTTTGTATTAAGCCTGCGAAGTCCACACGATGCCTCTTTCCTTGTGAACAGTTGCAGGGCGCAGGCCATGGGAATAAGACTACACACACAAAAACTAGTGGATAGAACACATGCACGCATGCGCGTTCTCGTGCCTACGAGTTGCTTGGCCACACAACCGGTCTGCTATGCACCCCCTTGTTTGCTCGTTTGTACGACATGTCTTCTGATAAAAAGCGGCAGAAAAATAACGCAGAGGCGACTGTAGTAAAAAGATGTATAAGTAACACAGCCACGAGAAATACAAAGTGACTATATCATATTGTTTGCAAATTTCAGGAGGAGTTCAAAGTGACATTTTAGATTTGCTGCTAGGAAAACTGTGCCAATTGTTAGGTAGCAACCGGTGACTTTTATATCAGTTTGAGCTATTTATTTCGCCTTTCATAATAAAGCTTTTCAGTGATTATTTCTCAAGTTGCGAAATAGTTGAGGAAGGTTAACATCTGAAGGTTAACTGGCTCTCAACATATCGTTTGTATTTTACCTTATAAAAAAGTTGTTTACACGTATTTGATCTTGAAAGATTATTTATAGATTAACATCCTCAGACTCAACAAATTCAGGAATGCCACAGACCCCAGAATCCACTAGAACAGAGGCTGAATTTTCCAATTTTGTCTTTTTTGCATCATCAGTGTCCTTCATTTCAAATCCTAGGAATTTGTTGAAAAACTACACGCGACTCACGTTTTTTTTTGTTCATTTGTCAGATTTGTTGTGTTATAAAGTTGCCATTGCATGAATATACAACCAGTTGTCATGTATGGCTTCTTCTTCACCACTTTCCTACTTCAAGACTAACTTATTTTTTCAGTAATATGATTGAGAACTTTCATCTTATACTTGTCTGCCCCCAGTAGCTGAATGGTCAGCGTGACAGACTGTCAGTCCTCTGGGCCCAGCTTCAATTCCTGGCTGGGTCGGGGGACCTGGATAAAGTGAAAGAACCAGAGGTTGTACAGAGTTTCAGGGAGAACATAAGGGTACAATTGACAAGAATGGGGGAAAGAAATACAGTAGAAGAAGAATGGGTAGCTTTCAGGGATGAAGTAGTGAAGGCAGCAGAGGATCAAGTAGGTAAAAAGATGAGGGCTAATAGAAATCCTCGGGTGACAGAAGAAATATTGAATTTAATTGACGAAAGGAGAAAATATAAAAATGCAGTAAATGAAGCAGGCAAAAAGGAATACAAACGTCTCAAAAATGAGATCAACAGGAAGTGCAAAATGGCTAAGCAGGCATGGCTAGAGGACAAATGTAAGGATATAGAGGCTTATCTCACTAGAAGTAAGATAGATACTGCCACCAGGAAAATTAAAGAGACCTTTGGAGAAAAGAGAACCACTTGTATGAATATCAAGAGCTCAGATGGAAACCCAGTTCGAAGCAAAGAAGGGAAAGCAGGAAGGTGGAAAGAGTATATAGAGGGTCTATACAAGGGCAATGTACTTGAGGACAATATTATGGAAATGGAAGAGGATGTAGATGAAGATGAAATGGGAAATATGATACTGCGTGAAGAGTTTGACAGAGCACTGAAAGACTTGAGTCGAAACAAGGCCCCGGGAGTAGACAACATTCCGTTAGAACTACTGACGGCCTTGGGAGAGCCAGTCCTGACGAAACTCTACCATCTGGTGAGCAAAATGTATGAGACAGGCGAAATACCCACAGACTTCAAGAAGAATATAATAATTCCAATCCCAAAGAATGCAGGCGTTGACAGATGTGAAAATTACCGAACTATCAGTTTAATAAGTCACGGCTGCAAAATACTAACGCGAATTCTTTACAGAGGAATGGAAAAACTGGTAGAAGTCGACCTCGGGGAAGATTAGTTTGGATTCCGTAGAAATATGGGGACACGTGAGGCAATACTGACTCTACGACTTATTTTAGAAGCTAGATTAAGAAAAGGCAAACCTACGTTTCTAGCATTTGTAGACTTAGAGAAAGCTTTTGTCAATGTTGACTGGAATACTCTCTTTCAAATTCTGAAGGTGGCAGGAGTAAAATACAGGGAGCGAAAGGCTATTTACAATTTGTACAGAAACCAGATGGCAGTTAAAAGAGTCGAGGGACATGAAAGGGAAACAGTGGTTGGGAAGGGAGTGAGACAGGGTTGTAGCCTCTCCCCGATGTTATTCAATCTGTATATTGAGCAAGCAGTAAAGGAAACAAAAGAAAAATTTGGAGTAGGTATTAAAATCCATGGAGAAGAAATAAAAACTTTGAGGTTCGCCGATGACATTGTAATTCTGTCAGAGACAGCAAAGGACATGGAAGAGCAGTTGAACGGAATGGACATTGTCTTGAAAGGGGGATATAAGATGAACTTCAACAAAAGCAAAACGAGGATAATGGAATGTAGTCGAATTAAGTCGAGTGATGCTGAGGGAATTAGATTAGGAAATAAGACACATAAAGCAGTAAAGGAGTTTTGCTATTTGGGGAGCAAAATAACTGATGATGGTCGAAGTAGAGAGGATATAAAATGTAGACTGGCAATGGCAAGGAAAGCGTTACTGAAGAAGAGAAATTTGTTAACATCGAGTATAGATTTAAGTGTTCGGAAGTCGTTTCTGAAAGTATATGTATGGAGTGTAGCCATTTATGGAAGTGAAACATGGACGATAAATAGTTTGGACAAGAAGAGAATAGAACCTTGTGAAATGTGGTGCTACAGAAGAATGCTGAAGATTAGATGGGTAGATCCCATAACGAATGAGGAGGTACTGAATAGGATTGGGGAGAAGAGGAGTTTGTGGAACAACTTGACTAGAAGAAGGGATCGGTTCGTAGGACATGTTCTGAGGCATCAAGGGATCACAAATTTAGTATTGGAGGGCAGCGTGGAGGGTAAAAATCGTAGAGGGAGACCAAGAGATGAATACACTAAGCAGATTCAGAAGGATGTAGGTTTCAGTAGGTACTGGGAGATGAAGAAGCTTGCACAAGATAGAGTAGCGTGGAGAGCTGCATCAAACCAGTCTCAGGACTGAAGACCACAACAACAACAATACTTGACGCTCAAGACACCTCCAATTTTTATTCAATTTATCTTCAGACTTGGTATTCCATATGACTCCTCTTTGTCTGTTAGCTGCACCGTAAGTCGTTGTTTAACTGCTGCCAAAAATCTCTCTCTCTCTCTCTCTCTCTCTCTCTCTCTCTCTCTCTCTGGCTCTGTCTAATATATAAAAGGTGCCCTAATTAAAGCATAGAAAGACAGAAGCTTTATATTTTTAATATATAGAGGACACAATGATGTATAAGTAATATATCAAAATCGAAACATTGTTAGCAAAAATCTTAAAAAGTTCTTGGCTGATTTACTTCAAATTATTTTTTGCACAATACGGTATTCTAATAAACAGCTGTATGGACAAAGGCTATATATGTATGTAGATATAAGGGAAATAATGTTACCAAAAAATCTCTAAAAGTTCTTGACCATTTCACTTCAAAATTTTACATGGTCCTCTAATAAACATTTGGATCGATAGAATCTATTTTTAAATATATACATATAATATGTAAATGCATATATAATGTATAATAGACAAATGTTGTCGACAAGAATTCCAAAATTTTTTGACTGATTTACTTCAAATTTTTACACAATAGACATAGACACAGGATATATATTTCTTTATTCAATGGTGTGTAGGTCTTCTTTTGAAACTGACTGTGAGAAAAAAATACTGTGACATGCTGTGCTGTGAATATATGCAGTTTCGTTTTCTTTCTCACAGTCAGATTTAACTACCATAGCCATGTATCTGAACAATAGACAGAGTGTTTCTTCCATATACATTCTCTCTCCTCATATATAATTTTAAATAAAATGTGTAAGCATAATTACATAATTTTTTGTTTTCTTCCTTGTAGTCTTGCAACAGGAAACAAGAACATTATAATTGTGGTTTACTGGCTTATGATTAGAATACTACTGCAGAATCTAAATTGTCCAAAACTTTGTAATCCGACCTATTTGGGGAGTAAAAGTATGATAAATACTGTTTACTATCCTCACAGATCCAGCAGCAGGAGTGGTCTTTCATATCCCATACATCAATGATCCCATTTGAGCCACCCAATCATTTTGAACGATTTAAGTTACCAGTCAAGGTTTCGTTGGCAATAACAATAAACAAGGCTCAACATCAGAGAGATAGAGAAGAGGAGGTGGACTGTTTTGTATGACAATGGTGGAGAATCATGTACACTCACACAAATGTTTATTTTTAGAATACTCGTTTTTTGTCTTTTGTAATATATTTAAGGAGATCTCTTTTCTCATCAAAATTCTAAGCATCATAGAACTGTATGAATATATCTACATGTAGTCTTCACACACACACACACATATATATATATATATATATATATATATATATATATATATATATATATATATATATATTCACGCATCAAATGCTGTAGAAGGAGATGTTCTGTATTTAGTGTATCAGTATCTCATCACATTTTTTATCTCAATTTGTTGCACTGCGTTTTTGGTGGTTGTAGTAGGTCAGTGCAAGTATGGGTATTATTGTTAATACCATTTGTGCCTTTTGTGATGTCTATCTGTTACAATGTATAGATATGCAGAACGATATGTAAGATTATTATTGCCATATTTTTATGAGGACCCAGTCCACTGAAATTCATTTAGGAGAGGTAATATATATCCTTCTATATCACTCTTTTATTAATAAATTTCAAATCATCTCCCATGGTACTTTGTGGCAGTGTTGTAACATAGAACGCTGTATTCTGTTAATAAATGTAAAATGATATCATGATACTATGATAACATTTGTTCCTTCTCGAACTTTTGTTGGGAGTTATGTTAAAGATAATAACATTCGTAATCTCCACATATGAAGGGCTTTTTTCAATAGTGGTACAAGTCCATTTTTGCTCATTCTGAGATACAGAGTCCTAAAGTTAAATGAGCGCTGAAAAATCTGCAGATGAAATAAGCCCTTCATATATAAATTCAAGTCCCCTGCTCATGTAGTTCTGTACATTTGGGCTAATCTCAGGAAATACTGTAGGGATCTGGATATGGATTTTACTAATAGGCAGACTGCTTTATGAGGAAGATTTGTGTTAATAATTTAAAAATATTTCGAGCAAATGGTCTGAACTATAATGAATTCGTCAACAACCGCTTTGAAATAGATGCCACTGCCATCTAGTGGCGAACAGCAGAAGTTCTTCGATCCACAACTCTGCAAAGCGTGATGTAGCCACAGCAATGTGAGAGTATGTGTAACACTCTACATACTTTGATGTATCGACAACAGAAGGAACGTCTTTGGTGTGGCACCGTCAGTGCGGATACAACTTTTACATATTCAGTTATTATTTCTTTGCACTCTTTGTGATTAAGCTACATTTCGTGTGCAATACTCAGTAATCTTAAGTGCACCAACCGAATTGTAGCAGAACTGCTCATAAACATTTGTGGGTATGTGAACTTTTTAAAGAAGGAAACTGACATGGGCATGATCTTCTTGGCACCTTGAACATAGGGGATAGATGCCATTCAGAAACTCCTAGCTGACAACTAGAGAAAATTTCGAAAGATTTTGGGGATGCTTGGGATGATTGGGGATGTACTTTGTAAAACAGCGAAAATTTCAGGCTGTCAGTTTCTGCTTCCCTCAAATTTGAATTGCTATTTGCACTCAGAATTCACTGCACATTCTTCCAGCAATGGACAGTGAGTTACTGAACTTTACACTATCATAAGCGGACGTTTGGGAAATACTGCATAGCGAAAAGCACTTAAATAGCGAATCTGTGGTTTTTATTGTTTTATGCAAAGAGTAAAACATGTTCCGAAATGTTTCTTCAGCGAGGGACATACCTTTCATTCCATGCCCCAAAGAAATTTTTTCTGCAACAAAGCAGAAATCTCAATTTTCAGCTTTTTCTTTCATTTCAATCAAATCTAGATACAGACCCGGTTCATTGTGTGGCAAGGTGAAAAGTCCACCACAAACACTGTGATAAACAATTGTGACAGTAAGTCTGAACAATGAATTAGTGGGTACTAAGGTTTACAGGAGGAATACTGTCATGGGCTACACATTTCCATCAGCCATGTATCTTACTGTTTCAGTTTTTTTATTTTTATTTGTGAATGTCAGACATAATCCACTCAGCTAGCCGACAGTACATGACATGCTACAGATTCAAAGACATATTCAATCATTCACACACACAAATACCAATGACTTGCACAGAATATATACATTGGCTCTGCACTTGTTAATTAAAGAATCAGAATTTTATTGTCTCATAACATACATGTCAAATCATTGATTTATTGAACACAACACTAATCAAGCATATAACTGTAATAGGTTGTACATGGAATGCAACATTTACTGGAACTATAAAATATCTGAATACATATACTATTAATATTTATCCTGACCAAATGATCAGATCATCATTAAAAAACTCATCAACAGAGTAATAGTAGTTTTGTACCAGAGTGCTATATAATTTTCTTTTTACTGAATCAATGTCATTGCCATGTCATGTCTATTCAAAGGCCAATGACATATATGGCAGAACAGATAACATTCTTGCTTCCTACATCTACATTTACATGATTACTCTCTAATTCACACTTAAGTGCCTGTCAGAGGGTTCTTCAAACCACCGTCAGATTATTTCTCTACTGTTCCACACTCTAACAGTGAGTGGGAAAAATGAACACTAAAATCTTTCTGTACTAGCTCTGATTCCTCTTGTTTTATTATTATGATCATTTCTCCTTATGCAGGAAACAATGAAATGTTTTCACATTCAGAGGATAAATTTGGTGATTGAAATTTTGTAAAAAGGTTTCACAGCAATGGAAAACACCTTTGTTTCAATGACTGCCCCCTCTCCCAACTCGCTTATCATATCCATGGTAATCCCCTAATTTCGCGATAATACATAACGAGCTGCTCTTGAACTATTTCGATGTCTTTGTCAATCCTATCTGCTAAGGATAACATAACGCACAGCAGTAATCTAGCAGAGCATGAACAAGTTTAGTGTAGGCAGAGGCTGCCTACATTAAACTTCTTGAATGTAGTAGACCTGTTGCATCTTCTAACTGTTCTGCTAATAAAATTTAGTCTTTGGTTTGCCTACCACACAACATGATCTATGTGATCGTTCCAATTTAAGTTGCTCGTAATTCCTGGGTATCTAGTTGAACTGACAGTCATTAAATTTGTGTGAATTATTATGTAACCGAAATTTAACATATTTCTTTTTGTACTGGTTTGGATGCCCACACCCTTTTCGTTTTTGAGAGGCACTTGTCGCTTTTCACACCATTCAGATATTGTGTCTAAATCATTTTGATCTTCTGTTGATTTTAGTAGAAGGTAAATAACAGCAGAATCTGCAAATATTCTAAGAGGGCTGCTCAGATTGTCTCTTAAATCGTTTGTATAATAAAGGAACAGCAGAGGGGGAACGACAGATATCACTTCTGAATTACTCGATGATATTCTCTTGATTACTATGTACTGTGACCTTTCTGGGGGGACTAAGTCTCTTATGACAAATGGTGCCTTAACTCTTCTGGAAATCTAGATATATTAAATCAGTTTGAGATCCCCTGGTGACAATCATTACTTCTTGCGAATAAAGAGCTAGTTCTGTTTCGAAAGGACGATATTTTCTGAATGCACACTGATTCTGTCTCAATGGGCACTTACCATCGATGTGCTTCATGATATTCAAATGCAGTATATTTTCCAAAATCCCATTGAAGATCGATGTAAATAGCATGAGTCTGTAATTTAACTGATTACTCCTCTTTCCTTTCTTGAGTATCTGCATGACCTATACAACTTCCCACTCTTTTAGTATGCATCTTTCGTCAAGTGAGCAGTTGCATATGACAGCTAAGTATGGGGCTATTTATCAGCATACTCTCAAAGGAACCTTAAGCCAATTCACACTGTCTTTCACTTCACATCATATCATGGCATGGCATGGCACCATCGGAGATCTGTTTTTGTTGTTTGGATTTGTAATAGTGAGCCAACTGTGCTACCTGTGCCAAACATTGCTTGACTTTATGAAATGCCGCTTACATCATGGAAGTCCAAGGTCATATGCTTGCCACAGAGCAGTGCAGTAAGTATTTCCTGTTGACCTGCCAATCCTGGAATGCGTCACTGGTAATAATTTAACTTTCCCAAAAATCTGCAAATCCTCTGTAGTTTGTCGGCAGAGGTATACCCTACAATGCACCCACACATCCAGGAAGCAGTGACAGACTGGCTGATGCGACTACATATCCCAAAAACTGCATCTCTCGTTTGCTGGAAACACTCTTCGCGGTGTTAACGAATACAACTCAAAATTTGTATTGGTAAAGTTCAAAAGACGCTGTTACACCATTCTTCTGGACATCCTCCAGCACTACCGCAATTCGCAAAAAAATGCTTTTGTACACTCGACCTCCACTAAACACTTGAGCATGAGAAACAGTCAGTCACGTGAGGCGTGGAGTAATGATAGGGAATTGTGTGGGCATTGAGTGGTGTGTAACTCCTCAAAATCCTCAGGAGCCATTTTTTTGTGCCCCATGCCTCGTAGAGATGCCCAAGAGATCGACGTATGCTAACACGAATTGTGTCAAAACAACACATAACTACAGCAGCTAAAGTGATCGCAGAGCTCAATAGTCATCTTCAAGACCCCATCTCTATCGACACTGTCCGCTGAGAAATTTAAAAAGCGAATATTCGGGGAGGTGCTGCTATACCAGAACAATTCGTGATGATAACCAACGCGAAAAAGCGTAAAACATGGTCTTGGGAGCATAAATCCTGGGCAGCTGATCCAGTGGAAACACGTCATATGTTCAGACGAGTCAACATTTTCGTTATTTCCCACATCAGGCCGGGCTTACGTCTGGAGAACGCCACAAGAAGCCTACAACCTGATTCCTTGGTTCCAACGCTTAGACATGGGGGTGGAAGTGTGATGGTATGGGCAGCCATATCACGGTATTCTGCTGGTCTCATCATTACTCTCAAAGGCCGTGTTACAGCCAATGACTATGTGAACATTGTAAGTGATCAGGTGCACCTCATGATTCAAATGTTGTTCCCCAACAATGATGCCATATTTCAGGGCAATAATGCACCTATTCACACAGCCTGAACAGTACAGTCTCGGTATGAGGAACACAAAGCCGAACTGCAGCGTCTTCCCTGGCCAGCACAGTCCCCAGACTTGAACATCAGCAAACCCCTGTGACTGGTATTGAAGTGCAGACTCAGGAGCAGATTTCCACCTCCCTCATCACTAAAAGAGTTAGAAGGGGCTCTGATTGAAGAGTGGTCTAACATTCCACTGGAGACTATACAATCATTATATTATGCCAGGATTCTGAGAAGAATTGCAGCTGTGTTATGGGAAAATGGGGGTCCAGTCCCATATTAATGAACCATTCCCAAGTAAGTACAGATGCTCATATTACTAGAATGAAATTTTTACTCTACAACAGAGTGTGCGCGTATATGAAACTTTCTGGCAGATTAAAACTGTGTGCAGGACCGAGACTCGAACTCGTGACCTTTGCCTTTCGTGGGCAAGTGCTCTACCAACTGAGCTACCCAAGCATGACTCACGCCCAGTCCTCACAGCTTGGGTAGCTCATTTGGTAGAGCACTTGCCCGTGAAAGGCAAAGGTCCTGAGTTCGAGTCTCGGTCCTGCACACAGTTTTAATCTGCCAGGAAGTTTCATATCAGCGCACACTCCACCGTAGAGTGAAAATTTCATTCTGGATACATCCCCCAGGCTGTGGCTAAGCCATGTCTCCGCAATATCCTTTCTTCCAGGAGTGCTAGTTCTACAAGGTTCACAGGAGAGGTCCTGTGAAGTTTGGAAGGTAGGAGACGAGGTACCGGCGGAATTAAAGCTGTGAGGACGGGGCGTGAGGCGTGCTTGGGTAGCTCTGTTGGTAGAGCACTTGCCCATGAAAGGCAAAGGTTCCAAGTTCGAGTCTCGGTCCGGCACACAGTTTTAATCTGCCAGGAAGTTTCAGATGTTCACATTGTTTTGCCTGTCCCCTGTATGTACCTCTCGTCATTGGTGTGCATTCCATGTTGTTGAAAAATGCACTCTGTGTGCGTGAACTATGTCAATAGGCAATTAAACGAAAATAGTGGGAGGTTGACATGACCAGAATGGGTCGTGGAATGCAGATTTTGCTGGTTTATGTCAGCTTTTGAAAGTTGCAACATACACTCCTGGAAATTGAAATAAGAACACCGTGAATTCATTGTCCCAGGAAGGGGAAACTTTATTGACACATTCCTGGGGTCAGATACATCACATGATCACACTGACAGAACCACAGGCACATAGACACAGGCAACAGAGCATACACAATGTCAGCACTAGTACAGTGTATATCCACCTTTCGCAGCAATGCAGGCTGCTATTCTCCCATGGAGACGATCGTAGAGATGCTGGATGTAGTCCTGTGGAACGGCTTGCCATACCATTTCCACCTGGCGCCTCAGTTGGACCAGCGTTCGTGCTGGACGTGCAGACCGCGTGAGATGACGCTTCATCCAGTCCCAAACATGCTCAATGGGGGACAGATCCGGAGATCTTGCTGGCCAGGGTAGTTGACTTACACCTTCTAGAGCACGTTGGGTGGCACGGGATACATGCGGACGTGCATTGTCCTGTTGGAACAGCAAGTTCCCTTGCCGGTCTAGGAATGGTAGAACGATGGGTTCGATGACGGTTTGGATGTACCGTGCACTATTCAGTGTCCCCTCGACGATCACCAGTGGTGTACGGCCAGTGTAGGAGATCGCTCCCCACACCATGATGCCGGGTGTTGGCCCTGTGTGCCTCGGTCGTATGCAGTCCTGATTGTGGCGCTCACCTGCACGGCGCCAAACACGCATACGACCATCATTGGCATCAAGGCAGAAGCGACTCTCATTGCTGAAGACGGCACGTCTCCATTCGCCCCTCCATTCACGCCTGTCGCGACACCACTGGAGGCGGGCACGGGGTCCCGGGTTCGATTCCCGGCGGGGTCAGGGATTTTCACCTGCCTCGAGATGACTGGGTGTTTGTGTTGTCCTCATCATTTCATCATCATCCAGGAAAGTGGCGAAATTGGACTGAGCAAAGATTGGATAATTGTACGGGCGCTGATAACCACGCAGTTGAGCGCCCCACAAACCAAACATCATCATCATCATCACTGGAGGTGGGCTGCACGATGTTGGGGCGTGAGCGGAAGACGGCCTAACGGTGTGCGGGACCGTAGCCCAGCTTCATGGAGACGGTTGCGAATGGTCCTCGCCGATACCCCAGGAGCAACAGTGTCCCTAATTTGCTGGGAAGTGGCGGTGTGGTCCCCTACGGCACTGCGTAGGATCCTACGGTCTTGGCGTGCATCCGTGCGTCGCTGCGGTCCGGTCCCAGGTCGACGGCCACGTGCACCTTCCGCCGACCACTGGCGACAACATCGATGTACTGTGGAGACCTCACGCCCCACGTGTTGAGCAATTCGGCGGTACGTCCACCCGGCCTCCCGCATGCCCACTATACGCCCTCGCTCAAAGTCCGTCAACTGCACATACGGTTCACGTCCACGCTGTCGCGGCATGCTACCAGTGTTAAAGACTGCGATGGAGCTCTGTATGCCACGGCAAACTGGCTGACACTGACGGCGGCGGTGCACAAATGCTGCGCAGCTAGCGCCATTCGACGGCCAACACCGCGGTTCCTGGTGTGTCCGCTGTGCCGTGCGTGTGATCATTGCTTGTACAGCCCTCTCGCAGTGTCCGGAGCAAGTATGGTGGGTCTGACACACCGGTGTCAATGTGTTCTTTTTTCCATTTCCAGGAGTGTAGCTAGAGATGTGGTTTGTTCCACTTTAACTTCTGTCCCTGGCGACTGCGAGGTCATGTCCATCATTATTGTAAAAAGAAAAAGACTTTCAGATCTGAATCTCTCAATCTTCAAGGAGTCAGGTCGAGCTCAGACTATCGGCAATTAGATGACAAGAAGTAATTTCCATATAAACTGCAGACACGGATGATTACACAATACATAAGTTTATTGCGCATCAAATCGTAAGTAACGTACAGAACACTACACTGATAATAAGTACTCTCTTTCAGACCAAAGATTCGTCTTTTATCTCTTGCGCCTGCTACTTGCACAGTAACTGATGTCACACAAGGGAAAACATAGAGTCTGCTTGGCTGATCCATTAAGTTTGCTTTCCTACAGGGCAAATAACGTCATAAACACTGGTATTTTCTGCTTTTGTAGAGTTGACTTTTTTAGTTAATAAAATACTGTTTTGCTGAAAATTTCTTCGTCAACTAATGTTCCTAATTAGAAACATAGTTAGCCCTATTCCATTAAAGAAATATCTAAATAATTTTACAGTTTCAGATACCTGGCCTCGCTTATGGAATAGCACTCAGTGGAAAAAGTATCCAAATCGTCATCAGACATTTACAATTTGCCAAGACAAAAAAGAAAATAAATATTATGAAGAAACAAAAGCACAAAATAAACTACTGTATTATGTTTGCACGCGAGGAGTACAGGTTAACTTCCGATGTTTAGAGGCACAGTTCCCCCGTCCTACCAATGTCATCTTCTAAGCTTTCTTCTGGAGAAACTTTGAAGTGACGTGACGTTCGCGGTCTGTATGAATGCAGCCATTTGTAATGTGTTGTTTAATGTTTTGACGGGAAGTGACGTGAGGATAGGTGTGAATTTGTCTTTTTGCCCAAGAATAGTTGTGATCGCAAATAACGTAGAAGTTTCACTACATTCACATGTATTTAAAGTTAAATACATTTCACGTAATTAAAACTTTTCCCAATTTTTGTTCCTTGATCATTTTTACAGGTATGACATACAAACTTTTCCCCATGAAGAGCGATACGATTGCTCGAAATTTGACTAATCGTGACGGATACACTGACGTGATATATTGTTGATGTTTGGTATGTCAATAGCTGTGGCGTATCTTCAAGTTTGTGAACTGCTTTGACATTGTGTGGAAAGTCTCTGGTTCAGAGGGTATTGCCCAGTACATGTATTTCTCCCATTTTAGCTTTGTATTGTGGAAGGTATTAAAGTTTGGAGAAGTGGATTTGCGGAGGATGTTAAAGGACATTGCACTGTGTTTCTCTGATGTTTTAAAATGGCGTTTTTTTACATTAATTATTTAGCGACTGCAGAAAACCGCGCTCGGAGATTTCAGATTGGCTCAGTTTGAATGATATTTCAGTGCCTGTCAAATGTTGTGTGTAGGTCGGTCAAGGCGTTTCGGTGACAGAAGGGCTGATCATGACTTGTGAAAGTTATTGAGTGTGGAGTGGTATATTTATATTATTTTCAGCTGAGAGCTTACGCTCGAGAAACGGTGTTATTGAAGAGTGAATGATAGCATTATGGATCGAAGTGAAGACCGTCGCAGAGTTGGTGCCAGTTTGGAGTTGCAGGACGCCTATGACACAAGACAGGTATGTTTCATTGTACTCCGTCCTCATGTGAACAGCACTGCCCGAAGACTTCTGGAAGATCGATAGCGACGTTGGTTATGGAGTACGTGATAGGTGATATAAAGCACTATTTATTCTGACACAGTTGGTAATCGAATGACAAAGAATCTTAAAACTTAATATTAGTCTTCAGTGAAAACACTACCGAGAACGGCGAACTGTATAAAAGAAACTTAATACGGTTTAAGTTTTTGTATTCTGACTTGGTATTAGTTTATGATGAAATTGTCTTTACATATGCAGTAGGCCTAGTTGTATCTCGTAGACATTAGGTATCAATATTGTGAGTTATAATTTCCTTTTGATCTGCACAGAGCTGGGTTGCTTAAGTCCTGGATGACTCTTAATTTGAATGTTCTAATTGCATTTATCACTCCCTTCGTATTATATTTGGTACTAGTACACACTGAGTTAATTCACTCCAAATGCAGTGTATCTAAAATAGCAAATCTTTCGTGTTTTTTGCCCCCAGATTATGGAATATTTACTTTAGAATAATAAATGTTTTTTGTTATTGTTTCAACATTTAACAGGTGATAACACTATCTACATGAACACGTGTGCACCATAACTCCCCTATTATAATTCATGCACCAGGTTTGTTAGGTACGTGCATGCGCTTCTACTATTTTACAGTTTCCTACATACATAGAAACTGAATGCAGATGTAAATGTGATTTTTTTTTTTTTTTTTTTTTTTTTTTTTTTTTTCCTCGTTGTCTGAGACAAAATCATTAGCAGCCGCGTAGCCGAAATTATGATTGAGATGCACAGACATAAAACTTAGTAAGGCATGAAAATAATTAGCATTTACTGCAACGTGGGAAGACAAAGTATCACATGCACACGCTTACACTTTTGACACTTGCTGCTTTCAAAAAGCTTTGTGTGCGTTACAGATCATCGTGTCCACATGTGCTGTAGACAATAAATTTTTTTATATGTTCAGAACAATTTCTCAAGTCTGTCGGACATTAACCACAATGAGCCAATTGTTCCACATATTTCTTACGAGGCCTACAAAGTGACCATATACTAACACATTAGCTGTCGCAGATTCACATTTCTAATTAGGCCTACGTGATTAGTATTAATGCAACGATCCTGATAACCTAAGACTAAGCATGGTTATGACCATTAAAATATTCAAAAAATCAACATATTGCATAAGTTTGTCGCTGTGAGGTATTACACTTCTGTGTACCTGTGTCAACTTGTGGCTTGATAAACCTTCCTTGCGTTGAGGTTCACATCCACGACATCGAGGTCCATCTGTTTGACGAATGGTTCAGCCTGTACACTCTTGACTGTTGAACATTCTGTTAGAGACCTAAAAGAAAAGAACCTATTAGAACTAAGGACCTGTAAATATATTCCACGGGTCGAGCGAGGAAGGGTATAGTGGTAATTTACAAGATATGTGATGTAGGCTACTTGTTACCATTGCTGAGAAATGTTTGGAGCAAATATTTTTTTATTGCCTTGACATTTTAGTAGTAGTCAATGAGAACCTTTCTGCAAAATTTGTTTTTGAATAAGTATTATTTACAAACCGATGTTGCATCTAGAAAGTGAAATCTTCATATGTGCCTCCTGATGTTGGCTCTCTACGGTTTCTTCAAATGGAATTAAGATAAATTAGCATGGTTTACTCAACAAAGGCATGGTAGGATCATTGCCTTATCCCAGTAGCGCCCAGTCTACGAAAGTGATCCCTACAAGGATTCTCAGGTGCCTCACACCCTGCGTGTTTTCTGCAGTACTTATTCAGACAGCAACGTACAATGCTACCAGATCACAAAAGCAACCTATAGTACTCACAAACAACGCATTGTTGACTGAAAGAAATACAGTAACGTAGTGATCATGATGTCTGAAGAATCATGTCGTACCATGTTCAGGCTGGCGATACTTTTGAACTCTTGAACTTCATAGTAACCGAATTAGTCTTGATATGGTTGTCAATTTATAAAGTACGGTTTTTATATTGGGATGGGGGCGAAGTCGTCTTACTGGGATTGGCCCTCATACTATACATGTCAGCAGCTCTGGTCTTCGGCGCTATTCATTTACAACTGACTTTCTGAAGCTATTTCCACATTCCATCGCGTCAGTTAAATTCTGAATATGACCTCGCGAGAACACACACTTGCTAACAATCTTGATGTGAGCGGTCATCTGTGCGTGCCACGGACACAGGCGGATCGAGCCAGTCATTCGCCTAGATGAATGAACTGAAATTCACTGAGCACCACATTTCATGCCAAGTGCTTTAATTGTTTAATGTACATCTACATCTACATTGATACTCCGCAAGCCACCCAACGGTGTGTGGCGGAGGGCACTTTACGTGCCACTGTCATTACCTCCCTTTCCTGTTCCAGTCGCATATGGTTCGCGGGAAGAACGACTGTCTGAAAGCCTCCGTGCGCGCTCTAATCTCGCTAATTTTACATTCGTGATCTCCTCGGGAGGTATAAGTAGGGGGAAGCAATATATTCGATATCTCATCCAGAAACGCACCCTCTCGAAACCTGGCGAGCAAGCTACACCGCGATGCAGAGCGCCTCTCTTGCAGAGTCTGCCACTTGAGTTTATTAAACATCTCCGTAACACTATCACGGTTACCAAATAACCCTGTGACGAAACGCGCCGCTCTTCTTTGGATCTTCTCTATCTCCTCCGTCAGACCGATCTGGTACGGATCCCACACTGATGAGCAATACTCAAGTATAGGTCGAACGAGTGTTTTGTAAGCCACCTCCTTTGTTGATGGACTACATTTTCTAAGCTCTCTCCCAATGAATCTCAACCTGGTACCCGCCTTACCAACAATTAATTTTATATGATCATTCCACTTCAAATCGTTCCGCAAGCATACTCCCAGATATTTTACGGAAGTAACTGCTACCAGTGTTTGTTCCGCTATCATATAATCATACAATAAAGGATCCTTCTTTCTATGTATTCGCAATACATTACATTTGTCTATGTTAAGGGTCAGTTGCCACTCCCTGCACCAAGTGCCTATCCGCTGCAGATCTTCCTGCATTTCGCTACAATTTTCTAATGCTGCAACTTCTCTGTATACTACAGCATCATCCGCGAAAAGCCGCATGGAACTTCCGACACTATCTACTAAGTCATTTATATATATTGTGAAAAGCAATGGTCCCATAACACTCCCCTGTGGCACGCCAGAGGTTACTTTAACGTCTGTAGACGTCTCTCCATTTATAACAACATGCTGTGTTCTGTTTGCTAAAAACTCTTCAATCCAGCCACACAGCTGGTCTGATATTCCGTAGGCTCTTACTTTGTTTACTACGACGCGCAGTATCATAGGCACATTATGTTCTGGGCTACTAGTTACTCGTTAAATAATCTACACAACTGTGGAAATTATTGGGTTCTTATACAGTGTTAAATGTGCTCAGTTTATCGAACGAAACTCGGCAGCAAAGCTGAGTTCAAAGGATGGTGCAATGCTTCGCTTGCCTCGCTAGTTGGGGCCGCAGCCTCTGTTTCAGAGATACCATTATCCAATAAATGCATGCTAGGAAGAACACTAAACCATCACTGATTACTATGTCGCAATAACAGATGTTTCCAAGTGATCGTAGAGCTGTAACATGGGACACTGCCGAAAATGTAAAGAGCGGCATAGTTTCACTAGTCGTACATGATTTAGATTACGATCAATGAGACAGAGCGCCAAAACTCATCTAATACATTGGTGAGCTATTCATTATAGTTTTGGGTACGTCATAAATTGCATTGTCAGAACAAGGAACACAGAATTTTTCAACATACTCCACTGGGATACACTGGAAAGTTAGTCGTGTACGAAAAAAGGTTTTCCTAAGAAGTGTTCGAAAACCAGCCCCAAATTGTCATCTCATACTGTTAATCTGCTTTCTTGCCGCCCTCCATCCAACGAAAAATCTTTATCATTAATTTTTGAGCTCGAGAGTAACACGTTGGCCCTGGGCAGTGGCCTGCGGAGTACATCGTCTGACTACTAACGCCGTGAACCTGTATGCTCTCACGGAAAATGTGATATTCTACTTTAATTGTGGTACTTCTGACCATAGACAGTTCATGGGAAAATGTATAATCGTTGCTTGAATTAATTCAAGCACTTGAGGATTTCAGCCCCATTTCGACAGCAAAAAGAATGTGTGCGTGCTATTGTTGATAATAATATAATAGTTGCAGTAATGACGATACCATATACAAAAATTTGGGGTCGATGCCATACGGTTTTTCAAACTTCTATTCGATCTCTCTCTCTCTCTCTCTCTCTCTCTCTCTCTCTCTCTCTCTCTCTCTCTCTCTCTCTGCAGTAAAGGAAGTCTTTGTTCACTGATTTTGTTTTACTGTGTAGATTAATTTCTCCCCATTTGTTTTCACGTTCCGCCCGTCTGTGTGTGTGTGTGTGTGTGTGTGTGTGTGTGTGTGTGTTAGAGGGAGAGGGGGTGGGGGGGCAAGAGTGTGTTCAGTTTAAGGAAATTGAGCAGATAAAAACAGCGTCAGTCAATATGTTCGTATTTTAGTTCAGGTATTATTCTTTGGTATGGAGATAAGTCTGTATAGGTAGAGCCATGCTTTGATACCATGTTTTACAATGTGGTACAGCAAGAAAAGCGACAGGCATTTATCTATCCTCATAACACGTGCTCCTTGCAATATCAGCTACGAAAATAGAAAATCATCGTCCGTCTTATCTTTCTAGTTGAGCAAAATTGAGTTCTTATTTTAGTGCCCTCTTCATAGAAAGAGTATTCGTTACTCGTAAATTATGTTTCATGAATTTTTTTTCCGCTTGGGTTTTGCTGCTCCGCAACAGATTTTCCATCTGTTGAAAAGCAAGTTATCCATAGCATGTTTTCTTTATTTTCCCAAGGGTTTTAAAGAATTTTGCTTGTTTACACAACAAATTGAAAATTCCCTGAGAACGGTTGGTTTCGAGTCAGTATTGTTGCATAGATAATAATGCGGAACAACTCGTTTTACGTGGACGACGACTCGGTCTGGTCATCGCATTCAGTAGCTACAATGTTAAACTCCACATCCGGCATCCAAATTTAGATTTTTCGTTGTTCCATAAATCGCTTAAGTTGTATGTCTGGTTGATACTGTTGAAAGTTAGCCGTCTACAGTCTGAACTACTTTTACACCATCTCTGAAACACCTCGTCTTCGATAGTGGACACGCTCCAATCCTTCTTCTTCCCGCCTGATATATATTATGAAAGCCCTTCGGTAGTCAGTATTTTTGTCATGTAATAAGGGGAAACTAGATTAATCGCTATGCATTATACCTTAGTATTTTCCTAGCGACCATTTAAACTAATACTGGAAACATGTGTATTTTGTCTTAGACAGGTACGAATCATCCCTTGGGGCCCTGCAGTTTCTTATGCAAGAAAGACTGCGAAATCGAAAAATTTGGAGTGTTACTTCTGTAGTGCACGAGGCAAGCACTACGGATCACCTCTTGCATCTCTTCCACCCTATTTACGTAAAATGCTTTTTAAAAGTTCGTCGGAGCTGATTGGAAGGGTCAACGAAACGAATGAGTCTGCCCATGTTCCAGGTAGACAGACTTGTTTCTCATAGTTCTCTTCATAATACCAAAGACTAGGAGGATTCCGCAGTTGAAATATTAAACTTCTCTTCGTAAATTTTAATAAAATGCTGAAATTGTAGTTTAGTGGGAAAACTTTCGATGATTATCAGCGATTCATGATTTAGTATATGCAACTAATGAAATCACTTGGTGTGGTGTGCCAGTGATTCGAGTGTCACTTATCACAGCCAAGTTTGCTGGTTCTGTCAGTCATATTTTCGTTACTGGATAACGGGTACGTCCAGCCATAAAGTGGCAAGATTGCTGCATCTGAGACAGTCTTCTCAGAGAAGAGCTTATAATTTCTTATTCTTTGCATTTCAGACATGGTTGCTAGCGCGCTGTAGCTGCAAGACAGGAAGAGCGTGTTAGTCACCAGGGCGTCACCGCCTTGGAAAGAAGGCGCACAGCAGTCGAGAGCAGGCACTAATTCGACTAGTATTACTACAAAGAACTGTGGTGTAGGTGTCATCGAACAGCACGGCTATCATTTGCACATTAGAAAATAGGTTACTGGTTGATAAGGAGCGGCGCGACGAAAGCTATGCCATGAGTGTACGTGCAGGTTTCGTAACTTTGGCACAGCGTGGCTCGACTATTCGCGAAGTTTCGGAGCATTTTTGTTTCTCTTCTTTGTCTCTATTGCGCATGGACCTTTCAGTACGCTAGTTTAGTCATTCCCTGGCTAAAATTACCGTTTCAAGAGCCAGTAGTTGGCAGTCAGTTTATGGATGCTTTCTCTATACCTGTTAGCCATACATAGGCATAGGCACAGAACTTCATTGAGGCGTCCCAAAAACGTTTTAATGCAATGTCAGTACAACGATAGTAGATTGCTGCAATATTCATAAGTGTTTCATTGTATGTAAATAGAATGAAAGACACAAAGCCTTTTGAATATGTTCTGGAACAATTTTAGTACATAGCCGCACCCTTGTGACAAAATTTATTGCGGTCAAGACATATGCGATCTGTTAAACTGTTCTGTTGAGAGTAAAGTAGCATATGGATTTTATGTTGTTTGTCGCAGAATGTGTATGAATTGATAGCGTTATGAGAGATTCATTTTTAAAGTAGTCTTCAATTTATATCATTCTTCTATGAAAGGTGTTCGAACCGCTGCAGGAATTTTAAGGATGGTGCTGAACTTATGAGAATAGTTGCTAACAGATATCTTGAAAACGATAAGGCTGTGTTAGCTTTATTTTAGATGTGTATAATAGAGTGAAATGGACCAGGGATATGGAGACTGCTGGAAAGAAAGGTTATGATGAGCTATTTGTGTGTGACACAAAGTCGGAAAATAAATAAAAAAAAAAGTGGGAAGAGACGAACTACCGCATGGCTCTGAGATAAGTGGATTATTGCCTATTATATTCAACATTTATCATGAACGAGTGGTAAAGAAATATCTCCACGAAGTAATAGCTGTAGGTGGAAATAAAATGTTATATGATTTGGATTTACTGGAAGTCATTCTTAGGAGGAGGAGACAATACGTAACAGTTTGAAGGAAGTCAAAAACACTAAGAACAACATTGTATGAAGATAAATGTTTGAATAAGGGGAGAGACTGTGCAACAGGAAGGCCGTTTTAAGTACTTGGAATGCAAAATAATAAAGATTTTATGAAATGCGGAAACAAGAACTCCAACAACAAAGGAAAGTTTTCAGAGAGAGAGAGAGATCCTTAGACGAATATGAAAGGAAAGAGTTTGTGAAGTGTTTTGTTTGTAATGTTGCCTTATTTTGTCCTAAACCATGGACATTGTGAAGACGTGGAACCATCATTTAGAAGAATTAAAAGGTTGGATGTGGGTGAATATAAAAGGAGCGAATCAGAAATATGAAGTGAACGAGGCGTTACTAATAGCAAACTAATTACCTGGGCATTCCTTGATAAGACTGTATAGTGATGATGCTTTTCGAGGAACTATGTATGAAAGGTGAAAGCACGGAGAAGATACTAACAGATATTAGGATCAATTCATTGCACTATTAAACCAAAAGGACGACGGACAAGAAGAGATCCTGGAGAATGCTGAAGCCCCCAGCGATACACAAGCCCTATTCCTTGTTTATATCCGACATAGCAAAGTTCGGGAACCGTTGTGCTCTACTATGTTTAGGTCTGGACCGGTTTTGCTACCCAGGTCAAATATATCCATATGTCGACCAATACTTGGAGAAAATAAAGTATCAAAGCAGCACTACTGCTCCCATCATTCGCGTTGTAATTTTTTTTGAGGGAGAGGTAATAGATTATATGAAATGACAATGCCCTTAACCTAAGCATAATTGTAGACTAGGTATTCCCTCGACATTTAATTTAAAATGTTTACTTAATATTTCCCCATTCTGGTAGAAGTTAAGGTTAGTAATACGTGTAGTTGTGCCGTAAGTATTCAAAATAATCAGCTGGGGAGTCCAGTATATTGTTGTGATTCGTATGAATTTCTGTTTCTGTAACACAAATTGCAAAATCGAAGAAAACCATTGTTTTGGTTTTGTATTCCTTTTTAAGTCATGCCAACATTGCCTTCAGCTTAACTTTTCAGAGTGGTTTGCCCATCATAAATAACTATACATTCCTTATTTCACATGGGTTTAGCCAAACGGTGCGGAACTCGAGAACGACTCTTAGTAACTAGACAAACGAATTCCGCCATTCAGCTTTATTGCCATATGACCTATCCCTCGCCTGCGATTCGTCATATTGCTTGAGAATTAAGAGCGACCATCTATCGATTGCGGCGTTCTGCGATTAACCCCTCATACGAGCGGTCTGTGGATAATCACTGCAACCCGCCGCTCGCGTGTGGTGTCCTTTGCTTCCGATGTAGTGAGCATGATACTTGTTTCTCTTTGCTTCAATATGGTAGTTGTGTAACTTCTTCCTCAATCAAATATTGCTTCTCCTAAGCTACTCCATCTAGATTAGCCAACATTTTTAAAAATAAGACTGAACCTAACAACCCAAGCGTGTGTGAACGCTTACATAGGAGCGAAAATCGATTGTGGAAGAGAAAATGTGGTAGCTAGAAAAGCATTCCGTAATCGATATTGGCGTGTGTACATGAAACTTCATAAACAGTGTTGAGAATTCCTTTCACGCAAGCACGCTTTTGGAGCTCCTAGGTAAACATAGTGTTACGGCAGAACACGCGGAAGGGGTACACTTATAATATACACTGAGGTGACAAGTCATGGGTATACCGATATGTACATACACAACGGCGGCAAAATCGCGTACTCAAGAGTACGTTCGCGAAGTTATCATTTGTACTCAAGTGATTCATGTCAAAATGTGACCGATGGGATTGCAGCCTCACGACGGGAATTAAGACTTTGAATGCGGAATAGTAGTTGGAGCTAGGCGCATGGAACATTCCATTTCGCAAATCTTCGGAGAACAATATTCCGAGATTCACAGTGTCGAGTGTGTGCCGAGAATACCAAATTTCAGGCATTATCTCTCACCATAGACAACACAGTGGCCAACGGCCTTCACTTAACGATCGAGAGCAGCGGCGTTTGCGTAGAGTTGTCAGTGCTAACACACATGTAACACTGCGAAATAACCGCAGAAATCAACGTGGGACGTACGAAGAACGTATCCGTTAGGAAAGTGCGGCAAAATTTGGCGTTAATGGGCTGACAGCATATGACCGACGCATGTTCTTTTGTTAACTGCATGACATCGCCTACAGCGCCTCTCGTGGGCTCGTAACCATATAGGCTGGACCCTAGACGACTGGAAAACCGTGACCTGGTCCCATGAGCCCCGATTTCAGTTGGTAAAAGCTGATGGTAGGGTTCGGGTGTGGCGCAGACCCACAAAGCCAGAGACCCAAGACGTCAACAAGGAACTTTGCAAGCTGGTGATGGCTCCATAATGGCGAGGGCTGTATTTACATGGAGTGCACTGGCTCCTCTGGCCCAACTGAATCGATCATAGACTGGAAATGGTTATCTTCGGCTACTTGAAGACCATCTACGACCATTGATCGACTTAATGTTCTCAAACAACGATGAAGTTGTATAGATGACAATGTGTCATGTCATCGGACTACAATTGTTCCCGAATGGTTTGAAGATCATTCCGGACGGTCGAGCGAATGATTTTGCCGCCTAGATCCCCCGACGTGAATCCCATCCAACAGTTATGGGACATAATCGAGAGGTCAGTTCGTGGAGAAAATTCTGCACCGGCAACACTTTCGCAGTTGTGGACGGCTATAGAGGCACCATGGCTCAATATTTCTTCAGGAGGATTCCAACGACGTGAGACCATTCCACCTCGATTCGCTACACTACGTCGAGCAAAAGGAGATCCGACGCGGTATTGGGAGGATCTCCGTGACTTTTGTCACCTCAGTGTAATTTGGTGTTCACGATTAGAGCATTATTGTCAGTGTCTCGGAGACTGGATAAACGATGGTGATTTCGGGTAGCAAGTGATTAGTTTCTTGTAGCAAGAGCAGTGGCAACAGGCAAAGTAAGTCAGCAGTGAAAGCCTCGCGCGGCGGCTTACGAAGAGCTCAGTGGGCGGGCGGAGGCGTGACCTTGGCTCGCGTCGGCGACGCCGACGACCACGCGACGCCTCATATGGGAGCGCCGCTCCAAGCTCTATCTGGGACGCCGCACCTTGCTCTCGCCGACGCCTTGAGCCCACCACGTCACACGGTGACCACGTGCGGCCTGCCCCTGCGTATGTGGCCTAGCTTAGCGTTTCTTCTTTGCCTTCTTTCTTCATTTTGTGTCGCCATCAAGGCCATTTAATCGTGTTTCACGGGAGACTGCGTTGTCTCTCGTTGTCTTCTGCAGTGCAAGTGTTACGCTGAGGTGACAAAAGTCATGGCAAAGCGATATGCACATATAGAGATGGTGTTAGTATCGCTTACACAAAATATAAAAGAGCGCTGCATTGGCGGAGGTGTCATTTGTACGCAAGTTATTCATGTGAAAATGTTTCTGACGTGGTTATGGCCACACGACCGGAATTAGTAACTGTGAACGCGGAATGGTAGTTGAAGCTAGACGCATTGGGACATTCAACTTCAGAAATCGTTGGGAATTAAGTATTCCGAGTTCCACAGTGTCAAGAGTGTGCCGAGAATCCCAAATTTCAGGTATTACCTCTCACCGCGGACAACGCAGTGGCCGACGGCCCGACCGAGACTTGCGGCGTTTCCTTAGAGTTGTCATTGCAAACAGACAAGCAACACTGCGTGAAATAACCGCAAAAACTAATGTGAGAGGGACGAGAAACGTATCCGTTCGTGGGCTGTGGCAGCAGACAGCGGACGCGAGTTCCTTTGCTAAGACCACGACATCGCCTGCAGCACCTTCCTGCGTTAATGACCACATCGACTGGACCCTAGACGACTGGAAAACCTTGACCTGGGCAGAGGAGGCCGATTTCAGTTGGTAAGAGCTGATGGTAGGGTTCGACGCCGGCGCAAACGACACGAAGCCGTGGAGCCAGGTTGTCAGCAATGCATTGTGCAAGTTGGTGGTGGCTCTTTGTTGTGAGCCATGTTTACATGGAACGGACTAGGTCCTCTGGTCCAACTGAACAGTTCATTGACTGGAAATAGTTATATTCGGCTGCAAACAACGGAATTTTTACAGATGACAATGCGCCTTGCCACTGGGCGACAGTTGCTTGCCATTGGTTCGAAGAACATTCTGGACAATTCGAACGAATGATTTCGCCTCCCAGATCGCCCGACATGGATCTCATCGGACTTTGATGGGACAGTTCGTACACAAAATCGTGCACTGGGAACTCTTCTCAATTGTGGTCGGCTATAGAGGCAGCATGGCTCAGTATTTCTGCAGGGGACTTCAAACGATTTACTGAGTCCATGCCACGTCGAGTTGCTGCACTACGTCGTTCAAAGGGGGGCCCGACGGTATATTAGGAGGTATCGCGTGGCTTTTGTGCGCTCAGTGTATAAGGTTTATAAGTTATATACAGCTTACGGTTTCAGAGGTTACAGGATTTTTCAGTCTACTGTCGTCTCAGTTTCTTGTGTATCTTCCATGGTTTCTCCTACATTGTTTCATCTAACGACATAGCCTTCAGTGAATAGTGTTAAATGCGAACTTCTCGGCCGGGCTGGCAGTGATTTTTTTTTTTCCGGGAATGTTTTTATTTTAGGCAGAAGCCCTATTCACGTCAATACACTTCATCCGACACTTTTCAAGCCAGGAGATTCCATCCTAGAAATGCGATCTCGAAGGTTTACAGAGCACCATTCTCCGTATGCCATGAACTCTTCATTGCACTCAGAACGTTTACTGCCTCATTAGATAAGGGAAATGGAGAGGTGTCAATAGAGAGGTTAGATAGTCCTGTAGTTTCTGAAGAGTAGTAGTGGCGTTATCAGTAGTTGCAAAGGGCAAAAAGGTAGGGGTGCGCAAACGGTACATTTAACTATTCAGTAGCTGCGTCCATAATGGAGAGATCTCTGGAGAGGCCACACAGTCCTTTGGTACCTGAAGAGGGTTAGCATCCTTTTCAGGAACTGAAAAGAGCAAAGATGTGTGTGCCTCAACAGTACCGATATCCATACAGTAGGTGCATCCAAGACGGAGAGGCATCTAAAGAGCACAGACAATCAATATTACGCTTCCTGAGGGGGTAGTAGCCTTTTCAGTATCAAGGCCGGCAGCATCCTGGACTTTTGACTGATATAGCATTGTAACATTGGCCAATATGGCCGTGTTATGTTGAGAATGCAAACGACTGTAAGCAAGGAGAAACTGGAAAATTACAGCCGTTACTTCCCGTGAAGGCATGCAGCTGTGCTCTGTGGCTTAATGGTTTTGCGTCATCTTGGGTTAAATTATTCTGCATATAAAATCCTTCTCGTTAAACAGGCAGGTAGGCTAGAAGATTTAAAGAGGGAAATGGATAATTTGAAGTTATTGTGAGAATTGGTGAGTTGCAGTGACACGGGGAACAGGGCTTATGGTTAAGTTGGTACGGGGCTATAAATACAAAAGCAAATATGGGTAATGCTAGAGTCGGTCTAATGATGATTCAGAAAATAGGAATATGGGTAAGATACTATCGACAGCCAAGATACACAAAGCACACACATTGCCACTATAGTACATGTTCATGTGCCTACTTGCTCTTCAGATGGATACATTTAATACATGTCTGATTGAAACTTCCTGGCAGATTAAAACTGTGTGCCAGACCGAGACTCGAACTCGGGACCTTTGCCTTTCGCGGCCAAGTGCTGTACCAACTGAGCTACCCATGCACGACTCACGCCCCGTCCTCGCAGCTTTACTTCTGCCATTCTGGAAACATGTATGAGTAGTTAAAAGAAATTATTCAGAGAATTAAAGGGCACAACATTTGTGATAAGACTTGAATTCTACTGTAGGAAGCGGAAGAGGTGGAAAAATAATAGCACATGGACAGCGGGGATGGAATGAAAGGGGAAGTCGGCTGGTAGAATTTTGCACATAACGTAAAATAATCATTGCCAACAACTGATTTAAAGATTATCAAAGAAGGTTGTACACGTGGAAAAGACATAGACACAACAGAAAGCTTCAGGCATATTATATAATTAGAAGACTTGGATTTCGGTATCAGATTTTAAGATGAGAAGCAGGGAAATTAGTACGGCAGTAGACGAATGGATAGCTTTGATAGATGAAATAATGAAGGCATCGTAGGATTAAACGGGAAGAAACAGAAGTCTTAGTAGAAATCCTTGGATAACACGCGAGGTATTGAGTTTTTAACTAATGAAAGGCGAAAATTTAGAAATTCAGGAAATGAAGCTACCAAAAGGGAGTACAGACGTCAAAGTATGGACAGTTGCAAGGCTGTCGAATCGGGGAAAGATAGACGCTGTCTGCAGAAAAAAATAGAGCGATCTAAAGAGAACAGTAACGGTACATAATTTCAATGCAGAAGAAAAAGAAATTACGTTCCTTATTGCACATTAAGTTTCGTATAGCACGAAAGGGGGTCCACACTGAGTCACCATTTTTGATCGTTTACCCAAAGATGTAAAATGACCGACAGGCAGCAAAGTTGAATTCGTAAACGAACTGAAAAAGTTTCTCCTTAATAACTTCTATTCTTTGGAATAAAGGCTGTGGGTAGGATGTTCTTGTAACCGGTGAGCCTCTAGCCATGTCTACATATGAATGTGTAACGTGGATGTAAATGACTCGTTCCACATCATTACGATTAGCTGTACATTTTGATGCATGGAATAACGAAACTGTGTAAGTAATGAGAACTGGTGGAAAGCCAATACGAAGCCAGGGTGAAGTGGAAGGAACAGGCTATGCAACGGAAATGAACTCGAAGACAATACTGTAGAAAGCGAAGAGGAAGTGATTGCAAATAAAGGGAGATATGATGCTGCGAGAATAATCTGACATGGTGGTGAAAGACCTTAGATGAACAAGGCCTCTGGAGTATGACATTCTCAGAATTATCAAGATGCCTGAGAGAACATACCATATCAAAACTGTTCCTCTTTGTATGTAAGATGTGAGATTGGCGAAATGTCCTCTGACTTCAACGAGAACGTAATAATTCCCATTCCAAAGAAGGCAAACGCAGACAGTTGTGAATATTGCCGAACTGTCGGTGTAATTAGTTATAAAATATTGACACGAATTGTTTAGAGAAGAAAAGGAAAACCCTTGTAAAAGCTGACCTTGGAAAAATAAGTCTCGGGTTTTTGTAGAGATACCAGAATACAGTTAACACGAATTGGACATGAAAGGAAAGCAGTAGTTGAGAAGGTAGTGAGACAGGGTAGAAACGTAGACCCCATGTTATTTAATCTGTACATTGAGCAAGCACTAAAGGAAACCAAGGAAAAATTTGGAGAGGTAATTAAAGATCAGGGAGAAGAAATAAAAACTATTGAGGTTTGCTGATGATACTGTAATTTTGTCAGAAACAGCAAAGGACTTGGAAGAGTATGGATGGAATGGATAGCGTCTCGAAAAAGATGTTATAAGCTGAGCGTCAACAGATGTAACACAACGGTAATAGTATGTAGTCGAATTAACTCGGGCTAGGGTGCGCGAATTAGATTAGGAAATGACACACTAAAAGTAGGAGACCAGTATTGCAACGTGGGCAGCAAAATAATTGATGATGAGCGAAGCAGAGAGAATTTAAACTGCAGGCTGGCGAAAGCAAGAAAAACAGTTCCGAAAAATAGACATTTGTCAACACTGAATTTAAATTTGTGTTACTGTGTCTGTTCTGAAGGTTGTTCGGTGCCTAGTCTTACACGGAAGTGAAACGTGGATAATAAGTTCAGACCTGAAGAGGGTTGGAGCCTAGCCATCAGCAAGGAATCAACTGCTTGATAACGGAGGGAAGTGTGAAATGGTAAAAATTTTAGACCAAAGCTTGAATTCAGTAACAAAGTTCAAATGGATGTAGGTTGTAATACATCTTAAGGAGAGATGAGGCAGACTTGGAATAGGGTGGACTAGGGTGCAGAGCTGCATCAAATCAGTCTTTGGACTGAATTGATCAGCAGATTTTTTGTTCCGGTTTTTCAATTTCGTCAACTCTCAAAGGACATTTGGATATGGTTTTTAATCTATATAGGCCTAGGTCTTCCGGCTAACACCTGCCTTCTAGTATTGCAGTTAACAATTTTTGCGACATTACACGTTTGTTGTTGCAATTCCAAGTTAGTTTGTATATCATTGTTTCTTAAAAAGGCCATGGTAGTTTCCTTCCCTTATCGTTCTGCAGTCAGAGCTAGTGCTCCGAATCTGAGAGATAGACATCGATTAGATGGCAAACTCCAATTTTACCTTTTGTAATACAGATAAGGACAAGAGATTCATGTAATATCCACAACCTTTAGAAAGATCTCTACTACTAAAATAAAAAGAAATAGTTGCACACGACGGTGACTTGGTTGTGGAGAATAAATTCAGTGACACACAAGTTTCCGCAAAACTTTGGTGGTGTGATTGCTTTATCAATTGTGCACAGTGCCCTTGGCTGGGTGAGAACTTCGCTGCAGGGTGTATCGTACGAGTTGTCAGTACGTGGTGCTGGACGTTTACCTTGTATTGCTGCGTAAGCCGAAATGTAGGGGAGCAGCCAGCAGTACGGCAGTGATTAAAAGTTATGTGGAGCGCCAATTTATTGGACGTGCGCTACGCGAGCTCGGTTTCTCTTCCGCTCCCTGTTCAGATGACCCAGTGCTTCGCCAAATGGGAAATGGTCACGCACTTACTATTGGTGTATTGTGAAGAAAGTCCACAAAACTTCGATGCGGATAATGGACGGCTGTGACATTGAACCCGACAAACTTTGAGATTGTTTACTACTCGACCCTTCCGCAACCATAACCGTATTGATGTCCTTGTATGTAGACATCGAGGAACCTTCAGTTGAAATACAAACTACAGTACGAGTAGACAAGGCGGGGTGCAGTTATTAAAACAAAGACGTCTTTCGTTGCGGCGAGATTTTTCCACGAAATTTCAATTATCAATTTCGTCCTCTGAATGCGAAAATATTTTATTGTCGCCAGCCTACATAGGGAGAAGTGATCATCGTAGTAAAATAAAACAGCTCGTACAGAAAGATTTAAGTGTTCATTTTTCCCACACGCTGTTTGTGGAACGGTAGAGAAGCAGTCTGAAAACGGTTCGAAGAACCATCTGCTACACCATTAAGTGTGAGGTATAGTGTAGACATGTAGATGTGTAAATCGTTACTGAAATGACTTCAGTATTTTTATTCTAATTGTTGTGACTTGGCGAGACAGCCAAGCCACTACGAGGTAGCCGAAAGGCACGCGTTTAAGCTCACGCAGGCTGGCGTGAGGTCTGGAACAGTTAAAGGAGTTGAGTCTATTAAAAAAAGGTACATAGCTGCTGGAATACTTTAATCCATAATTGGTGAACATCAGTTTGACGGTACATGCATCACAAGATAAATAGCAATTGATAATGGCGCCTTGCTAGGTCGTAGCAAATGGCGTAGCTGAAGGCTATGCTAACTATCATCTCGGCAAATGAGAGCGTAATTTGTCAGTGAACCATCGCTAGCAAAGTCGGCTGTACAACTGGGGCGAGTGCTAGGACGTCTCTCTAGACCTGCCGTGTGGCGGCGCTCGGTGTGCAATCACTGATAGTGGCGACACGCGGGTCCGACGTATACTAACGGACCGCGGCCGATTTAAAGGCTACCACCTAGCAAGTGTGGTGTCTGGCGGTGACACCACACTAATAATTGGTTAAAATGCATCATTTTTACTTCTAATTCTGCGACAAGCGTATCTTCAGCAGTGCCCCGGTAAAAGTGTGATAGGACCACCTTTATTCTCTCTATAAATAAATGACCTGACGTACAGGATTAGCATCAATCATGGCTGTTTGCTGATGATACCTTGGTGAACGGGAAGATGTCGTGGAGTTACTGCACGAGGATACAAGAAGACTTACACAAAATTTCTAGCCGGTGTGATGAATGAGAGCTTGCTGTAGACGTAGAAAAATGTAAATTAATGCAGATAAGTGGAGAAAACAATCCTGTAATTTTGAAATACCTCGAATACAATATTATTAATTTACTACTTGACACAATCACGTCGATTAAATACCTAGGCGTAAAGTTGCAAAGCGATGTGAAATGGAACGATTATGTAGGGAGGGCGAATGGTACCACGTGTAGAACACTAATGCGACCCATTCTTGAGTACTGCTCGAGTACTTGGGACCCGCACCAGGTCGGGTTACAGGAAAGCAGTTCAGAGATGGGCTGTTACATTTGTTACCCGCAGTTTCGATCAACACGCAAATATTACGGTGATGCGTCGTAAATTCAGATGGGAATAACGGGAGGGAAGAAGACATTCTTTTCGCGAGGCACTATTGAGAAAATTTAGAGAAACGGCATTTGTGGGTGATGGCAGAAAGATTCTACCGACACCAACGTACATTTCACGTAAGTTATGACAAAACATGAAAGTGTTTTTTTTTCTTTTTTTTGCCCTGTTTGTGAATGGAACAGGAAAGGAAATGACTAGTAGTGGAACAAGGTACCCTCCACCATGAACAACACGGTGGCCTGTGGAGAATGTATGTAGATGTAGCGTTTCATTGTCGTATTAAGTTATTCATTTGCTCTAATTTTTTTTCTGTGGTTTTTAATTTGGAATCTTTGTTGATGTTATTTTAATTATATGTATTTACTAACTTCAATTTAATTTACCCTGTTTATCATTGCATTTTTGCATCTATGTTAGTGCCCTTAGCGCAACAACAATTTGTTTTTAAATGTTTGTGTAATGTTCACAACCCAAAAAATGTGCATCTTATAACGAAAACTATATTTTTAATACCATTTCACAACGAATATACGTAGATTATTTCATCCTTTCTTTTTTTAATCGATAGATCGGTATTTATTAAACGTTTGAATATTATAATTAGATAAATAAGAAGCAGAATCACGTGGACTAAGATTCCATATGAAAGAAAAACGTGATAGAAGAAATAAGAGCAAATAAGAAAGTCAGTACGACGATGAAAATGACGCGGCAAAGTATTGAAAATCAAAAAAATACGTTTTAACCAAATAGCCGAATAAAAATTTGTCTCGAAAAAGATTCAAAAATTAAAAAACGTCAAGTACCTGACAAAATTCGATCCCACAACCTTCTTCCTATTAATGTTTCATAACCAGTGGCTAAGATAGATACGAAGCCCACGCCTACCACAGTAGTAAAAGTTTATATGCCAACTAGCTCTGCAGATGACGAAGAAATAGAAGAAATGTATGATGAAATAAAAGAAATTATTCAGATAAGGGAGACGAAAAGGGAGAGAAGGAAACGACGTAGGTGGATATTGATTGGGGGGAAGAAATGAAAGAGGAAGCTGCCTGGTAGAATTTTACACAGATCACAACTTAATCATAGCTTACACTTGGTTCAAGAATCATAAAAGAAGGTTGTATACATGGAAGAATCCTGGAGATACTGACAGGTTTCAGATAGATTGTATAATGGTAAGACAGGGATTTAGGAACCAGGTTTTAAATTGCAAGACATTTCCAGCGGCAGATGTGGACTCTGACCACAATCTATTGGTTATGACCTGTAGATTAAAACTGAAGAAATTGCAAAAAGGTGGGAATTTAAGGAGATGGGATCTGGATAAACTGACTAATCCAGAGGTTGTCCAGAGTTTCAGGGAGAGCATAAGGGAAAAATTGACAGGGATGGGGGAAAGAAATACGGTAGAAAAGAATGGGTAGCTTTGAGGGATGAAGTAGTCAAGGCAGTAGAGGATCAAGTAGGTAAAAAGACGAGGGCTAGTAGAAATCCTTGGGTAACAGAAGATATATTGAATTTAATTGATGAAAGGAGAAAATATAAAAATGCTGTAAATGAAGCAGGCAAAAAGGAATACAAACGTCTCAAAAATGAGATCAACAGGAAGTGCAAAATGGCTAAGCAGGCATGGCTAGAGGACAAATGTAAGGATGTAGAGACTTATCTCTCTAGGGGTAAGATAGATACTGCCTACAGGAAAATTAGAGAGACCGGAGAAAAGAGAACCACTTGTATGAACATCAAAAGCTCAGATGGAAACCCAGTTCTAAGCAAAGAAGGGAAAGCAGAAAGGTGGAAGGAGTATATAGAGGGTCTATACAGGGGCGATGTTCTTGAAGACAATATTATGGAAATGGAAGAGGAGGTAGATGAAGATGAAATGGGAGATATGATGCTGCGTGAAGAGTTTGACAGGGCACTGAAAGACCTAAGTCGAAACAAGGCCCGGGAGTAGACAACATTCCATTAGAACTACTGACAGCCTTGGGGGAGCCAGGCCTAACAAAACTCTACCATCTGGTGAGTAAGATGTATGAGACAAGCGAAATTCCCTCAGACTTCAAGAAGAATGTAGTAATTCCAATCCCAAAGAAAGCAGGTGTTGACAGATGTGAAAATTACCGAACTGTCAGTTTAATAAGTCACAGCTGCAAAATACTAACGCGAATTCTTTACAGACGAATGGAAAAACTGGTAGAAGCTGGCCTCGGGGAAGATCAGTTTGGATTCCGTAGAAATGTTGGAACACGTGATGCAATACTGACCCTACGACTTATCTTAGAAGCTAGATTAAGAAAAGGCAAACCTACGTTTCTAGCATTGGTTGGGAAGGGAGTGAGACAGGGTTGCAGTCTCTCCCCGATGTTATTCAATCTGTATATTGAGTGAGCAATGAAGGAAACAAAAGAAACATTCTGAGTAGGTATTAAAATCCATGGAGAAGAAATAAAAACTTTGAGGTTCGCCGATGTCATTGTAATTCTGTCGGAGACAGCAATGGACTTGGAAGAACAGTTGAACGGAATGGATAGTGTCTTGAAAGGAGGATATGAGATGAACATCAACAAAAGCAAGACGAGGATAATATAATGTAGTCGAATTAACTCGGGTAATGCTGAGGGAATTAGATTAGGAAATGAGACACTTAAAGTAGTAAATGAGTTTTGTTATCTGGGTAGCAAAATAACTGTGGATGGTAGAGGTAGAGAGGATATAAAATGTAGGCTGGCAATGGCAAGGAAAGCGTTTCTGAAGAAGAGAAATTTGTTAACATCGAGTATAGATTTAAGTGTTAAGAAGTCATTTCTAAAAGTATTTGTATGGATTGTAGGTAGCCACGTATGGAAGTGAAACAGGGACGATAAATAGTTTGGACAAGAAGAGAATAGAAGCTTTCGAAATGTGGTGCTACAGAAGAATGCTGAAGATTAGATGGGTAGCTCACATAACTAATGAGGAAGTATTGAATAGGATTGAGGAGAAGAGAAGTTTGTGGGCACAACTTGACTAGAAGAAGGGATCGGTTGGTAGGACATGTTCTGAGGCATCGATGGATCACCAATTTGATATTGGAGGGCAGCGTGGAGGGTAAAAATCGTAGATGTAGACCAAGAGATGAATATACGAAGCAGATTCAGAAGGACGTAGGTTGCGGTAGGTACTGGGAGATGAAGAAACTTGCACAGGATAGAGTAGCATGGAGAGCTGTATCAAACCAGTCTCAGAACTGAAGACCACAACAACAACCAATGCACTACACGACCACGCTTCACAACACTTTTTTATTTAAGTTTCTGTAGTATTAAGCGAAATTCTATCTCGTGTCGATGCCTCGCAGATGTAGGCGCACTTTGATGAATGGCTCTAAGGTGTTTTAACTGGGACCATGACAGTCACTACCGAATAGATTGTTTCAAAAAGTTGAACGCATCCCTGAGGACCTCTCCTTGTAAGTGGTATATTGTGCCATCGTCAGATTTCTGTTTTTTGGGCTATAAATGTTAGTGTTGTGTGGAGTATACACTAATTATTTAAAAAGTGGGTGCATGTATCTGAGGAAGCTTCTCTTCAAGCCGTGTGTTGTGGGCCACTGACGTGGATTTCTTTTGCGGTGGACATTACTGGCGATATTTTCTAGACGGCCATTTGCGCGCCTAGTCCAAACGCATTGAGCTGTACTCTGTTAAAGATGTGTCTCTAGGTTCGTCACGACTAAGAGAACAGTTTGTATGTATATGAATCTATTAGGAGCATCGTTTGTAAACATGCTGAATGATACCATGAGTATGAGTAAGCGTATTTATTTTTCCATATATGATCAAAGTGACATGAAGATATCAGTATATCACTAATCCCAGTGAAACAGTAAATTATATGACCAAAGCTCGATTGTAGAACTTAATTTTTTTTCTTCCATTTGCATAATAGACAGGCTGACATTCTCATGTCCAATATTTTGATTCCACCTTCACCACGTTATGTCAGTGTTTTTCTTAGGCTGTAAAGTTTGCGTTAAGCCTTAAATGTAGTTTTGTAATCCATTCTTGCTTCACAACGCCCCGGGTCTCATCCGTAGATAATGTTTCGTACTGAAATATTCTAGCTTATTCAGACAGCTGTTACTCAAAACAAAAATTAAAAATATACTTTTGAACTGTAAAATTATCAGTCGCACGAACAACAATAAGACTTGATGTCCTATTCTCTTTTTAGCAGTGCCTCATGTGTTTCCTAATTTCCTCATCTAAACCATAATGAAGCCATTACGATGTTGTACATCACATAACAAAATGGATTTTGTCACTACCACGGATTTTCAACCGCAACGTTAACACAAATCGAAGAAAAGGCTTCTGAATTTTATAAAGAGTGAGGCTTTAAAGTGTGCTGTAGCGACGCTGTAAATGGCTGGTGGCAGTTGTGGAAAAAATGAGCACAGTGCCAACGTTACGAATTTGTACCTCGGATGTGGGCGATAGCGTCGGCGTCTGTTGACAGTGTTAATAATTTTTCGAATTCTCAAGGCTAGCGCGTTAACGCCTGTCTCCTACAGATCTCTCTCTCTCTCTCTCTCTCTCTCTCTCTCTCTCTCTCTCTCACACACACACACACACACACCTTTTCTTCCTTCCCGCGGCCTCCAAGTATTAAACCTCATTAAGTACATTAGTCGCAGATAATGGAGAGCACATCTACTCTTTAGTGTCATCTCGGCTGGATTATGGGTGCTGTCCGCCCAACTATGGAAAAGTCGACTCGCTCCCGCATACCAGAGCTGTTTGGTATCCTTACTAAGTACTAAACCTTCGTATGAATGGATTTCAGTCTAAACGTAGGCTTCCGCGGCCATTGTCACAGTCAATAAAATTTTTCTGGGTTTGTGACCGCATTGTCATTGAACTACCGACGTTTCGGTTCCTGTTGCAAGCGACCTTTTTTCAGGGTGTTTTTTGGTTACTGAAGCAGTAAACAAAAACACCCGGAAGGAGGTCGCTTGCAATAGGGACCGAAGCGTCGGTAGTTTCATATACACTGACAATGCGGTCACAAACCCAGAAAAATTTTATTGAAAGAATGAGTCGTTAACTGGGATGGAGCCGGCTCCATACTGACGATGTCTAAATTATTGTAGATGCGACAAAGCACTTATTTTTACTATGCTGGATCCACTGATGGAGTGAATCGCTGTTTATGGCGGAAAAATGCATGTGATCTTGAGGCCAATGGAACACATGAGCTGAAATTGAGCTTCGAATATTCTATGCATTTATCCAACAGAGAACCCAGTCACAACCATCTAGGATACCTTCCCTCATCTTCAGCATCATGTGAAGCGCGTGATTTTCTGTTAGATACTAGAGTATCTGGGAATTCGGAACAACGAAGGGATGGATACAGTAGCCGAGATGGTGGATCATAACCTACCGTTTCAAACTGCACTACTTCCAGTAACTTATTTGTTGAGGAGCACAATAAGGAGTTATTAAGAGGAGGGCGGTTGGAAATAATAAAGATGAAGTCATTGGAACCCGAGCTGGCCGTGGTGTAGCTGCTTCTAAGCCACAAAGGCTTAACAGAGTAATCTAGTCTTCCCTCGCCTGCGGATTGGGCATCATCCCATGACGCCAGGGAGAGACCCCAGTTTGGTGATGACTGATGACGTATGTCAAATATCAAATTTCTTTCCTGTTGCCTGACAGATTTCGTTTTTTCCTATGTTTCCAGTTTTTAATGATCAGAGTATGTGATCAGGTGTACCTGGAGAAATGACTCATTAGTTTAACCATAAAGTTGAGCTTATCAAAGCTGAAACTGCTAGTACTATACAGATTTTATCTAACGTGAATTGCTCGTACTCACAAATTCTGTTTCTGGTCAAAGTAGTCCATTTTTCCGTATGGTGGGGTGTATTCCCACGTCTCCCGCAAAGGTTGGGTGGTACGCGTCCTCCTCCTCCAAACACATGTTCTATTTCATGAAGATAGGTGGAAGAGTTGTATTATGAGTGTGTGTGTGTGTGTGTGTGTGTGTGTGTGTGTGTGTGTGTGGTGTTGTTGTTGTTGTTGTTGTTGTGGCCTTCAGTGTATTCAGTGTATTATGAGTGTATTCAACAGAAAAGTACGAAACAACTCTATGGGTTTATTTGAAGTGTATATTCATAAGTATTCACCGTATGTCTGAGAAAAACTATCCCACTGATTTAGAGCCGAAGGATTCCCTCTTCCCAGAATTCCTATGGCTGTGAACAGGAGCCGGCCCTCCATTGTGACCTTCAGTCCGCCGTCAGAGTTGAAGCGCTTCCCTCTGAGATTGTTTTAGCGGACCAGAAACACGGAAGTCGCAGGGCGACGTGTTCGGGCTGTAGGGCGGATGTTCAAGCTGCTTCCACCTGAACTTGGCCTTACACTTGTGTGACGTTGGAGTGTGGTGAACTAATGTTATCCTGGAACAGACTCCCTCCCCCCACGAGCTATCAAGGCATTTGCTCGTGACGGACTTCGTAGGCTGTAGGGTGTCCCACAGTACACATCATACACATCACTGCTAACTCTTTTTCTGTGCTTGAGGAGTTCGATGAGCATCTAATATCGGACGTCGAAAAAGACGTTGAGCATCATCCTGTCTGTGAGAGAACAGCTTTGAATTTTTTAGGAGAAGTTGAAAACATTGTTTCCGCGTCCCTAGATGTCTCATACGTTATCCCATAGTGGCATACGCTGATCTCAACCGCTTTAGTTACGAAGTTTCATATCCTTTCACTCATATATATATATATATAAGCGTATAACAGAAAACAATCAAAAAAGCGAGACGAACATTTTAAAGTACCACCTATAATCTAAATTACATACCGACCAATATGACAATATTTATCATTACATGTGCTGTGCATTTTTGTCTGCTTCTCAGACGTGCGTGAAATGAAACTTGACTGAAAAACTATAAATGAAGTGTGTATATATAGTAATTCACGTAAACTTCATTTATAGTTTTTCAGTAAAGTTTCATTTCACGCACATCTGAGAAGCATACAAAAATGCACAGCACACGTGATGATAAATATTTACATATTGATCGGTATGTAACGTAGATTATAGGTGGTATTTTACTCTTTTTTTATTGTTTTCTGTTATACGCTTGCAACACACTTGATAATTGTCAATATAGAAACGAAACTGATCAGGTCATAAAGTAATTTAAGATCTTGATGTTTCAGATTACGTGGCGTTAACTTTTCTCAGCTGGGTATCTTAATTGTTGACTGTACCATGTCCGTCTAGAGTCGGTTTGTCAGACTGTTTATAATCTCTCGGAAAGTTAAAAAAGTCATGTAGGACTGGGAACCAATCCAGATCCACTTTCCCTCGTACAGTGCCCTTGTGATTGAGCCACCTGATCACACCTCTCTTTAACACTCAAGTTTCCAGTGGCTTCTCTCAGTATTTCCAATCTTAAGAGTTCCGAAAAATGAGAAGTCCATTTCGCTTTAGTTGTGCCTGCGGTCCACCTCGACGATTGCCGTTTTTTGTTATAAATAATTAAAAATCACAATACCATTCGCGCATGAATTACAGGTTTTCTCCTTACTGTCAAGTCTCGCGTCGTATGTACTTCTCACGCTGCAACTTGGCTTCCCCCAGGCTCTGTTGAATGCGCCAGATGTCATGTATGTCACCTGCACCCCTGTAGCGTGGGAACCCTCGTACAGTCTTTTCGTCAGATATCCGTAATCGCTGCAGCGGTACAGGGTGGTAATAATTAAACTCCGGTTACTTGAGCCGCTGTAGGCGGAAAACTATTCACCGCATGGGTACCCAACTTTATAGGAATTTGTTCAGACCATGCGTTGCAGAATTTGTTTTGTTAGCAGTGTGAGTGTCAACTTGGGGTTAAGTGCCGGTACTTGTAGGGTGATGTAGGATGAAACACATCAATGTGGATTAGAGTTGCAGACAGTCAACATGGGTCTGGACAAAGTGATCAGGGCGTTCCTCGTAAAGATGTTGTATCAAAACGACAGCAGTAGTGCAGCTGCTCATCGCGACTATCGACGCATTAATGGAGTACGGAAAGGTCCTCTTTCTGTACTGGGGTTGAAGAACATGATTCGGGAGTTATAGAAGCATCTGGACTTTTGGGAACTGATCCCGGGAGAGGCCGACGGCCAGTTGCATCATAAATTGTTAATAAATTACTGCTGCCATGGCTGAGAAAACAGTGTGCGATCTTTAAGTAGTGCATGAGCTGTCACGACAGCTGAACATTTCATGGTCCACCGTTCGAAGAGTAATGCGAACAAATTGTGAAATGATATCTGTAATGAGATTCCAGCCTGTCGTGGACGCAAGTGGTCGTCACATTGAGCAATTTTTGTAACCTGGAACGTAAACATGGTACGCAATTAACAAATGTTACCCACTCATGTGTCCGCTGCTTAGTTGAGTGGTAACGTGTTTGCCGACCACGTAGCGGGCCTGGGTTTGATTCCCGACCGTGTTGGAGATTTTCTCCGCTCGTGGACTGGGTGTTGTGTTGTCCTTATCATTTCACCACCACCTACGCGCAAGTCGTCCAATGTGGCGTCATCTGAAATAAGACTTGCAACTCGGCGGCCGAACTTACCCGGACGGGGCCTCCCGGCCATCAGTGCCACAAGATTACTCATCTTTTACCCATTCATGTGAAAATTAAAATGTTTCTTTCAGTGGTTTATTCGTTATTTCTCTTCCACATGCCCGTACAAATGTTTCTACAAAGTTTCATTTTCCTACGATCACTAGTTTTTCATGGGGCCATCTCAAGTAGTGAAAAATTAATTGAAACTATCCTGTATTTGGAAGGAAAGACTCTCCAGTTGAAGATGCGCCGTGCCGAGGATATGTCACAGACCTATACTATGGCAATAGGAGATATTCATACTCACTGCTGGCGTGAACAATGGGATCAGGTTTTTGTTGGTACTAAGCTATTTTTAGTAAGTTATTGATGACTAAATTACAAAAGAATTCTAATTTTTTACACAGTCTCCTTCACAGAAATATTTCTTATCTGAATAGGCTGTTTCTACGTGTCCTGATCTGTAGAGGAAATGACGATGCTAACGTCATCCAATAACGGACATAGTCCAGAATGAGATTTTCACTGTGCAACGGATTGTACGCTGATAGGAAACTTCCTGGCAGATTAGCCCATAATCAAGTCGTGAGTACTTCTCACGCAACTACAGTCGTGCGGTCCCGTGGACCGCGTTCAGAAGGCGGGGAAAAATACGTAAAAATCACCAATCTAGTGCTACTTTTAGAATTTAGTACTACATATTTATCCTTCTATTATACATAAATGGTAACGTATGCACAAAATATTGTTTCGGTGCTGTGAAAAAGACCTATTCATATTGCACTCTAAATTCTCATTGTACAGTGATGGACAAATATCGAAATATCTAAGTGTAGTTAGTTACTTGAAACTTGGTTGTTGCAGGTTAATGTTGATAAAGTACCATCAGTGTTAAATTTAACGAGTATTCCTGACAGCGAATTAAACAGAAAAAAATCTGCACTACTGAAAAATGGCCACATTTCGCACCACCTTACACGCACTGCGGACACACCTTACAAGAGCATTCCAAACAAATTGGGACCTTGCACTTGCGACACAAATAACTTGTCTTTCTCTTCTTTTTTGGTGGGGAAATGCGACATGTCTTCCTTCCATCCCTAGGTAGTTTGTCTTCCTTTTCCAGCTCTTCATGGAGATGTACTTCAGTTCCTAGAACTCGACCGATAGAAAACCTCAATTCTCGTGGGAGGCGTTTATTCATTACCCTTTCGCGCAGTGAAGGTTCGATCAGTTCTTTCGCATAAAGTTCATCCTGGTAAACACAGTTCTTTCCTTGAATGACTAATGAACGATATATGCATTGACAACACTCATGTCAAGAATACGGAAAAACACGTCCATGGTCCAGCGTTGTGTGCGGCGACTTGAACAATATTTGGCACACTTTTCGTCTACAGTATCAACACCACCCTTTGTGTTATTATAGTGGCTATTATTACAGGTTTTTTACTTTCGACGTCATCTTCTATGGAGTGATGCACTGTTGATATAAGAATTACTGCTCTTCCTTTCTTAGGCACATGCGAAATGAGCGTGATATGTTAAGTAAATCGATACAGCGTTGTTCGAACTTCACGTCTACGGGAAGGCAAGAAAGATGCCGGAATTTCCTTTCGGTTCTTCCGCATTGTTCCCACTGTGGTCAAACCATTTTTCCGTATCACGTCTGGAAGTTCGATTGACACATACCAGTTATCAGCAGTAATGTTTCGGGTATGTGCTGTTGGCTTGTACAATCTGAGGACAACCTGAATGGGAACGGCGTATTTCTTCTCGCCTGGGGAAAGTCCTGCTCCATCAGTACCTTTTCCACAGTAGAGGCAGGTGCTACAGATGTAGTTAGTCCTGGAGTCGGCGAGGCATTGAAGCTTCAGGCGGTACTTCGCCGGTTTAGATGGAATATACATTTTGAATTTACAGCGTCCTCTGAAACCGATTAACATTTCATCAACTGTAGCATTAGCCCCAAGAATACAGGATCGCTGCGAATTTTCGTTGAATTTATGTAGAATGTTTATTACAGCAGCTGCTGGATCAGAAACCTTACGTAACTCCCTGTCATCAGGGTTGTCAAATCTCAGGCAGTTGAGAATTACAGCAAATCTTGCTGATGGTATAGTGATACGGAAAATATCACGGCCAGTCCCATCAGTACAAAAGGGAGAACGTATTTCTTCGTTATTCGATTTGAATACTGCAGTGTATATAAGAAGGCCGATGAAACTCTTCATTTCAGACATTGTACAAGGTCTGACTTCTGTTCTCCCCGTATTCGTGTATTTTCTATGATTTTTTCAAGTTTCTCATTTGTCCATGTAAGTATTTCGTTCAGCATATCATCACTGAAAATATAACTCCGAGCAGTCAGTGGGTCGATTTGTGATTGTCCTGAGTTTGTGTCGAAGTGCTTGGTATCTTCAATATATTATGAGCTGGAATTCTGACATGCCTGTTTGGTTCTACTGCCGACCACTTGAATCTGTTTCTGCCATAGAAGTATTTCCTAGCACGATCCTCATCTTCATCGCTAACTGATTCTCATTCAGACCTTTCCTCGTCACTTTCACTCTCGCCAGACAACCAATAATTCTTGAAAGTTTTTCTTCAAAATTTGGATCGCCTGTTCTCACAAACGAAGGTCCAGGGTTACCTGACATAGTTCCAAAGTTATTGTCACAGACATGTGCAAAGAACAAAACAACCACAACGAAAAGGAGAAATGTTCATTCAGTTACTGACTTACACTAACACAGTCGTGCAGTTCCGTGGACGTCGTTTCAACGAAACAAAACCAAACACAGCAATTGCAACAATGACTGCCGTGGCAACAAGCAGCAGACTGAGAATAAGAAAGCTACTGGGCCGCCCAGCTCTTCAAGGTCAATAGCGTTCCTAGAAACAGGTGTGTGAAAAATAGCGCGGTCCCAGGGAACGCACGACTGTAGTTAAGAGTTAAAACTGTGTGCCGGACCGAGACCCGAACTCGGGACCTTTGCCTTTCGCGGGCAAGTGCTCTACCATCTGAGACACCCAAGCACGGCTCACGCCCCGTCCTCACAGCTTCAATTCTGCCAGTAACTCGTCTCCTACCTTCCAAACTTCACAGAAGCTCTTCTGCGAACCTTGCAGGACTAACACTCCACCGAGCGAGGTGGCGCAGTGGTTAGCACACTGGACTCGCATTCGGGAGGACGACGGTTCAATCCCGTCCCCAGCCATCCTGATTTAGGTTTTCCGTGATTTCCCTAAATCGTTTCAGGCAAATGCCGGGATGGTTTCTTTGAAAAGGCACGGCCGATTTCCTTCCCCATCCTTCCCTAACCCGAGCTTGCGCTCCGTCTCTAATGACCTCGTTGTCGACGGGACGTTAAACACTAACCTCCTCCTCCTCCTCCTCCTCCTCCACTAACACTCCTGGAAGGTTCGCAGAAGACGGTTGAAATCCGCGTCCGGTTGTCCTAATTTAGGTTTTCCGTGATTTCCCATATCGCTTCAGGCAAATGCCGGGATGGTTCCTTTGAAAGGGCACGGCCGACTTCCTTCCCCAACGTTCATTAATTCGATGGGACCGATGACCTCGCTGTTTGATCCCTTTCCCCAAATCAACCAAACAACCAAATCTTCTCTAAGTAGTTCCCTGAGTTATCCCTAGTTTTGCCCCAGTGGTTCACTGGTGCTGTTTCCATGTCGTCGGTCGGCGTGTAACGATGTACTGCATTCTTAGTTCCAATACCTTGAAGAAAATCGAGGATTAACATACTTTTGAATACAAAAAGATAACAAAAATGATGGTAACCAGTATTTTCATTGGCAGCCATCTTTCGTGCCCTTGCTCATGTCCTGTGGGGTATAGTGGAGGATCCAAATCTCAAACAGTCGCAAACATATGTCTTCCTAGACAATTTCCTGTTTCGCTTAGGGGTCGCGGGACACGCCTCCTTACGACTTGCGTTTGAGTGACACTCTTAACGGACTCCCACTTAAAACTGTTGCCGAATTGAGTTTCCAACTCCCTTAGCGCAGTGACTTTTCCTTACTGAGTACTTTCTCTTACAACCTTGTCTTGTTTGTGGTTCTTTCTGCAAAAATTGTTTTCTCACACTAGTCTCCTATGTGACAGGCATCTTTGATGATAATTAGAACTTGCTAGTAACATGATTACGCGTTTTCATTAAACAGCGTTAAGTTGAGAACACAGTTTCGAGAATTTACTTTTGTTATTCACACAGTATTGGCATCGATGAGAAGCAGCACGTGACAAAGTGTAAAAAAAAGTTCATCGAACCCCATTCTCCATCCAGCCATTCCTTAATTTTGTTTGTGGCATCTGTATTCCTTACGCTATGTAGTCGCGCGGTAAAACGAGCTATATACACATATTTTTATGTTTCTATCGAATCTCCAACCATTTAGACCTGGATGCCATCGTTATAACGTCAATATGTACTCAATGTGCTATTCAGTTGTGCTCTTTGGCGTTGCCAGATGTAACCACGACATATTCTTAATTGTATTCTGCAAGGTGTTGGTGACACTTCCGAACATTACAGTGGGATCATCCCAACCATTAACACAATTTATTCGCGAAGAACTGCGTCATTCCAGTGCCAAAATTAGTTTCATTTTTGTGGGAGTGTACGTGTAATGTAAGCATTCATTCGTTATGCAAGCTACTGTAATTCTGTGCTTTCGTGTGTATAATGTGTACATTTTAACGATTTACTATAAGGAGCGTGTGAGAACCTGTTCGGAGGGACAGTATCCCGTCCGATGAAATGAGACCATGATGGTCTTTTTTTTTTTTCTTTCCAAAATATGAACCAAACTATGTAGTCAGGAACTGGGGTCTTCCGTAGGATTTATCAAAATTGTTAGGCTTTAGATGAAATAAAATAGCACAACCGTTTTGACCTTGGAATCCCCCTTTTTAGGGAACTTGTTCCCTCTAGTTTCTATAGAGATCGACATTGATTGCTACTATACCGCCATGGCTAGTTTCGTAACTGACTTCAAAATGTGAAAGATTGTAGGCTCTTCATAGGTACTTCGCAACGTCTCTTTAATGCAGAGGGTTTGCATGGTAGGAACAATAATTCGTTCGTGTCCTTATGGTACCCTTTGGCAAAAAATTAGTGGAATCCAGAACAAAAAGAAAACAGGTTTTAGCGCAAGAGACATGATTTTATTCATAGAAGACTTTTGTAATGGAAGAGTTGGCAACCTGAAATCAATATATATATAAATGGGTTGGGCTTAATCGCCTAAGGGAAAGTTCCTTCGATAATCATCACAGAATGAAAACGAAAATATGGTAAATTCGTGGAAAAGTCAGACTCGTACCTAGATAGTGAAATGCTGTTCATATATGCGAATGGTTTGTCACCTAGGCCCCATTGTAACGTTCGCACTTCACACTCGAAGTTTCCTTATCTCCCGCGTGTGCAAGCATTCTTATCTTCCTGAAATTCCTGCTATTCCGACAAAGTATACCGGTACATGTTGCGACAACAGACCCTGAAGAGCGTCCATTACAATAACTGGAATTGCGGGGAATGTCCGCGTTCCCAGTAGTATGCACACGAATGTTCTCTACTGTGGCGGAACGTTAATCCGTTGGTCACCCGGGAAAGATGTTCCACAGTAATTCAGCCCCTGTCGTTACTCGGACTCTATACAGTCTGTGGAAGTGGCTCGCGCTTTGATGGTAACTTTGATGTAGTCGACCAGCGTATGGAGGATTTCACTGAATTCCGGTAGTCTGTCTTCGCCTCGAAGCTATTTCCGGCACCTGCCTCGCCTGATTGTGTTTCCCACCGGCACAGTCGGGTATTCGTAGAGGCGAGACGAAAATAAGAAGCGGAAGCGGCGACGGGTCTATGAGGAAGTGGGGGGGAGGGGGATCCCGGGCGCGGTGGTTTGTGCTGCACCGCCAGCACTTCGTTAAGGAGTTGCGCTCTGCGTCTGCAGTAACAAGCGAATTAACGGGAACTCGCCTTGCCGCCCGTCGCTCCTTTCTGGGTTGCGGAGTAATTGGCCGAATCACCGGACCACCTCACTCCGGACAAAGACACACTACTTGTCTCACTGGCTGCTTGATTTCTTCCGCTCTAATTCACCCACCTACGGAGGGCGTCGCTTCATTTTAATCATTGCTTTACCGGTTCAAACGTTGGTGCGTGGAAAACTATAGATGGTAGGGATAGCGGGTATTTTGATCACTAGACAGAGAAGTGTGGTAGCAAATTTGAATGACATGAGAGGACACGTTGAAGATTTCTCGGTATGCCAGTGAACGACACTATTTTCTTAGGTAAAAGAATTCACTTATTTTGCGCTATAGTACCTTTCCATCTCAATCCAGCATTTTCCCCACTCACCAGTTTCCAAATTTGTTATGCTGCTTTCGAAGACGTGCAAAATAACCATCTAGTACTGTTTCACTGAGCGAAAGCCACCCATAAATTGATTTGGATAATGTCAGTCGGACTAATATACGTAGAGGGTGACTGATCTGTCTGTTGCTTTAAAGCTCTCGCACTGTTCCCGGTTTTCGCAATGCCATTGTGGCCTTTTTTTTTTTTTTTTTTTACTGCTCATTGTTCTGATTTTATTCTTGTCCAGTCGAAAGCTCTTCTCGTATATCCTTTCTGTTCAGATTGCTTATAAAAATTGCTTATTATTTGTCAGCTATTTAGTACTCTACCGTCTGCAAAACAATCGGTTAGAAGGATCCCTTGTGGATCGTGGAGAACACTGACTGTATAAATTGCCTGATCGATAAGTCTTCGTCGCCATTTATGCCCACTGTTTATTTTGCCGTTTCGATTCTTGTGTGAAGTGATCCCATGTCTCATCTGCAGTCATAAATCGCCACACAATGTTTTATTTTTAAAATCGTTCCAACATTAATGAGAAATTGACTTTCTTCTGACTTTGAGCGTGAATGCAGCAAATGAGGTATCCATCTCGTAACTTACATATATTGTTGGGGATAGATATATAGTATATATATCCCCAACAACATGTGTAACTTAAAAGATCGATTCCCATATATACTTGATTTTGAGACCTTTATTCCAATTACCTGTGTCGACAGAATCGTGATATAATCTTCAGATTGACATTACACTGTATGAAAAGAAAATAGGTAATCGGTAATCTGCACGAGCTACAACCATTTTTTGGGTTGTCCCAAATTTTACAAAAACTTACACACACCTTTGCGTATATGTTCACATACATGTGCCGTCGAAATTTTGAGAACAAAGTGTAAATACATAAAGAAACTCCGCTTGGTTTGTCGTTTATAAAACAGTATGCTCTCATATGGCTTGTCAAATGAAGAAAAGGTAAAAGTACAACATTCGTAGCACCAGTAGAGTTAAAACTACACGTCATGTCGACGACCTCACGTGGACTAAACTGAGGCGCCGCAGAGCCCTTGCGACTTGCCATGTAGACGTCAGGCGGCGCCATCATATTAACCGGTGATATATTGAAGTATTTTGACATCTCATGAAAGTTTTTACCCAATTTAAAAAAATTTATGTACTATATGAATCACTAAGGTAAATCTTCACAACTGGATCATATACAAAGATTGGCACATTTCACCAATATAAATTACATGTATGGAAAAACGTAAAGGTAACAAACATTTATAATCCTCCTAGACTGTCATTATGTCCTACCAGGCGCTCTGTACACCACAACAGCTGATGAGTTCGCCCACTGTTCACGACGATCTCTGTATTCATACCCGATACATACCATTCACTAATCCATCCAAGCCTAGTCATACAAAAAAATTATTGTATGCACCATAGAACAATAAATCCAAAAACCAGGGGAGGGAATCGGAGGATGGGAGGTTAGGGGGGGAGGAAGGGAGGCCGTGGAGATGGGGTTCCCGCCCCCTTCCCGTATTACCTCCCTCCCCCCACTATCCACCCCTCCCCCACGGCCCCCAACCTTCAACCCCCTCCCCGTGATTTTTTGATTTATTGTTCTATGGTGCGTACAGTATTTTTTTGTATGACTAGGGTTGTACGGATTAGTTAATTGTATGTGTAGGGGACAAATAAAAAGATCATCGCGTACAGTGGGCGAGCTCATGGGCCTTTGTGATTTATTGAGCGCCTTGTAACACGTAATGACAGTGTAGGAGGATTGCGAATGTTTGTTACCGTTACGTATATCCAAACATTTAATTTATATTAGTGAAATGCGCCATATCTGTGTATATAAAACAGGTACAACTATTTACCTTTGTGATTCCTGTAGTATATAAAATGCATTTTTTAAATTGTGTAAAAATTTTCATGAGGCTAATGTCAAAATACTTCAGTATATCGCCGGTTAACACGTTGGCACCACCTTACAGATACGTGTCAAGTCACAAGGACTCTGCGGCGCCGCGGTTTAGTCTACTTGAGGTGGTCGACGTGGCGTGTAGTTTTAACTCTGTTGGTGCTAGGGATGTTGTACTTCTACCTTTTATTCATTTGACAACCGTTCTGGGAGCATTCTGTTTTATAAATTACAAACAATTTGAAGTTTTTAACTTTATATACACAGACATTGTTCTCAAAATGTCGACGACATATGCATATGAACATGTAAGCAAAAGTATGTAAAAGTTTTTATAAAATTTGGGTCATCCCAAAAAATGATTGTATATGGTGCAGATTACCGATTACCAGTTACACTGTGTAATGCCAATCTCCAGATGACAGCACGAGTCTGTCGAAACTGGTAATCGGAATAAAGGTCTTAAAATCAAGCGATCTTGGCTTTCACCAAAACACACATTTATCCATCTTGCTCAAACTTTCCCCTTACTTAATTCTTTGCGTAAGACGTTCGTATTGATATGCCTTTTATAACTGTTTCATACGCCTTTAATCACAGACTACTTGGCTGTTTTAATCTATTGTTGATATTTTGGGATGTCCTTTACCTGTATTACAAGATAAGTACGCTACCCATTTCTCAGCTTTTAAAAATTAGGAAAATACTCCTTTTAAACGACATCCTTTTACCATGAAAAGCGCACAACACGATTCCCTTAATAAATCATACAAAAGGAAATATTCCGCAGATGAATTTGACGTCTGACCACGGTTCTTACGTAATCTCTACCAACATAATAAAAAGAATGTTATTGTTATCAACTTCGCACTTTGCCCTAATATATCCAGATTAGGTCATTCTCATCAGTAATGTTCGTGGCTTCAGAAATAATTTTTACATATTTTTAGGTAAAGAATTAACGAAAACAGGAAGAAATTGTACAGTGTGCAGTGTACTGTGTTAGTGTGTGCTAACGACTGTAACATGCCAAGACAAAAATACACAGATGAATGTTACTTCCGAGGCGTTTTATACTCCATAAGGCTTGCAGCATGTTTACTGGCACAAGTAGGTCTCAGACCTGTAAGAAACCAGTTAGAGCAGTTGTTCGCTCCTAGTGAGCATGCGGTGCGGAAAACATGCGCAGCTCGTTGAGGCCTGTGGTGCAGGCGTGATATCGCAGCGATTGGCCGGTGACGTCAGCGGTTCCATGATGAACGAGTGTGTCAGATTTCAACAGCACGCACGTCCAGCAAACTTAATATTGCAGCGATGAATGCGGAACGGTGACTCTCATTGTCACAGCTGCCGTACAACAGAACAGAGTATCGGACGGTCTGTGGTCATCACGTCATAGGGACATTATCAACTGTTGCAAAGTGGCAGCACGGTGGGTACGTCGACAGTTCGTATCACAACATATCAGTGAAGGGCCATCAGTGTGTAATATGTTTATTATGATCGAGAAGGCATGCATTTCTCTTCCGTATAGTGATGGGCGAGTTCTGTTAAGTGTCACACTCCTCCTCATAGCCATCAATGGTCTTGTAGCTTCTTGTAGCATTTGCTGAGCGCTGGTTCCAAGGCACCGTCCGACAGGCCTCTGCATGGGCCGTCTCCCATGGCTTCCAGTTTTCCCCCTCCAAAACGCGGGTTATGCATTTTTGTCGTCAATCCACAGTACACCCCAATCCAGACCTTTATTTAGGCGACCTGCTCCTAGATGTCCCATTTCTTGTTCCTTATTTTTTTTATATAAAAAGTTAACGTGGCTGCCACATATTCGCCACCTGAAGACTAAATGCTTGCCGAAACTTAAAGCTCTCCACCTTCTGACACACACATCTTGGGGTGCAGATCATGCTACTTTTCTCCATCTTTACAATGCTGTAGTCGTTTCCAGACTAGATTATATCTCAATGGCCCATTCCATTCTGAAAATACTTTACCTTGTTCACCATTGTTGGATGTGTCTAGCTACTGGTGCTTTTCACACTGGTCTCGTTGGCAGTCTCCTCGCAGAAGTGTGGATTCCCCCTCTACAATACGACAGAGCCAACTCCTGGTTTCTTACGCAGTCGCCATTTGCACATTCCCTGACCATCTCGTGTACTCTGTCCTCTTTTGCAAACGGAGGATGCCTCTCTCCTGGTAAGCACCCCTGGGTGGGATTGCCAGTTGTAATGGGTCTCACTTTCTTCTGTCAGGATCTCCATCGCCATTCACTGGAATGCGCCCCGTGTAATTCTCCACTCCCCCACTCCCACCCCCTTGGATGGTGCCTAGACCACGGATTAGGACGACCTGTTACAGGGTCCTGAGTTCTCTGTCGCCCTTGTGGTTTTCCATCGTCTTGTACTTGCCATCCTTGTATATTTTCGGGGTGCCACCATCTTCTACACTGATGGTTCTAAGACGATAGGTAGGTGGTGTTCACTTTCATGTCTCCTACTGGCTCAGAACACCATTTATTGTTGGGATTATGTAATGTGTTCGCAGCAGAGTTACTAGACAGTAACAGAGCCCTACATTTTGTTTCTCAGGTCTCCCTGCATTGTGTGTTAATATGTACGGACTCGTGGGCAGCCTACAGGCTATCGACCCGATGCTACTCTCGTCATCTTTTGGTCTCTGCTGTACATGACATTCTCTCTGCCCTTGGCTGTGCCACCAGCTCAGTTGTCTTTCTCTGGGTTCCAAGTCATGGTGGTGTCCCAGGGAATGAGCTGGCTGACCGTTTGACTAAAGAAGCACGCACTTACAACCCCCCCACCCCCATTCACTCACTTTCATGATTCCAGCTGTGGATATGCGGATTTACGTCATCTCTCTCTTTGCCCAAAATTTGAATGACATCTGTTGTGACACTGCTCTCAGTAATAAACTCAGCACAATCATGGAGCCCACTGCAGTTTGGTGCTCTCCCTTCTGCTCCTCTCAGAAGGAGTCCGCTGTCTTATGCCGTCTACTAATTGATCATACCATAGTCATTCATTGTTTCCTCTTGCATAACGAACCACACCCACAATGAGGTTGTGGAGTCAGACTGATGGTATCCTGTATATTGGTGGAATGTCCCGATCTTTTGGCCCTTCGTACTAAGTATAGTTCTCCAGATTCCTTAAATTTAGTATTAGCAGATAATTTGCGGATGGTTGAACTGGTCCTCAGTCTCCTCCGTGAAAGGGGTTTTTATTTTCAGATATAAGGCTTTGCTTTATTCCTGGAGCAGGGGCAGGGTATGTGTGGCTGGAGCCCTTGTTTGTTTTCTCGGTCTGGCACCCATGACCACTCCCCCTTGCAAAGTTCGCTCTTTTCCCCTTTGTTTTCGCAGTTTTTAGATTTGGGCTACCCTTTATACCTTATACTGTGTGAGTTTAAACTTCCTCGTTGTATAGTTTGACTTCTCTGACTGGATCCGTCCACTTTTAGCGGACCCTCTCTTTTCCGTGTGTAACTATAGAATCGCATTACTGATGACCTGGCCGTTTAGTCCCATAACCTCAATTAATCAGTGAATCTATCTCTTTGTTTACAGAGTAGTTTTCTAACACCGCTATTAAACCACGGCGGGTCTTTCCCATCCCTTAAAACCTTGATCTAAACATACTTTTCTAGGGCATATTGAATTATTTTTTAATTTTAATAATCAACAGCTTCAGTTGCACCGTTTACCTAGAATTTACCTAGGTTTCAGTCGGGATAACCCAACCTCCTTCAGAATAACAGTAACTACCGTTTTCCCATAGTGGACATCGTCAAGCTGAACTACAAATCCATAAATTATCGTCAGACTAAAAACTTACCTGAAACTGCCTCGGCCCCACTTCGCGACCGCGATGCGACAGCCACGAGTGCTTTCAGTAGAGCAGTCCAGCAAAATGACATTTTCTTCGAAAGTCGATGCCATGATCGTAGTTTTGTTTGCGGAGCATAAATATTGCTGAAGATAGAAAAGGCTCAATTCAAAACTGTTGTCCTGTTGTAGGTAGCAAACTGCGGCCAAAATTGTTTCCATAACCTCGATCTTCAGTAGGTCGTAATTAATTCCAAACCATAACAACAGACCTTGCAGACACTCTGCGTTTAAATTCGTCGCCTGGAAACCGAGATAAATACTTCTCGCCGGACACATGCGAGGTCCATTCGTGCTCATCTGAGTAACGCATACTGTATCGTTGCTGATCACACAGTGAATGCTTTTTATTCGCTTACCAGTCCAGTCCAAAACTTCTGATTAATTAACATAAAAATGTTGTAGCTGTTGTCTTTAGTTTCACGACTGGTTTCATATAGCTCCCCACGCTAGGCAATCGTGTGCAAGTCCTTGCATCTGGGCAGAACTACTGCATCCTAGTTCGATTAGAATCACGTTATGTGCTATCAATCGATCCCTTGAGTTAGTCAAGCTACACCATTCGATTCTTTTCTCACCAATTTATTCCAGCACAACCTCATCAACAAACTGAAGTACCCAAGTAATCTTCAGTTTTCTGCCGTAGAATCACATTTCAAAAGCTTCTCTTCTTGTCTGAACTGTGTACCCTACACTCCAGACAAATACTATCAGAAGAGACTAACATTTAAATTTATATTCTATGTTAACAAATGTCAGTTTTCAGGAATGCTTTTCTTGCTATTGCCAGTCAACGTTTCAAATGCTCTCTACTTCGGCCATCATATACTTTGCTACCCAAGTAGCAAACTTCATCTTCAACTCTGTGTCATTTCCTAATCTACCAGCATCACCTGACAACCTAAGTTCCATTATCATTGTTACACTATTGTTGTTCACTTAAAACTGTTTTCGGGAGGTTAGATTTCCGTCCAACTGATCTTAGAAGTATTTTACGTCTGACATAATGTAATGGGCAAACCTGAGTTTCTATTTCTTCTCCCTGAACTTTAATCGTCTTTCCAAACTTCTGCTTCTTTTACTGCTCGCTCAATGTATAGATTGAACGATAGGCTTCAACCGTGTCTCACTACCTTCTGAACTACTGCTTCCTTGTCACGACTTTCGACTTATGTAACGGTAGTCTGGATTCTGTAAGAGTTTTAGATGAACTTTCGCTCCCTGCATTTTGTCCCTGCTACTTTTAAGATTCCAGAGAGTGTATTTCAATAAACATTGTAAACGTTTCCTTCAAATCTGCAAATATTATGAACCTACGTTTGCCTGTCTTTAGTGTATCTTGTCAGGTAAGTCGTAGGGTCAGTACTGCCTCGCGGATTCGTAAATTTCTCAGAGGTCGGCTTTTCTTTCCATTACATTACAAATAACTCGTGGCACAACCTTGCAACCATGACTTACTAGGCTGATGGTTCGGTAATATTCATACCTGCTATCACCTATTTTCTTATCAGCAGGAAATATTAAATTATTCTATAAATCTGAAAGTATTTCGCCTTTCTCGTATCCTCCACACTAGGTAGAATAGTTTTGCCACGAATGTTCTGCCAAGGATCTCAATAATTCTTTGAGATTGATGTCTGTTCGGTGGCCGTTGTTTCGACTCAGGTCTTTCAATGGGCTGTCAAATGCTTCCCTCTATATCACATCTCCCGTATCATCATCGTCCCTTTTAATAATATCTTCACGCATGTTTCCACTGAAAGAATACTGAACAGGCGGCAACTGAGGGCCGTTAGCTAGGCACGGAAAGCACGCAGAGGAAAGCTGCGGTGCGTGGTCGGGTCCCACCCATTGCGTGTGTAGTCTGTCGCGTGTTGCCGTGTGTGGTTTTCCAGGGCATTAAATCGTCGAAGACTGATGCAAATCACGTTACCTTTGAAGAATGGAAGACTGTTGAATTCGCGTCTACCGCACAAGCCTAAAAAAGGAAAGAGTATGATAAGAACGAATTCCAGCCTACCAATTGGCTTATCTAGTTTCCAATCTTTACAGTATCGGTCCAAAGTTAGCCTGCCAAGAGTCCGTATTTGTGCCTCAGTACGCCACAATTTATCTTTTTTCCTCTCAGAAAGTTTCACAACCAGCGCACACTGCACTGTAAAGAAGTCATTCTCGATGTAAGTGGTGGCCGAACGTGTTCAACGTGACGTGTACATCCGATAGTACGTAAATACGAGTAGAAGCAAAATTCACTATCATACATACATTATCTAGAGGATCAGTTAAATGAGTTGGAATAGTGCATAATTGAAGAACTCACTATTCGGAAATTTCCTCAGTGTGTGTTACACATGCCTGGGCCTCATGTCAGCGATAGTACTGTGAATTAGAAACGACAGGGTCACAGCTCACCTCCATCGAAAGTAATTGTTCATTGGGAAACTCTAAAGCGCACTCTACAAACAAATCTCCAGACATGTCAGACCTCTTTTGCAAATGACTTCTACTACCGCTCACTTACACAACAATCCAGAGTGAGGCGATAAGACACTTCATAGTCAACCTGCTGGCAAGGAAGTACCTTACAATGATGTTAGAAGGCTTCATGGGTGTGAGACTATAGGTTCAGAGATGCAGTTTTCGTTTCCAGAATTCTTTATGTCACTGACTTCTACTTTTACACTAGTATTTTGTGTACGAGCTTAATTTTACACTTCATCATGATTCAGACTGCAGGTTGTACTTAAGGTTTCCGCAGTATCTCGCTGAGTGAAGAGTATGCATAGGGTAGACAAAACCCTGGCTTGCAACTCATCTAATAAAACTAGCTTTCAGGTGGGTGGCCTCTGTATTTCAGTGAAAGCCAAATGCAGTTAATCGGTGCACGGCCGTACGTATTGGGTAAATGTAAATGGCACTATTAATGTATACTACTTATTGATGTTTGTGAATTAAAACTGTTGATATAATTGGTCGATAGCCCGACGTATAGCACAACAGTAACGAATAACATACAGAAACGTAAATAAAGCGGATCGTTTTTTTGTGTTATTTGAAAGGATGACAGTGAGCAGATTCACGCCTGGTGGCGTTTTACGAAGAATGTCGGTCATAAGTTACAGTACGATATTGTTCCCGCCTTTACAGTGGATTACAATCCATAACACATTTTAATCTTTTAGTGCTTGCTGTTGGTGTAACTAGATTGTTTCTGAAACGGTAAATGCTGTGTGATATTAATCTACTACTACATAATATAAAGTGATATTGTAGCAGCACAAATGCTAGGAATAAGCGCATTTCTCTTACGTCGACCATATTTTCGGGCAATTCTATTGTACACATGACTAAAGTGAAAACGACGTTAAAGCGCAGCTTTAGTGCACACTGGCAATGATATTAGAATTACTTGCCTCCCCTTCTTTCTCGCCCTCCACCCACCCCCAAGTTGAACCTTATGGCAGAAGCATTTTTGAGAAGCTATATCGCTTTTAAGTGAGATTTCAGGTTTTTAATTTATAAAACTGTTTCAGTGACTCTAGCTTCAAATAATGTTACTGCACAGCTACCCATCCTCTCTCCCTCTCCCAAAAATACTTACTGCTGCTCCTGGGAGAATTGCGACAGTTACTTGTAGGTTTGTATCATTGAACGAGCGCTTTAGTGTACGGTGTAGAGACATAGAAATAGGGGTTCGAGTGGCTGTCAGGTAAGCTCTGCTCGAGGGCGACATTGTGATGACGAGGCTCTGTAACACGGCTCGAATATCATTTACATAGAGGCTACGGGAGCTGTCTTGACCACGATTTTCCATGTGACACACAGCAGTATAAAATTTCCGGTCTGACAATCTTCAAGTGCACAAGTCAGAGCATTGGCGAATATGTTTTTAGTTAGTTTTTAGCATGAATTTGCCGTAAAGGAGAAATGCACGTTTTGCTAATGATCTTGAACAGTGCTGGTGTTAATAGTTCGTATCGTTATGTTGTACGTCAACGCAAATCTTACGGGAACATTTTCAGTGAACAACGAATATAGCTTTTACCTGTTTATTGTTTGTGATTTCAGAAGTTTGCCGATTTCATACTGTGAAGGAGTAATTTTTTTTTACAAGGCAGGTTTAGTTTGTGCTTCAGGGGTAGTTAGTAATCTCCGAAATTGAACATATCTCTGAAACTGAAACATAAGATATGTTATGAAAAATACTGACGGTGTATAGCTCGTGAGAGTTTTCAGATAGGGCTGAACTGTTCGACGATATTGTCTATGTCTGTAAGCGCCTCAAACGAAGGTAATGTAAACCAAAGCAGTATTTAAGTGCAAAGGTCTGAAAAGTGACGTACTTGGAACTGGCGACATCTCCTGCATCCGTTAGTGGATGTTGGCAAAGAGCAGGTGCACAGCATTCTAACTCTTACATTTCGAAACTGATGGCGCAGTGTGTACTAGAATAGCGGGTTGCCGTTGTTCTGTCTGTCGCCTGTAGGATTTGTTACAAAATTTTATGAATTGCTACTTCTATCGTTCTTACTTGCTGTTGTCCAGAAGTGATCTGCCGTGTGCACTAGCACTGGATGAGAATATTGAAATTCCACAAGTGGTAACGTTAGTCTTTTTACGTCTAATTATTAGAGTTGTAATTCGTGAAAAAATTAAGCATGTAATTGTAATCACACTTCCAGAGTGCACCAAAGCCTGCACTATAACGCCTTTTCCACCTTAAACATCTGTTTTAGTGATTTCTCCGAAATATGGGCGACGTGATAAGCGCTGTTATGACAGCACCTTATACTAAACTGTAGAAGATTTATATCACTTATTACGAAGTGGTATCGAAACAGAATCTGTTGAATTACTTGATTTCGCGTGCCACATTGATTAGAAATATCTCGGAACATTGTCTTCCCATTTCGAACATAAAGTATGGACGCTTCGTATTTCCATGTGTTTAAAAGTACTATAACAGTAGAAATGTTAATTGAAAGTAAGGTAGGTTGGTTAATATGGCCTTCAGGCAACAACCCGTAAAATACACGCGCTAAACACAAAGTCCTTATGCCGACAGAGACGCAAGTCGTTTGCAGTCTGTTGCAGTCTGCCATGCCATGTCGAAGGGAAATAGTTTATAAATACTTTGTGAATTACACTCACAGCGTTTGATATATAGCATGTTGTAATACACACATCAAAAAAAGTTTTGCATCACCTCGTTGCAGAGTGTTCCGGAACCTGTACAGAAAATTGGAATAGAGATCAACATAAACAACATTTCCGCCCTATTTATTGCTCATGAAAACCACACTTTGCATGTTGTACCACCATACAACGAGACCTTCAGAGGTGGTGGTCCAGATTGCTGTACTCACCGGTACCTCTAATACCCAGTAGCGTGTCCTCTTGCACTGATGCATGCCTTTATTCGTCGTGGCATACTATCCACAAGTTCATCAAGGTACTATTGGTCCAGATTGTCCCACTCCTCAACGACGTGTTCGATAGGGTTCATATTTGGAGAAGATACTGGCCACTCTAGCCGAGCGATGTCGTAAATCCTGAAGGAAGTAATTTACAAGATGTGCACGATGGGGGCGCGAATTGTCGTTAATGAAGACAAATGCCTCGCCCATATACTGCCGATATGGTTGCATTATCGATCGTAGGATGGCATTCACGTATATCGTACAGCCGTTACGGCTCCTTCCATATCCACCAGCGGCGTACGTCGGCCCCACATAATGCCACCCCAAAACATCACGAAACGTCCACTTTGCTGCACTCGCTGGACAGTGTCGCTAAGTCTTTCAGTGTGACCGGGTTGCCTCCAAACACGCCTCCGATGATTGTCTGGTTGAAGGCATATGTGACACTCATCGGTGAAGAGAATGTGATGCCAATTCTCAGCGGTCCATTCGGCATGTTGTTGGGCCCATCTGTACCGCGCTGCATGGTGTCGTGGCTGCAAAGATGGACCTCGCCATGACGTCGGAAGTGAAGTTGCACAGTTTGAGTCGAAATACGACGTCCTGTGGCTGCACAAAAAGCATTATTCAAAATGGTGGCGTTGGTGTCAGGGTTCCTCCGTGCTATAAGCCGTAGGTAGCGGTCCTGCACTGCAGTAGTAGCCCTTGGGCGGCCTGAGCGAGGCATGTCATCGACAGTTCCTGTCTCTGTCTCTCCCCTCCATGTCCGAATATCGCTTTGGTTCACTCCGAGACGCCTGGACACTTCCCTTGTTGAGAGCCCCTCCTGGCACAAAGTAACAGTGCAGACGCGATCGAACTGCGGTATTGGCCGTCTAGGCTTGGTTGAACTACAGACAACACGAGCCGTGTACCCCCTTCCTGCTTGAATGGTCGGATGTCTGACCCTCTCCGTTTAATAGGCACTGCTCATGCACGGTTGTTTACATCTTTGGGCGAATTTAGTGACATCTCTCAACAGTCAAAGGGACTGTGTCTGTTATACAATATCCATAGTAAGTGTCTGTCTTCAGGAGTTCTGGGAACCGAGGTGATGCAAAACATTTTTGATGTGTGTGTATATTCAGATGTACGCTTGCTATCGCGTACATCAGTAAAAAATGGTTCGTGTTTCAGGTGTACCCTTTCTCATCTAAGGCCCGTTACTCTACGTCGAATTGTCCCACACAGGCCCTCACATGCCTTTTATTTATTTTTTTTAAAAAAAGTGATGTAGTGCAATGGCTTATTTAACCCTTCCGTGCATGACCTAAAGTCTCTTTCGCACATGCACATAACCTGGGTTCATTGGACTCGTTGTGTCCAATACGAGGTTTTAAATGCAAGCAAGTATTTCGTGTTTGTCATCATGCACGAATATTTTGTTTTAAGGTGTATCAGTGTAATATAAGACAGCTGAGATAATTTTTAGCAGTTTTGTGAAGTTAAAAAGAAGAATATTAATCATGAAGAATTTTCGTTGAATAAATTACATTATGAAAATTGAACGTAACCCACCAGTATTATTTATCACAAACTCTTCACTAATTGGTGATCACGCTAATGACAAAGAACAAATCAAATGGCTCTGAGCACTATGCGACTTAACTTCTGAGGTCATCAGTCGCCTAGAACTTAGAACTAATTAAACCTAACCAACCTAAGGACATCACACACAGCCATGCCCGAGGCATGATTCGAACCAGCGACCGTAGCGGTCGCTCCGCTCCAGAATGTATCACCTAGAACCGCACGGCCACTCCGGCCGGCAGAACAAATCATTAAACAAAAAAGCTTTGCCTTAATTTTAACAGTAGATGCACAACTGAATTGTTCCAGGCACACGTTTTGTACGCTTACAACACACACTTTGTTATTCTGTAGTTTGAAATAGTTGAACCCCTCTTCTTCTGACGGCCGACCGTGCTGTTAACTACTGCTGTTTCGTGTTTGAGGGATAGTAATGAACTCCCCCATGTATGGGTATATGGATTTCTGTTGAAAGGGACTGGAAGACCTTCTGCCAACAACTCATTTGAAGTTTCTTGATGAAAAGTCTCCTCTTGTGCAAGCGCCGTTCGTGGTGTGCGGATTGTTGTGTTGTGTAAAAAATGAAGGCATTTAGAGTGCATGCGTCCATTGTTCTACCAGAGAGCTATGGGCCAAAATTTCGTATGTCTTGTGCATGTATAATTGTGCACTGGCTGATCCGTAACATCCACGCCAACCTTCGTTGGTTGTATTATTTCACAACCTCAGGCTTCCTTTTTTGATGTTGTTCATGTACAGAGTTATCATGTTGTATGGTACTTCGGAGGACTACACACTTTTTATTTGGCGAAAAACCATCCACTGCCATTTCTTTCGTAAATACAAAGAGACTTGAATGTTCGTGTTTGCTACTATTTTGCTTCATCTCTTGTAGAATTTGTTTTATGAATCATTATTATACCCACATCTCCCGCGGCTCAGGAAAAACATTTGTTGCTCAGAACGTGTAGCGTTTTTACTGCGGAGCTGATGGCCATCAATGGCCAGGCCCTGAAACCACGCAGTAGTCGTCCGACCGCCGTATCATCTTCAGCCATTCATCACCGCATGCGGTATTGTAGGACATGGGGTCAGCAAACCACACCCCTGTTAGTTGCCGATGTTTAGATCTTAGAGCCGCCATCTTTGTCAAGCAACTAATCAGGTGGCATCAGGAGACTGAGTGCACTCTGGTCCAGCCCTCTCGCCAAGGAGAAATATCGGGGATTTTCGGGAATCGAACACCGCCTGGTCTGTCGCTACAGAGGCGGGCAGCCATTAATAGAGCCCGTTGTTTTAATAAAACAAACGTCCCTCGATCGCATTTTAATTTTTACTGACTCACTGAGCAGCCTGCTGGCGGTTATATTTGTTACTCACGATCTTTTCTCTGATCCTAGTCGTACTGCCTGCTCATTTGTCTGTCTCTGGGTTCCCAGAGACCCGAGAAATGAATTTGCCAACAGTTTTGCCAGAGAAGCGATTACTAGCCCAACATTCGCTTTGATGATCACAGGTGCAGATTTGTGGATGCAAATCTGTCCCCTCCTCACTCGGAGATGGAACATAGTCTTGTGGGCTATTAACCCCTCTAATTAAAACTCCGCACTATCAAGGAGACTACTACTGCTTGGCGCTCCTCCTACCGTTCCTTCTGGAAGAAATTCGTCGCCTTAGATCTCTTTCGCATTGGTCATACCAGATAACCCATAGTTTTTATCTTATGTAATGATGCATCCCCACTTTGTGGCTGTGGAGCTCAGTAGACAACAGCTTCCATACTGGTGGAATGCCCCCTCCTTCTGGCACTCTGTGTTAAGCATGGTCTTCTGAACTCCGTGCCTCTGATATTCGCTGACGACGTACGGACAGTTGAACGAGACTTCCTTTTTCTCCAAGAATATGGTTTTTATTCTCAGATACAACGTTTTACACTACTGTGGGCACGGCAGCGGTGTGTTTGGGATTGCGCGGCCCCTGCCGCATTATAAGTCTGGGGGACCCTTGAACCTATTTCCTTCGCGAGCTGCCTTGGTCATCCCTCTTCGTTTAAGTTGGTTTTAGATACGGTTTGCCCATTTTTGGATTCACACGTCAGTTGGTAGAAGCGGAGCCCTTATAGGATCACTTTATTCGTCCGTCCGTCCGTCCGCCCTTCCGACTGTTTAGTATCCTTTTCAGGAAGGGGTAGACTCATCAAGTTGAAATTCATGTCACATACTAAAGTCCACAGTCCCCTGGCGATCTACAAAACTGAAGCTTCTAAGCTAGTGCAAATAAAAGATTCAGCCATTTATGTTACATATTTTGATACTTGCAAAGTCACACATCTAAACCTATAATGGACTTCCCTTTGGCCTAGAATCATTACATTTGGCAAGAAACGAGGTTTAACATTAAAAGGTAAGTGGAAAATCTGTAAACTGCAAATTTGTAATTGTCTCAAACGAAAACAAAAATCTTTTCATTTATTACGTATGTGCGTCTGTTAAAACCCCTTTTCTCATGAATGGGTAGAGGTATCAAGTTGAAATTTCTCACATACTAACATCTGTGGTCCCTTGGCGGTGTAATAAATGTAAGTTCCGAAGGTAGTGTAATCAAAATATGCGGCCATTTGTCACATATTTAAATCGCCGCGTGGCTTGAGGCGCCTAGCCACGGTTTGAGCGGCTGCCCCGGTCGGAGGTTGGCCCTTCATGGGCATGGGTGTGTATCATGCCCTTAGCGAAATTTGTTTGATAGATTAAGTAGTGTGTAAGCCTAGGGACCGATGATTTTAGCAGTTTGGTGCCACAGGAACCTTCCTCCTCCTCCTCCACCACCACTTCCATATTTAGATACTGACAACTCACTCATTGACTTAACAATCATGAAATGTGGAAGAAGCAAGGTTGCCCAGACAAGTAAAGAAAAATATCGGAAAATTGTTAATATGTAATTATATCACACGAAAAATATTTCATTTGTTATCCAACATCAAACTTAAAATTAAAACACTCTCAAAAAATCTTAGAATTCCCGTGACCGATATCTGATGTCTTGGCAGTCCTACTTGCACCCCCCATTTTTTTCTGTTGCCTCCTATTTCACAATTTAGGAGAAGCACTCCGATGAAGGCAACTCCTAACCCTAGATACTCACTGATGACGAAAGAACCGGTCAACATACTTTTATACTCCTCTGAAATAGTGAGTCCTGTTCCCATTTGTAACAACTTGACTATAAAGGATCAGGGAGGGACAAATTCCGCCACATGCTGAGTGCCAAGGGACTCTCTCGTCGTCGTCGTCGTCGTCGTCGTTGTTGTTGTTGATCCAGTTGATGTTCATAACGTTTTTAGCCTTCTCCCTTATATTGTTACGAATCCTCTCAGCTAAAATGCATTCTTTAATTCGTAAACTGTCGTGGTTCCTTAATCGGGTTGGCGGGGGTCAGAAGCTTATTTGTCAGCTCTGACGTCAGTATTGCGTTCACTGTCGCGATTTTACCACTCATACATATTTTCACAATTCGATCAAATTTCCGGCAGACAACATTAACTACAGATGACCTTTCTCTTGACCAGGGGACTGATGATCTCGATGTTTAGTCACTTAACCTACCGACCGACCAACCCAAACTGTGTGACATGATCTTTTAGACTGGCTGCTACAGTTATAATCCGTCTATTTTTGTGAGCGTTCCTTTAATTCAAAAATGTTTGTCTCGCGAATAAAAAAAAATGTAATTATGTGTAATGGCTCAACCAAAACACACACACACGCGCACACACACACACACACACACACACACACACACACACACACACACACAATCATTCGAAACGTCGCATGTCGCAATCGTGTTTGATTTGTAATATTTACATAGCAAATTTCTCTTATTTTCTATTATTTATTTCTGTAACCATGAATTCTACGCCAATCCCATTCGTTATTCATTATCTATGTCGTGCCCAAAAACAACCACCTGTTTTTCCACCCGCGTTTTGCTTGTGTTCAAGAATTGCTGATGAATGAAAAAATCATTAGCGGGAAAGAGACAATAGCCTCATCCATTCAGTCATGGACCCATGACCACGTTATGGACTGAGAATTATTTTTTAATAAAACTGCAGCTTTTACCAATTTAAGCAAATTCTACAGGGATCCACATTCACTCTCGATCGGTATTCCGTACTGAGAGAGGATTAGCTAGTGACGCCAGTGAAGAATGACCGTAATCTTCATACCGGACTGTGAAATTAGAACCATCAAAAGCTTGTGATTAACAGTAGCACGAACGAGGTATAGAAATGCGGACAGGAAGTTGCGCATACTTAAAGCAAGCGTTACTCACGATTTCCCCTTTAGGTCAACGGCTGTAGCTGGGAGAGGAGAGCACAGGGAGCGCCTTTGTACTTGTAGCACATGTACAAACAGCAGCAGGCGACGTGGGAGTCCACTGCTGTTTGCGTTGCGTTACTCGCTCCCTGTATACCTTCTATTACACATCTCAGACCGTCGGTAACCCGGGTGGTTCTGCTTAATTTTTTCGGAAAGCGTTATTAGCTAGCGCTCTCTCTCTCTCTCTCTCTCTCTCTCTCTCTCTCTCTCTCCCCCTCCTCTCCTCTCCTCTCCCCTCCCCCCCCCCCTCCCCGCCCCCCCCCCCTCTTCCCCTCCAGATGATACTGTATCTGTGTATGTCCAGCAGCAGTACACTGCCGCCGTACCTTTGACACTCTTACGTTGCTGGAAGGTGGGCAGGAATTGGCATGTGCTGGGACGGTAGACAGCGTAACCGTGTTGCATCCCAATTAGCCGCCTCCTTGACCCACATGGCACAGTTTGCGGTCCCCGCCCTTCTGCTGGAGCCGAGCTGGAGCCGCCGGAATCGATAGGCGTGCGCGAGACAAGGCGCGCCGTGGTCTATCACCGCGGCCGCCGCGTCGCCAACTTTTCGTGCCTCTGCCCCTCTCTCCTCCTTTCCCTGTCGCCGTCTTGGCCGGCAGCTCCCATGCCCCAGGGGTTAAGGCAAATTGTGCAAGAAGTTACTATGGAACAGCCGTCGATTTGATTCATTCCACAATTTTAAATGCTGAAAGTAACGTCGTTCGAACTCGGACATCGGAATTTTCCAGATATTTTTTATTTTGCTAGAAATAGTCCTTTGTACCTTAAACATTAAAAAAAGTGGCATAACACACCAAACCATGATTACCAAGATTTTTCTAAACTAAGTCGTTATTTTGTACGAACCTAGTAGCCAGGTCTAAAATTCAAACGTATATCCTTTAATTACTGATTTACTATTAATCCTTAGCTTTGGAAAGACACAAAAGACAAAGTTTGAACTGAAGAAAAACTGTAAGCTCTGTATTTCACTTTACTGATTACGATATTGCCTTTGTATTATGACATCTGTAGTTCATCACTAATTCAAATTCTAATGAGACCAGTGAGATAGGATTCCTCTCACCTTGCCAAGATTTTTCGTGAGGCTAAATATTCTTTTCGGAAGAGATGCGTTAGAATGGGGTACAGAAAACACGAGACAGACAACGTTAAACAGGTTCGCACAATTTGCATGGTAGCGAAAAAAGATTATAGAGGCCCTGGTGACTACCCAGTAGAAAATGAGCGAAAAAAACTTGTGCACTTGGTTATCAGGCTGCCGCAGCTTACCACCTTTTTTTCCCATGCTTGCACAGAAGGTAAAAAAAAAAAAAAAAAAAAAAAAAAAAAAAAAAAAAAAAGTTTGCCCGCATCTCGTGGTCGTGCGGTAGCGTTATCGCTTCCCACGCCCGGGTTCCCGGGTTCGATTCCCGGCGGGGTCAGGGATTTTCTCTGCCTCATGATGGCTGGGTGTTGTGTGCTGTCCTTAGGTTAGTTAGGTTTAAGTAGTTCTAAGTTCTAGGGGACTGATGACCATAGATGTTAAGTCCCATAGTGCTCAGAGCCATTTTTAAAAAAAGTTATTTATTTGCGTTTTTTAGACCGACTTGTGAACGGAGGGTTTCTGTGTTCCAGCACTCGTTTTTTAACGTAATTTTCGCCTTCTTGATACAAAATAAAATAAAGGGCAAAAAGTAAAGTGAGCTTTACAATCCTCTTTACCTCTGTTTAAGCCGAATTGAATCCTCCAGCATTCATTGTGATATTTTGATTTCAGTTTCAACGTTTGGTACTTACGGGGCACTGTCGCTTCACTAATTTTTTCTTTTGACGATTAATTAAATTGTAAAAATGTTTAACGAGCTGTACACTGACATGAACGGATTGTGTTGATCCACTTGACTCTCCACTGAATGTGAATAAGTTCAATTTAACGGTTATTGGTTTGCCGCATTTGTGTCTTTCCAATTGTGCAATCACGTCATCAACACAGATTTTCTGTGAACGTTTGGGCAGGCATTGTTAGTGATGTCTTGAATGGGCCCCATGTTCTTCCACCTACGCTAAATGGAGCACGCTATCATGATTTCATACGGGATACTCTACCTGTGCCTTTACAAGTACGACACAACATGTGGTTCATGCACGATGGAGCTCCTGCACATTTCAGTCGAAGTGTTCGTACGCTTCTCAACAACAGATTCGGTGACCGATGGATTGGTAGAGGCGGACCAATTCCATGGCCTCCACGCTCTCCTGACCTCACCCGTCTTGACTTTCATTTATGCGGGCATTTGAAAGCTCTTGTCTACGCAACCCCGGTACCAAATGTAGAGGCTCTTCGTGCTCGTATTGTGGACGGCTGTGATACAAATACGCCATTCTCCAGGGCTGCATCAGCGCATCAGGGATTCCATGCGACGGAGGGTGGATGCATGTATCCTCGCTAACGGAGGACGTTTTGAACATTTCCTGTAACAAAGTGTTTGAAGTTACGCTGTTACGTTCTGTTGCTGTATGTTTCCATTCCATGATTGTGATTTGAAGAGAAGTAATAAAATGAGCTCTAACATGGAAAGTAAGCGTTTCCGGACACATGTCCATATAACATATTTTCTTTATTTATGTGTGAGGAATGTTTCCTGAAAGTTTGGCCGTACCTTTTTGTAACACTCTGTATGCAATTAAGCGCGTCTTCGATGCAGCTGTATAAGGCATTATTGTAGGCAAGGTGTTCAGGGTTTCTTGGAACGGAAACTTCATGATCGCCGCCTTATTCATTACAATACGTAATACTTGTCAAAATGATTGCCGAAACGATGCTGCCTGGACTGCCTTCGACATTCGAAAATCCCAGGAAATTCTAATGCGTAGAAAATTGGCGTAAAACTATACTGCGACTATCCCGGCATCGTGGGGCGCACATCTTAAGCACCGGAATAAGATCCCAAGACAAAACTGGGCAGAACATAATTGAAGTTCGGACGAGAAGACACAAGAATGAATTTAATTATGTTTGAAGCCTGTGCTATGTATCAGTGGAAATGTTTGCATAACGAACGTCACATTTTCATATGCACGTATCATTAGTGCAGTACAGTCACAAAGGTAAGAGTAACAAAACTGCTCGAACTATGTTAATGAGCCACTGGATACCAAGGGGTCCTTGTAACCAAACATGAGCGGTCATTCATCTATTTAATTTTTCTTTCTTTTTTTCCTAGAATTCGACTATTTCGTGGGTTTGAATGGTTCTGAATCAGCTGCATATCACTTTCTAAAATACACGACTGACTTTACTGCCGTCGTGAGTTGTAATCCCTTTCCAGTCTTCATACTGGACACACTTCTGACTTGCTTTCTACACTACAAATACTACGGGGAAATGTGGAACGTTTATCCAGTTATTGGTTTGGTTTAAAGGGATTTAGTGTTTGTAAGTAGTTTTGCAAATAGAATTAGTCATTGTATTTGTGTTCAAATGAGACATCTCTGACCCTTGGGTTAACAGTTACATGATATACTCCCATCGCCTTGTTGGTCGATGCAACACTTTCCACAGTATTCAGCATGAATCCGTTCCCTCTTCGTCATAAGATCATCTACGTAGTATGTACTGCACTGAGAGCCTATCAGAAATTCATGTGTAGAATAAATGTTGAAGAACCATACGTTAGATACAACATGACACGTGTGTGTGTGTGTGTGTGTGTGTGTGTGTGTGTGTGTGTGTGTGTGTTTGTTTCATAATGACGCATGTCTGGAGCCGCCGTGGAATTGTTCATTAGATTTTGCTGGCTGTGTAATAAATTCCATATCAGTGTAATAGTTCCGTGCTACACTGTAATGTTTATCAGCGTAGCTATTCAGGTCGTTAAGCAGACAATAAGCCCTAACTGTCTGCACCGACAGCGATATTTCAGCTTTCAATGATGTGCGGGTGCCGTGTCGTGTATGTCTGTCCATATTTTGAAAAGAAATGTAGGGTGAACCAAATATCTACCGAAAAACTTTCAGAAGTGAAAGTACGGACTAAAACGAGAAAAAAGTGACTAAATGCATACCTTAAGTACAATGAGCACTTAGTCAACTTCGCTACTGTGAAACAACTCTCTTCTACTGAAAAATTGCTCATAGCTCTTAAGGTATGCATTTTAGAGCCCATATTTACTAGACACTTTTCTGGTTTTGGTCCATACTACCATCTCATAAAGTTTGTCGGTGGAGTTCTGGTTCATCGTGTATTAAGGAATCCCAACTAATTTAGAGACCCATCAAAAAACATTTGACACCCACTGCCAGACAACGGCCTCTGCTAGGCTTTCCCGTGCCTTGCAGACTTCATGTATAAGTTGTTCATAGGTGTTGCTCCTTCATTTTTTCTGACATCTACCCCTCTTCCGTGAAGTCGCTGTCTCGGTGTTTTCTTTGTTCTTGGAGTCCAGCAAAGAACTTACTTGCCCGTCTAACAGCCAGTCTCGTTGTTGTAAGACTGCCGTCGTAATTAAATCTTCAAAGTCAGTCTGTTCTCTGATCTAATAATGTGGTAGTAGTGCTCGTGCAGTGTGAACAGACGTTACTTGTGAAAGACAGAAGGGGGGGGGGGGGGTCAGATTGCAGATATTCATTTGCACTTGTTAATAAACGGGCGGTGAGCCAATGAGAGTGAGGCATATTATGCGGATATGGCATGTATATTTCAAGTCACGTCAGTGTTGGATGCATGCGACTTTACAAAACTGCATTAAATCGTTAAGTCCTCGTCGGCGTATACCGGCGCCCACACTGTCCGCGAGCGTTCTGGAAAAGACAGATATCGCGCTGATGTGACCTATGACCTATGGACGTCATTCGCGTTCGAATGTTGCACTTCTAGGTAACGGACAAAGATAAATGTTTATGCGTGCAACGGAACACTTCCTTTCCAATACAGATATCAGTTCGACTAGTAGAATTTATCAGTTTTTGATTGTTGAAGTCTCTCTTGGGTGGCTCTTGATTGATACAGACACTGCGAATATTAGACATAGGCCGTACTCACACCGCTGTAATGTTTACTACCTAGAATCGTGGTCCTGGGGATTTCTCTTTGATTGCACACTCTCTGGCTTGTAACTTCTTGAATCAGCACTGAGCGGAATGAAGTATCTTAATCAGTTTTGATCAAGATATCGCTTCAAAATAAGGAATTGTTTGGCGGCATGACTGAAAAATGTTTTGATATTCCATGACGAGATAAAACCACCATTATAACATTAAAAGTTCGGATCGTAGCAAATTATTGCCAAAACTAACTTCTTAAATCTTGGTGGACATAATTGACGATATTATCGAATTAGAACAGACGTAATAATAATAATAATAACCATCATCATCTATATTACTAAATAGCGAACACTGTACATCGTGCACAGTCTTAACTGTAGGGAATAGCAGGGAGGTGGAGGTGCTGTCCCAGTTTTAGTATAAAATTTATATCCAAATTAAATTGATCAATTAATTACCTCCCACGCCCTTTGGATGATGTCACGTGTTTCCCTCAGGTGGCGCGTGAGTCGCCGCCCCTCCCCCACCTACCCAATCGGTGGGAATTTCGAATTTTTGTGGAAATTCTTTGTCCCATGGCTGTGCTGACATACCACCCTCCACACGGGAATTTGTGAAAATTAATAATGGCGATGTCCTTTGTGGGACTCAACCCCTGGTTCTTTGGATGGAAAGCCCAAGTGCACCAAAACAATACATGAAAACTGTCCAGATTTAGGAGAGGAAGGCTAGGTTAGGGTAATTATTTATTTCAGTTGGGAAACTGAAGTAAAGATCGGTCCTAATTATGTAATTAGTCATAAAGATCGAATTGCACAACTACATGCATAACGCTACACCAGCCGTGCCTAAAATCGCAATACAGCTCAAAAATTGACAATGCCATAAAACTGGTGTTATCATGCGGGGAAAAATTTCACAATATCACTCGGAACTAGTGGCAGACGCACTAATATAGGTAAGAAAAGGGGTCACTACGCTTTTAGCTACCTAGTTTCAACTACTTTCCAAGATCATCCAACCAGCCACCTCCACTCTGAAATACGTGCACATAGATCGTTGTATATAGGAAATGTCTTAGGACTTTTGGTAGGTTAGCGAATAAGACAGGTAAATATTCTCATATAAAATCTTTAGTAACTTTTGCATATACATTTACTCACACAAAACAACTCTTTCCTTAATTTTGTTAGGTGTTGTTTTAATAGTGTCCACTTTAATCTTTAACTTATAACTTAAATCCATATTTGAATCATCTATTTTTTCTCCAACCATAATTTAACAAATATAAAGAAGGTATAATATCGAATTCTAATACATATCTAATTTTCCTGTAATACCTGTTCTATGGCGTAACTATTAGCTCAGTTCCTTCCTGCAGTTCTTCTAGGCGAGAGCATTCGGGGTTTTTAATTTTTTCCTCGTATCTCCTCCATGGTGCTAATGTTAAAGCACTTCACGTCTTCCTGTATACATGTCGGCAATGCTCCACATTCTTGCGTGATTGCTATACAGAACTTTAAGTTTACAACTTTTGCCCAGTTACAACCAAATATTCTACAGATGCAATGCACTTGCTCCGTTTTTCTTTACGTCTATGTTTATGTGAGTGTCATGGATGGCTGCCATAAACCCACCTTCGAACCCTAAGACAGATGTACTGCATTGCAGGTTGTCCTCTAGGCACCATTCCGGATATAATGTGCGGTGGATCCACTAGTGGGAGGACGTCAGGTTTATTGGAGCCATCCGCAACACATACATGGGTATAGACACACACAAAAAAGCAGAGGAAATGCATTGCTTCTGTAGAATATTTGGTTGTGAGTGACCAGGCGCATTCGAAACAGTACTATACCATCTGAGTAATGTGCTGTTCTGTACCGTACATAAGAATAATATGAAGGACTGTCTCACTCCATCCAGCGGACATCTCGGATACAAAATAGTGGAATTCGGATGATTATGTGCCATCATTGTGAATCTTTAAAGAGTATAAAATGATGCGTGATAGGCAAAAGCAAGATGCCATGGTGTGTTGTTATTACTGGAGAATCTAGATGATAATGTTACGAAATGTTGGTAACACAACTTGCCTCGTAGATGTTACGCTTGTTAGGAGGATGAATATAAATGTGCTTACATCCCCTAAAGAATCCATTTGTGAAGGGTTCTTCGCTATTTGTGTGGCTGTAGCACTATCGAAAATAATGTGCATGTGGTTGAAATAGACTTCGCGATCAGTAATATGCATGCATAGTCCCTATATGTATGTGTGCAGAGCTGTCAGCGGTGGTCGGTTGCGATTCGAATGCATAACTGTTCGTCTATAAATTATGTTGCCGGGGGTTCCCACATTTTAGGTACGGGGAGGGGAAACACAGTTCATTAAACTAAGTGCAATCGACACACTGTCAACTAACAAATGACTTATAACTAGGATAAAAATAATAACCGAAACCTACAATCCGTAGATGTCCTGACAAGTTGTGGCTACTTATCAGGGTAGGAAGGTGTATAGAAAAGTAGCGAAGCCCATCTGATAAGCAATAAGAGCATAAACTCTATCAAGTGTGTCGCTACATGAGTCTGCAGACAAGCGCTCTGATGTGTCGTAGCAGTAGACGGATTTGTTTTCAGGCTACGAGTTTTCAGTCTGCACCACTTGTTGAGTCTCATATAGGTATGAGGTGAGTATTACTATATTTTTCGTGATTCTCCTATCCACAATGGATGTGTGTAGATCATAGGGAAGAGGGAAATTCGTAGGATTTTTTAGTATGCTGGTGTGTAGGACACGCAAATATCCTTGTATAAAATCAAACAACGTATGGGTATCACGGCATTATGACCATATACACACTGAAAAATATAAAAAAAATGAAAAATGACAAAATCGGTGAAAATCGATGAAAAACTGGTATAATTACGACAAATTGAACGAAAATACATTAAATTGAGGGAAATACGACGAAATATATAAATCCGCAAAAAACTTGTAAATCATTTAAATTGATTAAGAATACATCAAATTAGAGAAAAAGTACCACGAAATGCATGGAATGGAGGTGGGTTGGCGGTACCCGGATACTAAAGCCTGAGAAAACTTAAAAATTATGCATTGGCTGCATTAACTTTTAACATTCACCCTCCCACTGTCAACTACGTGGGTTGTTGTAACATATACTACAGAAAGTATTACACACAGGCACTATATTAAACCAGGCAAAACATATGTATCCCAATCCATAACTGTGTTCTCACACATGCAGTCAACCATGTGTATTACCGAATTACGGCCGGTTCTCAAAAATGTTATTCATTAAGTATAAGAATCAATGCGTTTATCAGACTTAAGCCATTCCCTAGAGTGTTTAGAAGGAACCGATGTTGCATGTATCACCTTAAGTAGTGTGAGGCGGGGTGTAAACAGTAGTAAGACTGTTAAATCTCCTTTGGCTACTGATCGTGGTGCTTACTCCTTCGTAAGAAGTTGCTGCTTCTTCATGTGCATTTTCGTGCAGCAGAGTGTGGGTGGTACCTCAATATATCAGCTATCGAAAATGTTCATGCCTGTTTTTCTTCGCTCTATTTCCTAGTGAGACATAGCCGCATCCGTCAAAACCAATACTACTACTACTACTACTACTACTATTACTATTAATAATAATAATGTGCATGACTGACGCAGGAACTGTGATTAAGGGTACGTACGTTTCCGACGCATAAAATATATTGATTTCCTACGAGACAGGACAGCAGTCTCCGGACTTCGTTCTAGTTGGTTTATAAGCAGCTCGAACGGTGGATGTACACTGACTATGCCATCCTAGGACACCAGAATAGTGCAGAAGGAAATAGTTTTTTTCATTTTAAAGTTTGTTACCATAGTGTTTGGGGTAGGAAACTTGCGGGGTGACGCTGGATAAATATATCCTGCATTAGAGTATTAAGAGCGTTGCATTCCGCACGACTAATATTCGGAAACTGTATGGCATTAACAATGTAGCATTTTTAGGTGCATAAGCATGTAACCATTGGACTGTGTGTTTATGCTCTACGGTCATTTCTCTCATGCCAGTACCTTCCTGGTACAGACTCCAGACAGTGTGGAATAATGCTCCAGAAGTGATAACACGGTTGATTTACGTGAAATGTTTCTCAAACTCCATCCATCTGGGGCTCCGACGTGGATAACCCACACTTTTCTTCTTAACTGTCTGGTACATCACCACAGCACTCTGTCTACTGCACACCGATAAGAGGCGCTACCCTCCTCGACACACATGCATCTGGAGACTATCTTGTGCTTTTGGATGGGTGCCATGGGTAAGATTGGTGTTGCAGGGTGGGTTGGTCAAGGACAATCTCATACTTCATCTTATGAATACGTGAATACACTGTGACCCCCACCACACTGGAAAGGCAGCCAATCATAATCGTAAACTTCGTTCTATAATCAATGCGCTGGAAATATGTAGATAATCTAATTGTATCGGTATAGGACGCTGTGTGGTATACTTTGGTTTATATGGTCGCATGGACGTACTGCACAGTCATGTAGCTGCTTTTGCAATCTAGTATATTGTAGTTGCAAAGTAGTGGATGGGTGATTTAGCGATGACACATAAATTGGGATGCATTCTATTGTGCCACTGGCTGGCATTGAAATTACGGAACAACTGGTAAAGTTGCTAAAATTAATCGCTCTCTCAAATGGGGTGTGTATCACAGTACTATCAACAGTGTCTTTTCCGCCCATCTCTCCACTGGTACGCTGTTGATTGATGAACAGTGATTGACTTACAGCACTTGGTTGAGATGGAGGGAACTTTGGCGGAACACTGGATATCTGCTACTTTTCACTGGAACACTGGATATCTGCTACTTTTCACTGGAACACTGGATATCTGCTACTTTTCACTGGAACACTGGATATCTGCTACTTTCCACTGGAACACTGGATATCTGCTACTTTTCACTGGAACACTGGATATCTGCTACTTTCCACTGGAACACTGGATATCTGCTACTTTCCACTGGAACACTGGATATCTGCTACTTCTCACTGTGGAGCATGGGATTAAGTGCAGAGGTAATCAACTTCAGACAGTTGTTTGGAAGCGTTCCTCAATGTTGCAGACTCGTCCTATTTCCATATGGTACGATGCCCTCAACAGGATTTTTTTTTTTCACCAATGAGATAACAGTACATCTTTTTATTTCTGCTGTATCATGCATGTTGTGAACGGCACCTTCCGGCCATAGCCAACACTGGAACAATAGTCGCGTACGTGACTGCAAAACAAGGAAACAAAGCTCATCAAAACGGAACACCGAGACATCTACTACCCGGTTGCTGTGGAAAATGAGATTTACTGTATACCTCATCACTTTCGGATAGCTGTTGTAAATGCTTTACAGTGCCGCAAACTCTTTGTTTCCATATTTTGTGATGTCTTCCACATTTTCGTAATGAGAAACATCGCCTCTGTATGTCATTTCTGCCAAACTGTGTGCTGCAGGAGCTGCATAGTTTACACCATGCGATGTTCAGCATTCTGTGAGAGCCAAAGATTGAAAGGTGTTAATGTCTGTTTAGCAACTGACACATACTTGGAAGTCATGGTAAAAAAACAAAGTGTAGGGTGGTGTACATAACTGTAGTCGTAAACTGCTTGTATGTGTCACAGCCGAAAAAATAATGTATTAAACTGCTTATGAAGGACCAATACAGGAACCCTCTCTTGTGACTGATAATCGGTTGGGTATGATCTTCCTCCAGTGCAGTCGACAAAACTTAAGCAGCTCTGTGCAAGCGACTTTTAGCACTGGCCGCGTGCTCCATTGGAGCGATATGTGTATATGTAATATGCTCGATGTCAACACTCAGACGATATTTGTTTTTTCGATATATCGAAAGAGAGACGTGGTAAAATCTTATAGGGAGTTATATTAAAAGGAGTGGTATAACTGGTTAGAGTTTGGGTGCATTTAGTTCTCTCAAAACAACACCGATTTTGCTCATAAAACTGATAGAAATCAGGTGTATCTATTATCGTGAAATCATGATTGTTTTTATTATTATCGCCATGATTGCGTGTTTAAAAAACAGGTGTTACCGCAAGTCCTGTGTTACTTCATACTTAGTAACCTCTAATTATAAAGGACACTACTTGAATTATAGCTCTTTGCGGAACCTAGAAATGACAGTTTTGTCCCCCAATGTGAGAAAATAAAGACGCGGTAAAATCTTACAGGATGTTCTGTGACAAGACAGGCTCTCACGATTTCGTAAAATAAGCACGTGTGATATAGCTTCGCGTTGATGTAATGGGACTTGCCATACTGTACAAAACAGCACCGTCCTCTTGAATTATAGCTTGCAGTTGTCGAATGTAAAATGATAGTTTTTTCTGGCATGTGTACAATGGCGCGAAAAATTGTATTCGCTAATGTTATTTCACATGTCTGAAATGTTTGTAACACACGCACGCATGACAGTTTATTTACAGACACTAATTTGAATGCGAGAGATGCTCTCAGGTCGTGTAATTCGCCTATCAAGCTGACAGAAATTGCTTAACATATACGTTTCTACGTCAGAGTTTAAATTCTCTTTTTCTTTACTCCGATGATTTCGAAACAACGAGGATATTATGTGGTGATAGATAGTTGTTGGAGCAAAATAGTGGAAGTTATGTAATCAGCGGCGGTGCGCTTTGTTGGGTGTCGCAAAGATGCGAATTGTAGACTGCAGTCAGACGTAAAAACTATGATTTTGCTCTTAAACTAAAAAAAAAGTGGGTTGTGACTATTTTCCTGAAAAGAGGATATTTATCACCCCATTGTACTCTCCGTTTTAATAGATGCTTGATTACATGAGATACTTTAACGTTAAATAAGTGTTCTCCATCGCAGAACTCTGGCCGCGGGAGGCTTTGGGGGCATGTATACTGTGTGTGGTCACTGGACACAGCTGCGCTCTGACCAGGGGCAGCGTGTGGGGGCGGGCCTGTGCCGCTATATTTCCCTTATGTGTTGGCGAAGGACCGTCGTCTCAAGGAGACCACGAGCTCGTGCCACGCCTTGCAGGCTGCTCCGGTCACAGCTGAGGAAGATTGTGCTCCCAGATATGAGGAGTCTGTTGTAGCTTTAGGCTGAGGGCTTCCTGTTATTCAAGTCATTTTTGTTCCATGGGGGTTCAATCTTTCCGAGAAATATGTTTAACAGATTGCATGAAATGTCTTGTTCTTGTCTTTTGTCTATCTGTGACTAATCTCTGCGGACTGGGGGACAGTATATCAATGCCACCAGAAGGATGTCTCTGTGGACCACCAGAGACCTCTGTCCCTGCCTTCAGTGAAGGGCAGGAGGGAGGGAAGGAGAGCGGGAGGGATGAGAGGTGGAATGGGGGTAAGACTACCTCCAAGTTGAATAGTTCATGAGCGCCCATTGACGAGGACACAGCTGCCCCTCTGCTATCTTCTGGGGTCGGTTTTTACAGTAGTTGTTTGTTTTTTCCGAATCTCCAGTACATGTGTTGCATTATTACCCATTGATTAGGAGTGCTGGCTTTTTCACAGCAATTTCGAAGTGTAATTAGAACAGTGATTGCATTCTTTCCATCAGTTGTGGTAGCCTGTATTGGCTTCAATTACCTAGGCTTCTATTACCTGGGCTGCAGGGTGATTGTCGAGCAGGCGTCTGTAGCGAACTCTGACGTCAAACATTGATAGATATGGTTCTCAACTGTATGCTTAAAGGTAATACACTTACTAAACTCCTTTCTGTCAAACACCAGCAACTCGTTAATAATATATTTCCTGCCAAAATAAGTAAATAAATAAATGAGTAAATATAGTACCTTACACCCAACCCGTCTTCCCGCCAGCTTGTAGGTGAAGGGTAGAGTGTACGTCTACCACTAGTTTAGAATGATACTGCGAATTTTTTCCCTAGCAGGATAACAACTGTTGTATGGCGGCGTCAATTTTTGAGCTGTATTGAGATTTTAGGCTGTCCTTGTGTAGCGTTGTGTAATTAGGCCCAATCTTTATAACTAATAACATAATTACGACATCTTCACTTCAGTTTCCCAACCAAAATAGAGTACGCCAACTTAACCTTCATCTCCAACGTCTGGGCAGCTTCCATGTGTTTGGTGGTTGCACTAGGGCTTTCTGTCCAGAAGGGCCAGGGTTCAAGCCCCGGAAAGGGCACCGCCATTTTTAATTTCCCGCCAATTCCCGAGTGAGGGTGGGACATCAGCACAGCCCTTGGACAAAGAAATTCCCACCTATAAGGTAGGTGGGGAGAGATGGGGGTGGGGATGGGGGAGGAGTTGGAAATACATGTGCAGGCTGAGGAAAACATGTGGAGTCACCTGGGGGTGGGCGTGGTCGGGGGTAATAAATCGACCAATTTAATGTGCATATCAATTTGATTTTAAAATTGCATCGGCACCCCCCCCCCCCCCCCCCCCCCCCTCTATACTAGTGCAGAGTGCCCATGTAACAGCTTCCAGAGACAACAATAATTTGACTATTAATATTTTATATTGATGTTGCCCGAATTTAAAATGCTGTCAATGTGGTGGTTTAGGAGGTATAATCTTATATTAAACATTTAACGCAGTAAGACAAGCATTACAGTTAGCAACTGTTCACCTGTCGTGAAGCAGCGTAACTTACGGCGCGCAAATATGTGGACTTGATTCATCGCCTGTTTGAGAATGGGAGTATTTAGCGACTTCCAACAAACTTTACATGTAATTTCAAATATTTTCTAATGTTTTATCGTCGCTTACATCGTTTATCTCAAATACTTACATCAACTTATTTGAAAAGTAATGTGAAGTTAAATGATGTTTTATACACGAGAATCAGATTCTTTAAAGAAAGGTGGTGAGTTTACTGGTATCTGTTAATGAAGCTACTGATCCGAACCGCACCGAAAAGTCAATTCAGACTAACACCATGCAAAGCTGAGTAATATCATCTACCATCGGAATTCATTAGACTACGTTCGGTTGCAAGTTGTGTGTGTAATTGTTTTACAGCAGAGTATATACGGCCCGGGACAACCGGGAAATCCGGGAAAACCCGGGATTTTTTCATTCAGGACAAAACCGGGAAAAACCCATGATTTTTTAGAATTCTGGGAGTTTTTCATTGTTTCAGTTTTCAGTTAAATTTTTGCAATTTTGACTGGTAAGAACTGATACGCTAACAAAGGATTTTGCTTTAGTCCGCTGCTGCAGAATAATACTGCAGCAATAAAACATAAACGAGGGAAAGGAAATCAAAATAAACTTGAAGTTGCAAAGGAAATGCGCCATTTCCAACAACAAAACACAGAGCATACACAAGTGTCTGCCAACACCAAAATGTGTCAAAGACATTAGGACGAAGACTATGCAATACTTCATAACAACAAACTGCTTCCAACGACCGTGACGTCACAAGGTTCTTTGAGCAGTTGCCAGCGTGCTCGTGCTTATGCGCAATTGAGTCGCGTATGAGCATTACCTTCTCCCGTTAATGGCTACTTGAAGTACGACTGTTAACTGTATCAGCAGTAGCAACAAGCAGCCAGTCAGTAGCCCGAAAAATACATCTGGCGAGCACAAGCTGCCAGATTCGCGCATGCGCAGAGCAGTCTTAAAAGTTGCAGGGGAGAGACCAGTAGTCTCCACATGGCCCGTGTTTATGTTTAGTGATCGTTTCTTTTTCATTTACAACTCTCATGTCAAATGAAAACAAGACGGATTTCTGTGGCCGAGAGCTAGCAAGTGAATTAAAATTCTTTCACAGACTTATGGAAGGCTAAAATATGTTGTTAGTTTTAGTTTCCTGATTTTATTATTTCCATGTTTTTGGCAGTCAAGCAGTAATTGCTTTGCAGAACATTGAAGCTATTTTTGTCGATTTGAAGCTATTTTTGTCGATTTGCTAAAGAAATGTGGCTTTCATTAGTCTTTTCCGCAGAGGCAATCAATTTATTTGAAACGAAGTCGCTACTTTCAAAGAAAGTTTCATTTTACTCAAGATGAATTACGTTACGTGTGCGATTGGGCTTTGAATTTCTGAAATCACAGAGCGTATGATTCTCATTTAAAACTTAACACTCTGAGGGCCAGCCACTTAGAATAATTTAGAGTCCAGACGTCTATGTATTATTTAAAATTTTGCTGGCACGTTTGTGTGATGTATATTTAAGTATAACACGTGGAAAAAGGCCAATATTATATGTGAAAGCTTAGCTTTTCTTGTCGCTATACTACGTATATTAATTTAAACCATTAACTTTTCCTGTGTGTTTTCGCGGTACTGAACAGTGATGTTTGTCCTATGCTCTGTATATCTATCATCGGCTAGCGAGATCACGTGACATCAGCTATGATTGGTTTACTAAAGCGCGTCGCTATCTCGATTTGAATGCGTCGGAAACTAACGTGCTGTTTTTTGTGGAATTCAAATCTATATTTTCATAATACGCAGTGTACATGCTCCCTCGGGTGTGTGTGTGTGTGTGTGTGTGTGTGTGTGTGTGTGTGTGTGTGTGTGTGTGTGTCCTTAGGATGATTTAGGTTAAGTAGTCAGTAAGCTTAAGGACTGATGACCTTAGCAGTTGAGTCCCATAAGATTTCACACACATTTGAACATTTTCTTTTTTTGGGGGAAAGGGGGGATTAATTTTCTAAAGTGCTGGGAAGTTTTATGCCGATGTATAAAACCTTAACCATTCAAATGGTTAATACATTTTATGGTTCCGAGAGAAAGTATTGTCACATAACACGGAAGAAGTGTCGATGACTCCATTTAATCAGAGAAGCTTTTTGCTGAAGGTACGTCACAAACAGTTTCCAATTTTCCTGCAGTGTATTAGTTGTACGGTAATAACACACTGCAGTGACAATTGTAACAGCACATTGGAGGTGTAGCTGCTTTTATTTCATTCCCACATCTCACACATCAGTCACAGTGCATTATGCCCATAATTCGCTTATATGGCGGTTCTGTCTCTAGCTGTTCAGATATTACAGTATTCATAAATTCAATAATCTGCATCCCATCATTTCACAGTATTGGGACGAATGAAAACATTACAAACCAGCGCATTTCACTGCTCCACTCGTGTTGGTGACAGAAGTGCGTGATCGTACTGGTCTACACTGTGACACTAGGTGCAGAAAAGCAACGACCTGCAGAATGGGAGTGGTTGGTCGTGGCAGAGGCCGCTAATGCGCCGCGGGCTGGTGAGGCACGGTGTGGCTGTAGCCCACATATTCTCGCTATCGACCCTCTGCGGCCTTGCTGCCTGAGGGCGCCCCGGTGCCCGACATCAGCGCCCGAGGAATCATGGAGGCAGTCTCCCTCGTGGGACTGACTGCGGCACAGCTGTGGCCACATCCCTGCCTCCACGACCATCTCACCAGCTGCCGAGTGGGCAATTTCTGTGCATTAGCTCAGAGATCAGCAAGCAATGAGTACACACCATAGTGCACAGCGCGGTGATTCATTCAGAAGCAGGAACAGTAAAAGAGTTTTGCGGAAATTTCCATTAGGTTCGACGGGAAGAAGAGATTTTAAGTAAACTGCTACTTACGAAGTTGAAAGATAAGCATTAGCGACAGAGTACAGAATTATTTTGCCACCTACATGATTACTCTCGCGTAATGGCCATAAGGACAAAGTGTGATCTCGTAAAGACTTGTGCGCCCAATTGTTTTTCCTTAGCTCTGTTAGCAAGTAAGAAATGGAATTCCTAGCAGTGATGCAAATTACGATCTGCTACACATTGGATAGTGGGTTACAGAATATGTATGTACAAGGGGCGTTCAGTAAGTAATGCAAAACAGTTTTTTTTCCTCGGCCAGTTTTGGTTGAAACACTACGGAATTTGTTGAGAGACATCTTGGAATATTCCCCATTCAGCCCCTACAGTTACGTGAAGTTCTGATAGGGGGGGGGGGGGGGGTATACGTAGCTTTCAAAATGGCGTCTGTAAAGGCGGCGTTCCAAGTAGAGCGCTGTTATTAAGTTTCTTTTGGCGGAAAACCAGAGCATGGCGAGTATGTCATCATCGCATCAAGGTCCGCAAACCTGTCCAATCTCTCTGTGCAGCCAGTAACACAGCTGTGACTCCCCCAATGTTGGAACGTGCGGACATCATCATTGGAGGTGATCGACCAATCACGACAGTACAAGGCTTCACCCAGAGGAGCTCACGAAACTTTATTGGGCTGTCGGTCGTCATCCATGGGTCAGTCCGGATCTCACACCGCCTGACTTCCATCCGTTTGACCAAGTGAAGGATGCACTCCACAGGAAGCAGTACATTGGCTCCGACGTCGACCAGTAGAGTGGTACCATACGGGTATACAGGTCCTCCCATTAAGGTGGCGCAAGGCCGTCGCATTGAACGCAGATTATGTTGAAAAATATTGTAGCCAAAAGAATGGGGAATATATGGTGTATTGGAATCCTGAATAAAACCAACTTGCTTTCAAAAAAAAAAAGTGTGCCGTTACTTATTGAATGCCCCTCTTACATGTCGGCAACAAGAAATTAACCGATATTCAAACCCTTAGCTGGAGTAGTATTAAAGTACGCAAATGCGAATGGCTGGGTGTGTAATGTAGAGTAGTTTGTATCGTAGGCAGGATACACTGGCTCACTGAAAGTACGAGGATAGGCTGCTATCGTGGTGGCTTAAGATGGTTTAATGAAGTTATGAGAAAGTTAAATCATTGTTCCCTGACAGGAATTTTAACTCTGTTCGCGATGGCGTAACTAGAGAATGGGAGCTGGGGCCGTGCCTTGGGTGGCGTGTCCGTGGGGGCGCAGTTTTGTGACGCTCTCAACAGAGAACAGCAACGAGAGAAAAGAGGGAGGAGGAGGAGGAGGAGGAGGACATCATCGATTTGGGGCCACCGAAGTGGGGAGGGACAGATACAGGCCTGCCATCAGAAGGAACCATGAGATCCGGATTGGTCTATTTAGAGCAACAGTTCGTCCTTTCCATGGTCCAGAGACGCTAGTTTCTGTTCTCGACTGCTATATCGAGCCATTCTCGTTATGTCGAGTGAGCCAACGCAGCAAAAGTGTAAAAAGTTTATTTTGCGTTTCTTTTGATTGCTACGGCTTCGGATTTATCGGCAATGAAACGATGAAGAAGGGATCACGTGTTGCGTACGGTGCTACTTTGGATTGCGTGTTTTCCAAATAAAAAATTACATCATCTAAAAAGAATTTCTGAAGTATGTACCTTTAATTGTAAAGTCGTGGTAATCTCGATAAAGTAAAATAAGAGAGATTTTATTGGGAAATGCTACTTAGTTTGCCCTTACCCCGTGCTCCCAAAGTGTTGCCACTGCCTACTCCTCGTGACCAATACGGACTGTTAAGTGATTGTATTTTGGAGTCGGATCTTCCTACTACATGAAATATACTGCAACAAACTTAAGTCCTTTTTGTGGGTACGAGATATGTGAAGTAGAGCGTCTAACCAAATTTATCTCGAGCAGTGAAAGAAGTGTCTGCTAATGCTGTCATCCAGGCGGCGATATGACAGTAGTGGGTCTTGAAGTTTTCCCGGCGTAATGTGTGTCCCATGAAGCCTCGGGCATAGAAACAGTTGACGTATATGTCTGACAAATTCATGGGACAAAACAGTTATTTTTATTTTTAATTGTGGGCGTGCAACTGATTCCTATGGGAGACTCCGTCACTTGGCAGGGGAACCAGGCACACCCTTTGAGTGGGTAGGATTAATTTTAACAAATGTGTGTACATTACGCAGCTACTCAGATTGTTTCCTCACCTAATACCTAAATTTAAAGTCTAGCAAAATATCTCTGTATGTCCAACTTAGAGTTGAGTGTGGGACTAGGTTGTTCGATAGAGGATGTCAAATTAAACACCTTTCAGCCGTCAAATTTCCAACCTTATTTTATTTGGCAACCAGTCTCAGCGTTATACTACGGCATCTTCAGGCCCCTGACCGACGTTTAGGAAGAATCTACGTCGATTGTGATCGAAACAGGGGCCAGCGATACTGGTATTAGTAGATACTTGCTACAGGTCGGCAAGTGATAGATGAAGTGATCCTGTAGCAAGTATCTACTAATACGAGTATTGCTGGCCCCTGTTTGGATCACAACCGAGGTAGATCCTTTCTAAAAGTCGGTCAGGAGCCTGAAGATTGCGTAGTATAACGCTGAGACTGGTTGCCAAATAAAATAAGGTTGGAAATTTGACGGCTGAAAGGTGTTTAGTTTGACATCCTCTAAGTAAAATATGGTATTTCATCACGCTCTAGTTCCAGTCCCTTCAGGATAACTGTTCTGTATAAAGGAATGGTTTTCTGCAAAAATTCTGAAAACAAACGTCCCACGAAAGCAGGCAACTTACTTTTTCAGACATGAATTTCTTGCAAAATATCCATGACTAAGAAAATCGGAGAAATTCGATTTTATGTGAAACCCTAGATAATTGTTCTTTCGCCACACTATACACGATTTAACTGGAAAAGTGGAAATTGATAGTGGTACATGGAGTAGCATGCTCTAGACACTGGGTGGCTTGTATATTATATATACAGGTCTGCGTGTAGTGTTTCGTTAAAGAAGTTGACTTCTCTCAACGCAAACGAGTTAGATATGTCGTGTTCTGCGACTTGAAATGTGAGGACGTGTTCAGTGTTCTTTACCAGAGGTCAGACTTGTCGTATGCTTCATGCAGTCAGCTGTGTGTGTGGCGACTTCATACAATCCCATAGTACTTCGTTACGCGGTTTGTTGAATCTATCGCGTACGAGAGCTGCTTGTGTTTCTCTGATTGTGAAAGCCATAGTCGGGCGGTAGGTTGCCGGAGTTGTGCGCCGCTCTATTGTTTCAGGAACACGGCAGTCTGGAGGCTTCCGCAAGTATTCATCAGAATGGGCACCTTTCCAAGCGGGCTCATTTGCCCGTCTGCAGAACGCACAATGGCCGCTCTCAAATAACATCGATCCGGGGCGACATTGTCTGCTGTGCAGGGCTCTACAGCATGTGGTGCAGGCACGTTGATTGGTGCTTGACGCTGTCGTTTCCGGGGATGAGGAATAAAAACATTACCTTTGCAGAATTCAGAATATAGTAGCTTTCACGACAGTAGTAATTTCCATTCGACGGAGATTGTTGTTACACCTGTCCTTGATGCTGGCGTACTAAACGCAGCAGTAATTGAGGGGGTAAGTGACTGGAAATTGTTTTTTTACGAATCTACAATTGCAAGAGCATTCCCACAGGCTGTATGGAAAAAAAAAGATATCTCCGAGTGCGCTGTTTACGCACTCACAGCCTAAAGACTGGAAAACGCGGGAAATCATCTGTAAAGCGTATGTAACCCAATCAGTTTACCAGCGTCAGAATCGGGAACTGTTCAAACGTACGAACTGGTGGTCCAGTCCTCTGTTCACTGTTCGTTGACAACCTTTGTGCCATCTTACATTGTGGAATATGGCACAGTATTTAAGACCACAGATAATAATTTCTCCATCCATTTTTACAGGGTGGCCAGAATAAAATAGGCTCCATGTCTTATAAACAACATACAGACAATTCACTTATTTATCGTAAATACAGAGTACGATGTAGTAAATTATGATTATGAAAACAACGAACTGAACATTCAGTAGTTCACAGGAGGTGCTCAAAATGTTAGCCATAAACTTCGATACACAACTCTGCACGTCTAAACATGTTTGCGGAAACTTTTGCCAATTCATAGTGTGTGACTCCTCAATCCCATTCCGAATGTTTTTCAACTCTTCAGATGTCTTTGGGTTTTTTCTGTAGACTTTAGCCTTTAAATTACGCCACAGATAAAAATCACAGGTAGACATTGGGCGGTCTGGGAGGCCATAAACGTGCGGCAACTGTAAGTTGTTCTCCTTAAGCTTCATGGACGTACGACATCGAAAACCATGAAGTAAGGGCCTTAGCGCCATCTTGCTGGAAAACGCATACACTCGTTCTTCGTCCCTTAGCTGCGCTGTGAATGGTTGCAACAATGCCGTTACATAGACTTTAGAATACATGGTGGTGTTAAAGAAGATGGGATCTATAATCCGTTGGCCTGAAAATGCATACCAAACACCTACTTTCAGATTATACGGGGACACCTCAAAGTGTTCCCTGGGATTGTATATTTGTTAATTGCGCGTGTTTTGAGAGTTCACGTATCCACTAAGGTGAAATCACGTTTCGTGAGAGTTGAAGTAAAGATTTGGATTGAGATAACCATCAGCAACAAGCGTGAGTAGCCATTCGTAGTTATATTGTCGTTGTGCATAATCCTTAGATTTTAATGCTCGCATCACTCTTACTTTGCATTCTCGGAAATGGAACAGCTTCAACTTTTTTCGGGCATGGCGTTAGTTTGATTTTTAGTTGGAAGCATAAACGGCTAATTGATTTCTGTGGACTTAATACCATAGTCTCGGTGAACACGTCCAATATTTTCCCACGAGTATACTTTCTTTACGCGGTTATGTTTGGCGTTAGCTTCTGAACCTGTTGCTCGAAATTTAGTGATAAATCTCTGCGCAACCCTTTCTGCAGGAGCGGCTTTCTCTGGATCTTTTGTCGTGAGCCTTACATTTAACGATTTACACAAAAAAATTTCAACAAAAAATATAGATAAAAATGCATTCTGCAGAATTGTATTCACAATAAACTTGAAACTTATTACTGACAGTGTAGCACTTATCACTAAGAAATAACACTCCGACAGCTTCCGGTAAGTATAAAAGGTGCCTCTTTTATCTTAGCCATCCCGTAGGTTTCCCCTGACTTAGCGCTTCAGACGACTCGACGCAGCCCCTTGAAAATCCCTCAGCCAGTTCCTGCCCCTATCACTCACATGCGAAGCTTGGAAACCATATCAAATGACTTCACCGCGAAAGAGAAGTTAAACAAACATCCCTTCCTGTTTCGTCGTTAGGCATCTGCACTGTCTCACTGTGTCGTGAAGTTTCCAGTGACGAGAGTGTTAACTTTTTTGATTCATATGTTACAGCTGCCGTTTTAGGTACTAGCATGCTATAGATACTTCAATTTAGAAACACCAAGACATTACATGACCGTATAGAACTACTCAGCGACTTTTTTCAGTTCCGTATAAGACACTCTGAGGTCTGCATTTATTCCACCTCCCCCATTTGTTAGACACTATTATGACTATTCATCCGACCAGAAGACGTTGCCGATATTTGACTTTATTTTCGCCCTCATTAAACGTTTCAACGCAATCCGAACGCAATGATCGCGATGTAAACATGAATTTGTCCTATTCTAGGACTTGGCGCTGGTAGTTATTACACCTCTAAAAGCTGGTGGCAGTTCTGTCTCTGGTGGTGATGCAATGAATTAATTCTTATAGTGCTACCTTTTTGTTTCTCCGTTTTGACAGAGGGAAGCAAAATTCAACATGAGATACAATCTGGAGAGCAGCAATCTTCTTAGCAGCTGGTACTCAGTGGATTGTAGGCGGCAGTGGAAAGATTTTGCTAGGAGATTTAAAGCTCTCTATCGTGTACCTAAATTATCAGAAGATTTCAATATGCCCCACGGTGGCTGGCTAATCTAATTTTTGAGTACTGATCAGCCAGCCACAACATCCTGATGTACTGGTTTGGACCCGTCCGTTAGTGACTTTGTTTTAACTGCTTGTTTTGAGACTAAAACTTAGTCGCAGTTTTAGATTGTCTTGTACCAGAGACAGTAGAGTGGAAAAGGCGGTGACTTTTAGCGAAGGGTTTTACTGTTTATAGAGTGCTTGTTCTCCGAAATATGTCATTGTTGGATTACCTGACACTGACCTGAAAAAAAGAGGGGGGGAGAGAGAGAGAGAGAGAGAGAGAGAGAGAGAGAGAGAGAGAGAGAGAGAGAGAGAGAGGAGATGATGATGATCATCATCATCATCCCAGTGGAGGGAAGAGTTGCAGACGTGCTTACGTATCTTATCCATTAGATGTTTATAGCTTTCGAGCGCCGCAAGCGAGATACGGAAGAAGTCTGTCTAGAAGAGCCGTTGAAGTGTGCTCTTCTCACGTCTCGCCGTGCCTGGCGCCAGGGAGCGCCTTGTGCCAGATAAGACAACAGAAAGTTGAGACAAATGCATGTAGCCACCTTCGCTGTCCACCGCACGATACACACACGGCACCAGGCTGCCTGAGAGTTTGGTGTTCCAGGCGAGGGTCAAAGCGCTCCGTAGTACCTGATTTTTATTCGGTTACTCTGCACGCGGTTACAGTTGTAATCTTATCTCTCACAAGAGTTCACTGCCTTGGGGCATTGAACCGCGAAATATAAATGATACTGATTATGTGGGCTTCCGCTTAGCAAATAGTTACTCCTAAATTGGCAGAACATAATGCAAAGCTTTGTTGTTGGACATTCAGTATGTATAATGCGTGTAAGATCGCAGTTTCCTGTATTATGCGTCCTGTACAGTTGTTATGACTCGTATCTTACGCATATGGGATTGTAGTAGCAGCTTGCGTCCGCCATTTTGATGATCTGGGTCAGTGTAAATAGATGACATCGGTTGGTTCAGTGTTTTCCTATGCTTATAACAACACCTTAATCCACGAATCATGGCTATGTATGAGAGCAAAAAATTAAACAAAATTTATCACCGCGAAGAAAAAAGGACAAACTGAGGTACCCATTGGGGATAGTGCGTTACATCATAACATGTCACGTAGTGTGCTCTTTGAAATGGGGAAACAAGCAAATTTACAAGTTATTTTATGCATTTATCATTGCTATTGTAGATAAAACAAAGCACTTTATTTATTAGAAAAGTGTATGGGTATTGACTACTCTCTCATGGTGGATATGGGGTGTAAATATTCTGAAATAGCAAAATTTGTAGATTGTTTTCCTGTTTCTGTGCCAAAATATCGTGAACGAACCAATGACACCATTGTTAATAAACTTGTGGAAATTTGCTGCACCCCACTTGTGACTATATAGAACTCCCGTATTCAGAAGGAAAAGTTACCGAAAGCACCAACTATACAAACGTTCGCACAAAAATGCAAGACAATCGGCACGGCAGTATGGTCTCTCAGATACTTTTGTGGCTCTCTCTTTGATTGTTAATCGCCTTGTAAGTTACGTGTGACCGGTTGCGTTTACGTATTCTTAGAGGATCGGGTTCACTCCCACGTGATTTTCTTCTTTGGGAAGAGGGGGATCTTTCAGCAGGCTGATCACTTTGTCAGTGCTTAGAAACGACTGCACGGAGCTTTCAAAACATAAAAGAATTTCTCTATCATATTTCCCGGATCTTAAGATATCTGTACGTAGGTGAGACCTCCTCTACAGGCGTACGCCCGGATAAACTTCCATTGCATGTAGCTGCTATTTATATACTCCAAACGGCGACAATTTTCGGTGCTAGCTGGTAGTAATAAAAGTAATGGCTTGAAGAGTACGCACTCTTGTAAATTGGATAAGCTGATTAAGAAGTTTAGTAACAGCTGTCAACACACATTTGATCATAACACAGAAGATACTAAATATAGGGGAATAGCATAAATTAATTCTTCCATGAATGCGTTGGCTGTCCCAGAAATCTTTCTAGCTATATGCTGTGTACGAATGCTTACACAGTGCCCTGATAAAGTTAAGTCCAGAACATGACATCGATTTGTTTGCAAACATTTTGGAGTATTATTTCCTTTGGTTGAAAGTAAAGAGTAATTTCTCCGTCTCTCAGATCAGAAAACTGTTGGTCATAGTGTTCCAAACATTTTTCTTAGTAGTAACACACAAAAAATATATTCGCGAGCATTATAAACACACCAAACTACTAGGTGCACTGTGTCATTGAATGGCTACCTTCGGGGAAACGATAAGATGAACCAAAAAATCTTACGCGTAATTGCGTTGTTGTTCGGTAACAAATTACTAAGACGGTACTCGTCTTAGGTTACCGAGCGTGACAAGTTGCAGGTGATCATATGAAATGCAACGTTCTGCTATACATATTGCGTTAATTAGGCTCGTTGTCAAGTCTGGCGTAGTTGCTCTAATTTTCTGCGAACCCGGAGTAGGCGGAGCGTGTTTCGAGATAGTACTTATCGCTGTCTTACAGGGTAAACTCAATGGATGTGCCATTCTCTTAGCATATATTTTCCTTATCGCTGTGCAGCTTGACGTAATACTCCAGCCGTTATATTTAGAGAAATCTATTTTTACACATAACTATGTAATCTCCCTCTCATTTAAACCGTATGGGAGAAGTTCTTGTTCCAGTCGTACCCCAGAGAAATAATATGCGACACAAGTGAAAGCACCATATAGGTAAAATTGTTGTAGGTACACTAGACTCTTGCTAATCCGGCCTTTCCTTGCACACATGGGTGCCAGATTAGGGAAGTGCCGGACTATTGGTTATCTTACATTTAGTGTAAACTCATAGGGATTATACTTTATTAAATCCAAAGATATATTCATGTTCATAGATAATTTAGTCCTTGAGTGTGTACATACACAGTTGTATCACTCACAATGAAACATTTCCCAAATTTTTAGTTGTCGCAATGATGATATGCGACGGTAGTATGCTTTATCACGCAACGGCTTTACAAGTATTACATCGGTACTGCACATTTCTGATTGTTGCATTATGTATTCCAGGAATATACCAGCTGCTTTAGCACCAGCAGCGGGAGATACCCAAATGTTCTCTCCTATGCCTTCTTTTTCATCAGTCTCATCACAACTTTGCTGTACGCCCTTGATTATCTCTTCGTCTGTTAAAGTTTGGTCATAAATTGTTGCCCAACACTGAACTCAGCCGCAATGGCTTTCTGCAAAGAAGTTCACTTCAACTTATCTCTGATCTAGATTTCCGCTGGAGGTCTAACATAACGTTTCCTTTTAGAAGCCGTGGTATTTAACTGTAAAGAAAGCTACAATTAAAGATGTGGATAGCATTGTTTAACACTGTAATTAACTACATTGCTGCACACGAGAATTCGTTGTTATATGCGTAATTTGTGTCTGAGCAACCAGAGGCTGGTTATGAGCCGAGTTAGTGAGAGGCTGGACTACTGAGGGGTGGATCAACGAGAGTTTAGTGTATGACATATGAAAGTTATAATAATTTTTAATAAATTTGTAACTGTAATGACTATTTATACCACTCTGCTGGCCCGATATCCCTGAACTAGTACGAAATAGGTGAGATGGTAACTCTTTTTACGTATTTGAAATTTTTATTCATCCATCGCTGTAATGGTACAGCTTTGTAATAGGTTATTTGTACACGACGCGTTACCGTGTGTATGAGACCCCTCACCTCCTTTGATATTCTGAAAGTCAGTTTACTCGAAACGCGTAAATGAAGTTGAGTTGCTGAACATAAAGTGACTAAATTTTTCTCCAGCGACTATAACATAATTGTATAAATAAAAATTTCAAATTTATAGAATGGTCATATGCCTCTTACACGACTTTCTCAGTCGTCAGCCTCAATGCACGTAGACTTTTGTGCTGAAGGAGCTGTACGCTGACAATTTTCATCGGTTTACTTACCGTACGGATAAAGTCTTACCACTATCGCGTTCGTTTACAGTGGTTCAAGTTCAGTCTGAGAAAGTACTACAGTGGTTTCCACTTTTGCAATATGATGTATTTCCACAGACATAGCATAGCACTTCGCATTTTTCTGTTTCTCAAAATTCACGCTGGCTGACTTCCAGACATACATTGTTATGTATATAATAAACATAAACCTCTAAGAGATTCTTACTTAAACGCATTTAAGCTTTTGTCACGTTCCCGACCCTATGATAACAGCGAGAACGGCCAAGCTTAAGGATACTGTGATAGTTTATTAAGCTCGTGTATCAGCGCATTTGTAGTACTGGTGGTTAATTTTGTCCGTGGTCAAGAATTTTAGATTGAAAAGTGTAAACAAATTCTACCGGTAATCGCATGTAAATTCAAGAATGGGTCATTCCATATCAAATCACCCAATAAAAAATAAATTTTACACCCACCTCCTTAGATTTTCATGAAATTTGGCTCAAATGGTTCTAATACCATCCTGACAACACCTGAAAATTTTTTTTGCTGTATCTCTTATAGTTTTTTTATAAATTTTTAAAGTTTTTATGTTTTGCGTTTTCCGAACCTTCGGCAATGGTAAATTTAATTTGTATTCAAAACTTTAAAATTGCTTATCTTAAAAACTCTTTTAGATAATATCATGAATTTTTGCAGCAAGTTTATTTATTATACATATTTGAAGATAAAAATGATAGTATTAAAATATATTAATATTTTCTATAAAAAATATATGTATTTTTTCTTTTTTTAACAGATGTTTTGTTTTATAAGAATTGCAGTATCTAGAGTCTCAGACCTGATAGAATGCTCAAATTTCTTTTAATTTACTCGTAAACATATAGGCTACTTGATAAAACAAAAATAATGGTGGCTTTTTAACATGTTTATTAATTATAGTAGATTACATTAGAATTATGTACAAAGATAGTGTACTTACGACACTTATGTATAACCCAACTGATTGCTTGAAACATTGAATTTTTTGAGTAATTTTGTCTTTTTAATAAACATTAATGCTGATTCAAACTGTTTTTCCACTTCATGCAAGAGCTTTCAGTTCTTCTGATACAGTCTTTTTTGAAGTAATACATTTTTCCAGTGTCGCTTGATTGAGGTGCGTCTACTACACAGACTGTGCTCCAAAGGCACTATGCATGGATCTTCTCTTTCAGGCCAATAAAATGATGCAGCTGGTCCTGAAGGATGTGGAAATAGAATTTCTGCATCTTCTTCATCATTGAATATTGTCTTTACCAGTCCAAAGTACCAGTTACCATCATAATTTGCAGCCACATAGCTATTTATGGATGGTTCAACACGAACCCAATCAGAAGAAGAATGGAAAGAAAAGACTAAGGAGGGTTTTACACTATCTGTAGTCCTTCTAATTTCCAGGTTGTTTGTTGGAAGTGGTTTGAAGTTATGAAAACTTCTTGTTCCAGGAATGGTTCGGGTTGCTGAAAAACGTTTTTCTAGTTTTAACCGTAGCAAATCAGCTTATTTTTTGTCAATAAAGTTAAAATGAATGTTTTCAATATTTTTTTCACAAAACTTGTACACACCGATTGCTGTCATTATTTGTTCTTCATCTGAAATCTGTAGACTGGCTTTCCTTAAAATTCTTTTAATAGTTCCTCCTAGGCCATCACAAATTGACTTCCCATGAGTGTTGGGCCTTCAAATTAAAGTTTCTCAAGTGTTCAGTGAAATTTTTAAAACTGTTTCTATTTTTGTACTGCCCAGCACAACCATCTGTAAGGTAGTGAACTGAGTCAATGTCAGTATGACGTAATGACAGCCACTTTGCAATTTCTTTTTGTACAAAGTTAACAAAACCAGTGTCATGTTCTTGGTCATCACTAATAAAACAGTGGTTGGAAACAAAAACATTGTTTTCCTCATTTCTCAGAAAAACTCCAACTGGATGTAGAGTACAACCACCTCTATTCCAGTGGTAACTTTGGATCTCATTTTGTATAACAAAGGAATAATTTTCACTGAAATCCATCACAATAATTGCTGTTTTGGGTGGTGCGTCTTCTTTCAATCTTTTAAAGGCTGCTGATTGGGATTTTGCTATAAACGAGTGCGGGGTGAGCTTTTCCAATGGCCTAACCAATAAAGAAATGTAGTCTTCAACACTGATAGACTGTTTGATCATTTCTGCCCTGTCTGTGTTAACCCACTGACTGATTACAATTTCTTCTTCTAAATCATAATCTTCACTTAGTTTTTCAGTTAAGTACTCAGTTAGTGCAGTATTTGCAGGACAGCTGTCGCAATGATGTAGCATGCAGTTTTGGTTTTCCGTGTTGCACACAAGCATCTTAATTAGGTCTTCATAAGATTCTTCAATTTTCACAGCATCCAGTAATAGTTCAACATTCTGGTGGATACTGCATACACATTCAGTGTGTGTGCCTGCAGCACCAGCAAGGATACACCATTTAGGTCTCAAGAAACAAAATTTTGAAAATCCTACTTCCACCTCGGGATTCTCCCATTTGAAAGAATAATAGAGTTCTCTCAAGTTACACAAAATGAGTCTTTTTTGCATGTACACATTTTTTTGATCACTTACTTTGTCTTTTGTTCCAGGTAGCACCCTGGAACTTTCATCCTTTTCATAAAAATCTCTTACAAGTCTTACTGTATTTTCAGAAAGAGTTTTATCTTATTTTGGACCAGGAGTTTTCAGAATACCCTTTCCAGATTTTAGCTTTCTAGCTTGTCGCACCATGTACTCACTTACATTAAATTCTTTCATCACTTTATTTTGACTCCATGGATCTGGAGCCAAGGTCAGAATCTGGATTTTTCTAGACCTCCCAACAGATGAAATCTTCTCTTTCATAAGAGAAATCATTACATCAAAATCCTTTGCTTTCTCAACCACACTTGTATCCTCTTCGTCATCATCAGAACTTGGTGCATCTTATTTTAATGCTTTTGAAACCGCCTTTTCTGCAGTCTTTTCAATACTGCTAACCTTCCTTTTAAAATAAGACCCTTTACTTTGTGCTGACAAGCCATGAAGCTTTATCGCTGTTAAACCTAAATTATCAAGAGCAATGTTTGTTTGTACGAGGGATTCATTTCTGGATTCCAATGATTCTAATTCAACCATGACTTCATCATCTGTTTCACTTTCATTGACTTCAACTCTTAATTTTTCCTCACAAAAGTTACGGCATGTTGAGCAAAGCTTTTGCCCAGGTTTTATGCTAATATTTTTTGTCAGTAATTGTTTAGAAAGATCCAAGCCTACACTTCTCAACGATTTTTTGATGGGCTTTTTGTGTTTTTTAGTGGGTCTACACATATTGTTTGATACTTTTCAAAAACATTTAAAAAGTAGTAGCTGTGGTATGAACATATATTCTTAAATTCACACAGATTAATTCCAGATAGTAAGTGGATCAAATCTTTTTCTTCCTCACTCAATTCAGATACCGGATGTAACTTTTTTGGAGGTGTGTAGGTTGTTTGGAAATAGTTAGATTTTTTAAATAACCCTACGCTACAGGTTTGAATATCTGACATATTGATTTCACATTTTGATTACTGTTCTGGTTACTTTTATAGGATATTGGAAAAGAATCTCTGTAAACTAAGTGACAGTACTTACTGAAAGTTCGAATAAACTTAATAAAATACTATCGAAGCACTATTTAACATTGTAAAAATTTTTTACTTCAAAACACAGGAGTAACAAAACAAAATCCAAGCGTACATTGTTACTCCAAGAAGACATAATTATTTTCAGTGTCTAAGTGACTTGGTACTTTTTATTTTTAAAATATAATTAATATTATTTTAAAAATTAGATAACTATTAAACAGGTTAAAAAGCCAACATAATTTTTCTTTTATCTAATAGCCTATACAATTAAGAGTGTTTTAAAACAAATTTGAGCTTTCTATCAGGTCAGAGACTCTAGATCTTGCAGTTTTTGTAAAACTAAACATCCGTTAGCTAAAAAAATAAATAAAAAACTTGTAAATTTTTTTCATTTGGAAGATTTAAATATATCTTTATGGTAATTTTTTTAACATTTAGATATAATACACAAACTTATTCCAAAATTTCATACTGATATCTTGAGTATTCTTTAAGACACAAATTTTTTTAGTTGTGAGGACACGTTTAAGTTACGATTTCCGACTGCTGAAACAACGCCAAATCTAAAAACTTCAAAAATTTATTTAAAAAAAACTGTAAGAGATAGAGCAAGAAAATTTTACAAGTGCTTTCAGGATGATAAAAAAAGTAATTGTACCAAGTTTCATCAAAATCTGACATGGTTGGTGTCAAGGCCTGGGTGACTTGACATGGAATGACCCGAATACCGTAAGCTAAGTAAACAAAGTTTATGAAAAAAATGACACAACCTGCGTCAGTTCCACGAGTGTCTCCTGGCGACTTGCATTCATCACAAAATACAAACGTAGAACTTAGTATTTAAGACTCCAGAAGACAGAAAGTAGCTTCTTTGACGAAAATATCTGATTACTCTGACTTGGGTTGTTGTGTTTCTCCATAGAGTTGTTAATTAGAAGTAGTGGCGAGACAGGACGGACTGGAAGAGATCTTTTCACGGGAGGTAAGGAGGATGGTTACATTTTAATATCCCATGGGCGACGAAGTCATTAGACACGGAGTTAAAAGTTCGAACATGACATGGGTGGGGTAGGAAATTAACAATTTTGGTAAACTACGGTAAAGCTCTGTCTATAGACGGAATCTGGTTTGATCGTCATTCGCCCACATGCGAATCCAGCATGGCTAACCATTGTCATGTTGCGTGGCACAACAGGTGCGGTTTCTTCTCATTTACGTTTACTTAAGTCAAGGTAAGCTGTCGGTTCCCAATCCAGCGGGACATACGGCCCCACAAGGGAGCATCCTCGCAGCTGCAACCTGACAGACTTCCTGTGCCAGGGAGCACACTTGCTCTTAATGTTGTATCGCCAGAGCCACGCGTGTCTTGAAGTATATTTTATGGGTTTCTTGTTAGTTACTTCAGAACGGTTAATTGAACTGGGCTCGCAAACACTGAGGGACTAGATTTGACGTTAGCGAACATCGCATGTTTCGTTGCCACTTGATGCGGTTACGCTCCAGGAATTAGGTCGGTGAGCTCGTCACACAGGTTCTTCCCAGCATCCGTCAAGGCAGGTGGTTTCATTAATGAAGTGCATTATGCACTGTAACAGCTACTTAGGTATGAGGCAAAGTGATTTGGAAGGGTTTGTGTGCGGCGGCTGCTGCTTCTTGGCAAGTGACAGCTTTCTAACTCAAACGGCTTCTGACGCCTCGGCATGTTGACACTCTTCACGTGTGCCCGGTCTTCTCTCGATGCGCCAGGCGCTTCTGCGCCCAGCAAATGATCTGACCTAATGCCTTTCGTAGACAGAGGATAGAGGCTTCTGAAATGTGCTACAGAAGAATGCTGAAAATTAGATGGGTAGATCGCGTAACTATTGAAGACGTACTGAATAGAATTGGATAGGAAAGAACTTTGTGGTATAGCATGACGAAAAGAAGGGATTAGTTGGTAGAACACATTCTGATATATCAAGGGATCACCAATTTAATATTGTAGCTAAGTGGGGGGTGGGGGGGGGGCGAGGGTAAAAGTTATAGAGGGAGATAAAGTGATCAGTACAGTAAGGAGATGCAAAAGGGTCTAGGTTGCAGGACTTATTCGGAGATGAAGAGGCCGGCACAAAATATAGAGCAGTATGGACAGCTGCATCAACTGTGGACTGCCACGGACATGGTACGTGAACTGGTTTAAAACAGAGGCGTTTCTCGTTGTGGCAGGATCTTACCATGAAGTTTCAATCACTAACGTTCTCCTCAGAGCATGAAAATATTTTGTTGGCGCCCACCTACATAAGGAGAAATGATCATCGTAATAAACATCAGAGCTCGCACGGAAAAATGTAAGTGTTGGTTTTTCCCGCGCGCTGTTCGAAAATGGAATGGTAGAGAAATAACATGAAGGTGGTTCGATGAATCCTCTGCCAGACAGTGAATTGTGAATTGCAGAGTAATAATCAAGAAGTAGATCAGACCAGGCTTCGGTCGGAAGACTATCATCAAATAGCGAACTATATTGCAGGAAGATGATGATAAAGTCAGGAGTTCGCATGTGACTAACACCTGCGCGACAGGCGTCATTTCTGGCTTGAGTAACTGTTCTGCTCCCTCTCGCATAAGGACTCTAAGGGTCAAATAAGGATAAGCGTTCATATATAGGCATATAATCATTTTTCCCTCGCTTCATGTGCAAATGGAATATGAAATGGCTAGCACACTTTAACATGGTCCGTAAGTGACTTGTGGAGTAAGTATGGAGATATAAACTGAAGCGACAAAGAAACTGGTATAAGCATGCGTATTCAAATACAGAGATATGTAAACAGGCAGAAAACGGCACTGCTGTCGGCAACGCCTGTATAAGACGGCTGTCTGGGACAGTTGTTAGAGCGGTTACTGCTGCTACAATAGTAACTTATCAAGATTTAAGTGAGATTGAACGTGGTGTTATAGCCGGCGCACGAGCGATGGGTCAAAGCATCTCCCAGGTAGCAGTGAAGTGGGGTTTTCCCGTATACCATTTCACGAGTGTACCGTGAATATCAGGAACCCGGTAAAACATCAAATCTCCGACGTTGCTGCGGCACGTCCCTCATCGAGTCTTACCTGAGTGGACGAACGTTCAATGTCCGTGCGGGAGCGGACATATCTACAGCAAGGCCCATACAGGCGAAGTACCGCAGGGTTCTGTTCTCGGACCCCTACTATACTCCCTATATACCTCAGACACGCCAAAGGCTAACAGTCTCTCGCTCGCATTATACGAGGACGACACCGCGCTGTATACCACAAGCACGAATGCGAACCTCTTGCGCCGCCGCATAGACGGCATAGGACGCTCTAACCACATGGGCCACAAAGTGGCGCCTCAAATACAATGCCAGCAAAAGTCAGGCAATCATCTTCACGAGGAAAAGAATCCCCATTGACATAGAGCCGGTCCGGATCATGGGAGGCCCCATCCCATGGACTCGCACCGCGAAGTACCTCTAGGTGACACTGGACAGGGACAGGCACAGGCACCTCATGTGGGGGCCACACATAAGGGATATTAGGGGTAAAGCCTATGGAAGATTGTGAGCTCTGTACCCAATGTTGAAGCCGAAGACAACCCTACCCACACGCTGCGGTATTACGCTGTATCTCGCCCTTATAAGGCCGGTAATAGAGTATGCGGCAGTAGTGTGGGGCAACGCGGCTGACTGCAACATCCGAAGATTGCAGGGCCTCCAGGGTAGAATACTTAGGATGATCATGAAACTCCCCCGTGACTTCCCCACTAGGGAGTTACATAATATTACAGGAGTGCAGCCAATAAAGGCTAGAATAAAACAGACTGCTCGACTTTTCTACGAGAAGTCACAGCAGTCAGAAAACAGACTGGTCGCGAACCTCGGGAATGTACCACATAGAAGGGGCAACACAAGATGGCCTGACTTACTAAGGCAGTAAAAACCGCCACAGCAATGTATGTTAACCATCATAAAATTCTCAGCACACAATAGGGCCAAAATAAACAATAGGCCCACCTAAAATACAAATTAGGAAGCGCAGGAATAGTGCAAAGCACTTACCTTGCACAACCTAGAGATAGCCAGGCACTTTCCAATTAGGTAAAGAGGGAGTCACGAGTGTACCGTTAATGTCAGGAACGCGGTAAAACATCAAATCTTCGACGTCGCTGCGGCCGGAAAAAGATCCTGCAAGAACGGGACCAAAGACGAATGAAGAGAATCGTTCAACGTGACAGAAGTGCAACCCTTCCGCAAATTGCTGCAGATTTCAGTGCTGGGCCATCAACAAGTGTCAGCGTGCGAACCATCATCCATATGGGCTTTTGGAGCCGAAGGCCCACTCGTGTACCCTTGATGACTGCACGACACAAAGCTTTACGTCTCGCCTGGGCTCGTCAACACTGACATTTAAATGTTTATGATTGGACACATGTTGCCTGATTGGATGAGTCTCGTTTCAAATTTTATCGAGTGGATGGACGTGTACGGGTATGGAGACAACCTCATGAATCCATGGATCCTGCTTGTCAGCAGGGGACTGTTCAAGCTGGTGGAGGCTCTGTAATGGTGTGGGGCGTGTGCAGTTGGAGTGATATGGGACCTCTGATACATGTAGATAAGACTCAGACAGGTGACATGTACGTACTCATTGTCTGATCATCTGCATCCGTCCATATTCATTGTGCATTCCGACGGACTAGGGTAATTCCTGCAGGACAATGCGACACCCCACGCGTCCAGAATTGCTACTTAGTGACTCCAGGAACAATGTTGTCAGTTTACACTTCCGCTAGCCACTAGACTTGAACATTATTGAGCATATCTGGGATGCCTTGCATTGTGCTGTCCACCCCCTCGTACTCTTACGGACTTATGGACAGCTCTGCAGGATTCAGGGTGTCAGTTCCCTCCAGAACTACTTCAGACATTAGTCGAGTCCATGCCACGTCGTGTTGCGACTTGCTCACAGGGGCCCTACACGATATTAGGCAGGTGTACCAGTTTCTTTGGCTCTTCAGCGTAATACTGCTCATCGTTCCTGCTGTTACATCTCCTGGTGACATTCCATGGCAGACTGTTCCCCGTTCCGTACCTTCTCTGATTCGAGTCTTCATACAGCTCTTTCAAAGTGAATTTTTAGTACCAAAGAATGCATAAAACGTGTAACATTGGTCACCTACGTGCGTCATGCGCTAAGATTCTTAACTGACAGCGACTAAATGTGAGTGGAAGCAGAGGATTCAGATTATTAAACACAGTAAAAACTGCCTGCCATCAAAGTTTACCTAATTTTTATTGTGAATGGAAATAAAATGAAATCTGAACAATAAATAAACTGCAGCGCAGTCCAGTTATTTGCGGAATATACACTGACGGAAAAAATCGAAATGACAAAAAATAATTAATGTAGAGTTAGAAAATTCCGGGAATACATTTGTGTAGTAACATATTTGATTAACTCTGCAGGATCATAGATTAATGTGAGCGCGAGATAAGCCATTGAAATGTGAAATGCAGATACATTAATAGTCGTGGTAACTGCCAGAATGTGGAATGCAAACGTGCAAATTTGTATAGACATCATCTTCAAGTGTAGAAACACGCCCACCAACATTGGTTTATGTCGCAAAAATGATTCAAATGGTTCTGAGCACTATGGGACTTAACTTCTGAGGTCATCAGTCCCCGAGAACTTAGAACTACTTAAACCTAACTAACCTTAGGACAGCACACACGTCCATGCCCTAGGCAGGATTCGAACCTGCGAACGTAGCGGTCGCGCGGTTCCAGACTGTTGCGCCTAGAACCGCACGGCCACGTTTATGTCGCACTTACCTCCTTCGCGTAGTGGTCTTTTTTCCGTCTGTGTATAAGTAGAGCTAAATATATGTAGTCATGCAAAACAAATTGCCAATGACCATACTCAAAATTCATAAAAAACAATTTAGGCAATTGGGACCGCACTGAATATGTGAAAATCTTATCTGGGAGGAGTGGCATTATGGGGAAAAAATCACAAGGTTTGCTTTAAATACACGCAGTAGCGGTCGTGACCGTTAGTTACCTTGAAACTGGACGTGGTGAGTTGATGTTAATCAAGAATGCCTTTAAGGCGACTAAGATTCCATGAACGAGGTCGCGTAATAGAGCTACGAGAAGCTTGTTGTTGCTTCTGAGATACTGCAGAAAAACTTGGCAGAAATGTGGCCACTGTACGTGATTGCTGGTAGCGGTGGTCACGAAAACGTACAGTCGCAAGAAGACCGGGCTCCGGACGGCCACGTGGCACTACCGAGAGGGCACGCCATCGTGCTAGGCGTAAGATATTGGCACATTGTACGGCACCTGCAGCAGTAATTTGAGAAGCAGTTGGCGCCACAGTGAAACAACGCACTGTTACATATCTGTTACTTTAAAGACAGCTTCGAACCAGACGTCCTGAAGCGGGCATTGCACCGACCGTAAAATCACCACCATTTGCGACGTCAGTGGTGATAAGCGATAGCTCGTTTGAGGGCAGGGTGGGGATCTGTTGTGTTTTCTGATGAAAGCTGATTATGCTTCGGTGCCAGTGATGACCATGTGTTGATTAAAAGCAGGCCAGTTGGGGGGGGGGGGGGGGGGGGGTCTACAACCAGCCTGTTTGTGACCTAGACGTACTGGACCTACACTTGGAGTCAGTCGTCAGGTTGCGATTTCGTATGATAGCAGGAGCAGTCTCGTGATTATCCCACGCTCTCCGACTGCAAATTTGTACTTCAGTCTGGTGATTCGACCTGAAATTCGTGAACATTATTCCAGGGGGTGTTTTGTAACAGGATAACGCTCGTCCACATACCGCTGCTCTAACACAACATCTCTAAAGACTGTCGACATGTTGCCTTGGTTTGTTCGATCACCAGATCTGTCTTTCAATGGAGTATGTATGGCACATCATAGGGACGAAAACTCCAACGTCATCCATAAACAACATTAACCGGCCCTGTATTGACCGATCGAGTGCAACAGGCATGAAACTCCATCCCACAAACAGAAATCCGGCACCTGCATAACACAGTACATGCGCGTTTACACGCTTGCATCCAACATTCTGGCGGTTGCACCGGTTATTCGTGCACCAGCATTTCACCATTGCAGTGGCTTATCTCGCGCGTACCTGTGATCTTGCAGTGTTAGTCACTTCAGCATGATACTGAGGCAAATGTATTCCTGAAATTCTCAGTTAGTGTATTTACTATGTACCAGATGGATGCTGTTATAAATTTGTATGCTGACGTTACTGCTCTCGATAGCTTGTAGCAGCAACACAAGAACTGCCGTAACTCGAGTGTAAAGAGCGGTTTATTGGAGAAAAATAAATATGTAATTGTAAACCGACTGCTGGCAAATACGCCTCTTGAGAAACTGTGACTCTTGTAGAATGTGTTAAAAAAAATTGCCGGATGTAAGGACGACGAGTTTGTTGGTTTGATGCTGGTTCTGCTCCGTAAATTGCCCTGTGCACAGGTCTAACTGCTGTTATTCACGTATACTTAAAAATCATTGACCATTGGGCCCTGCACGTACACAGCATGGCACGAGACCTTAAAGCCACATGATTGCAGATCACACCCATCCCTACCACAGACCGTCATTGGCAACTATATGCGGACCACTGTGTTGTAACGAGAGGAGCCGGCGTATAGTACTCCACTGCACCTCCTCCAACGTAAGTGATCAGTTTGTCGTTGTGCTACAGCTAGGCAATACCGGTCGCTGTGTGGCCAAGAACGCAGCGTGTTCCTCTCTTCAGTCCCAAAACTGGTTTCACGCAGTTGTCCCCGCTAGTCTGTCCTGTGCAAACCTGTTCATCTCTATGTAAAGGTGTAGCCATGTTTGAACGCATGAAAAACAGATGGTTTTTCTTAATTTTTTCCACGTAAAATAAAAAGTAATGCTAAATCTGACGAGTTTTATTCCTTACTCTTTTGTGTTTAAGATATTTTTGCGTCCACATCGGACTCTCCCTGTAACCATTGCACCAGGAGAGAGGACACCTTGCAGCCAAATCTCTTTCCTCCCAGATTCTGTTCAGTGCCTCTATTTTGTTAACTCGATCTACCGTTCTAATCTTCGGCATTCTTCTGTAACAATACATTTGAGAAACTTCTAGGGTGCTCTTGTTGTACAGCGCTGTGATGATTACAAAAAACGAACTTAAATTTTGATGAGGCTTTTGCTACAGTGTGTGTTGCTGCTTGATACATGTTGATGGGTCTGTATCAGCCCAACGGCATTTAAACGAAATGTTATTGGCAGAAGTAGAGCCCTTCCTGTAACGCTTTGCCAGCGCAGTGTTATTAGAAGACATGCATCTCATTGAGATCAGATTAGTTGTCGCCGCTGCCAATGTGTAAAAGAGCGAATATTCGCATTGATGTAGTTTTTCAGTTCCTGCTCCTGTGCGTGCTGTAGTTTATGTAACATCAGAGACTTTATTACGAACTTGTGGTATACCTATCTGTTTTCGTAGTAGCTAGTATGGTTTGCCATAGTCACCTTACAATGATGGCATGGAAGAAGAGAAACCATGAACTTCAATATCACTGTCACGCCGCGGAGAATAATAGCGTAGCACTAAGCTCCTCCTTGGCTCATAATTCTTGCAGAATACGAAAACTAAATGTAGTTTTTGTTTTGAGTAACTTGTTTGATTTTGTTCCATTGACTCCTTTGTTTCTGGGCGTTTGGACATGAACTGGCATATCAGCTTCGAATAACGCTGAATCTCTCTCCATTCTTTAATGCCTCGGGGGACTTATAGCGCATATTTTTGGTTCTAAGTAGAGATTCAACTCGATATCCATGGACGTTTCTTCGGTGTTGCTGCCCTAAAGACAGAAGCAAAGATCGAAACGTGATATGATTTGTAGGAAGACTCTGCAAACATCCAGCATTATGTACTGAATTTATCATTGACATGAAATTTGCACTTTTTCTTAAAACAGAAGGTTATAGGCGACATATAAATATTAATACAGAAAATGAACTTATTTGTTTGGCCGAGTGACACGCCTTAAAACACGTAATACTTCCACCTCCATTACACTGCAATTTTGGTGTTCTGAAGTACTCGAAAAGTGTGAGGTCATCCACATGAGTGCTAAAAGGAACTCGTTAAACTTCAGTTACACGATAAATCAGTCTAATCTAAAAGCCGTAAATTCAACTAAATACCTAGGTATTACACTTACGAACAACGTAAATTGGAAAGAACACATAGAAAATGTTGTGGGGAAGGCTAACCAAAGGCTGCGTTTTATTTGGCAGGACACTTAGAAAATTTAAGACCTACTAAGAAGACTGCCCACACTACGCTTGTCCGTACTCTTTTAGAATACTGCTGCGCGGTGTGGGATCCTTACCAGGTAGGACTGACGGAGTACGTCGAAAAAGTTCAAAGAAAGGGAGCACATTTTGTATTATCGCGTAATATGGGAGAGAGTGTCACAGAAATGATACAGGATTTGGGCTGAAAATCATTAAAAGAAAGGCGTTTTTCGTTGCGACAGAATCTTCTCACGAAATTCCAGTCACCAACTTTCTCCTTCGAATGCGAAAATATTTTGTAGACATCGACCTACATATGGCGGAAGGATCACCACGATAAAATAAGGGAAATCAGAGCTCGTACGGAAAGATACAGGTGTTCATTCTTTCCGCGCGGTATACGAGATTGGAATAATAGAGAATTGTGAAGGTGGTTCGAGGAACCCTCTGCCAGGCACTTAAATGTGATTTGCAGAGTATCCATGTAGATGTAGATGAATCGAGCTTCTAGACGTGCCGTAGAAATTCAGACATACTTCCCATTGATCTTGTATCTGTAAAGTATCAATTAAAGCGCTGATTCGATAGAATTTCCTTTCAGTTTTTTGTATTAGCACAACCATGAAATCTGTACCCTCTGAGTAAACAGCTTAGCCCAGAGCGGATTGATAATGAATATGTATAAGGGTGATGCATGCTGAAAGCTAATTTTAGGAAAAGAATTTGGGGTTCGTTCCATAAAAGTGAAGATAACTTTGCCTTGTGGGTTCAATTCAGTCCTTCCTCTGATATAACTGTCAGTAATGTGCTTCGTCAACATCTTTTGTTTTGCGAGATAGTTACCGGAACAGGCAAATTAGTGGTACGAAAAAAATGGAGATTGTTGTAGTGCAAGTGTTTACCTAGTGTTTAGAGGAATGTTACACTTCGCTAATTATGTACGATCTCCAAAAGGAACAGTGATCTATCGCAGTGCTGAAGGCAGATCTCATATTCATGAGGAACAGGTCAAGATCGGATTTAGATTTATTTTGTTTGTACTAAATTCACTTGAGATGATTGCCAGTACTAAGAGAGACCACGACCTTCTCCATTCTTGCCCAGTCCGGACGAGGATTCTGCCATTAATGATCTTGACGTAGATGGACAATGGACAGTAAACCCAGTTTGTTTTTAGAAAACTGGGAAAAATGCTTGGGCATCTTCAGATACCTGCGCAAATTTTGTGAACCAAAATTCTCTATCGCTGTGGAGAACTTGGCTATACAGTAGATACTTCGGGGCAGTATAGAACCCTATATAGGAGATAGCAACCAGTGCTGATTGCCGCTTGACTACAGTTCTCTAATTCTCTGTTCAGATGATTTAACAAGTCAGCTTTTGTGGAAACAGATTGAGTTACAGAAGCTGCTGTGAAAAGCTCCAGCTCCAGAAATTCCGTTGTTGCGGCTGTTATAAATTTTTATATAGCTTTGTGATACTTTTACACAAGTATACGATTGTTTTGTAATGAATTAGGGCTTCCCTTCTAATGGATTCCATTTCTCTATTGTCAAAAGTGATGTGAGAGCATTATCGTGGCCTCGTCAGATATAAAATATTTGACCTCCTGTAATTACTAATCCGATGCCGAAGGCTGTTGACATGACATCGGCGGCTGATGTTGAACCGTATACAGTGTAGTTGTTTCACGCCCACGTGCTTTCTATCACGAGACGCATAGATTTTCTCATCTTTCTTATTCCGATCGCTTGGAAACACGCATTCATTTCGAACGGACGCAATTAACGGTTACGGTGTTATTCCTTGAAGTTGTAGCTCACAGTGCTATCATATACAGTATAACAGTTTGTGCTTGAATAGTTCGCTACACCTTCCTCTTCCCGTATGGGCTGTTACGCCGGTGTTAAAAGTTCCGTCGGCCTCCAGGGAAATCAGTGCCTCTGAGTAGGGCGCCATAGCTTCCTCAAAATGGCAACCGCAAAGTATGTACCACACAGGAATTTACCGCTCGGCGAGAGTTTCAAAGGGAAGAAACTCGACTTCGGTCCGTCCTCAGCCAATCTCAGCGTAGTCATGTAGATAGTGTTGCCATATTTAACAACACCTAAATTCTTAAATCACATATAGGTAGAAACTTAGGTTCTGTGTACGCCATCGATGATTGTCATCCCTTCATTGACTCAATGTTATAGAGGAAACAGTATTAATCTCCCGCAAGACACAGAGGTTAGAGCGAGATGGAGAGCTAGTTTAATTGAACAGGGACTGTGAAATCAATCAGTGCGTAGAGTTTTCGAAGAGTCAGTTGCTGCATTACCCTCAAGTAGCGCATGGAAAATATAGAGGAATGAATTACAGATTGCAAAATGACATTTCAAAGCCAAATTACGCACGGTGCTATTCTAGTCTTTTAACACATTAACTATTCTTGCTCTCTCTTGTTCGCTACATAGGGACTGTTTACTGTCGGAAAATAGACCGATGAATTCCATCCCAGTAAGCGAAGAGAATTTCGGTTGTTGTTGTAGTAATAGTAGTTTTAAGTCCTCAGGCTGGTTCGACTCAACGCTCTATACTGCTCTATCCTGTGCAAGCCGCTTCATCTCCGAATAACTACTGCAACCTACATTCTTCTGGATATGCTTATTGTATTCATCTCTTAGCCTCCCTCTATGATTTTTACTCCCACACTTCCCTACAGTACTAAACTGGTGATCCCATGATGTGTCTGAATGTTTACTATTAACCGATCCTTTCGTGTAGTCGGGTTTGGCCACGAAGTTCTGTTTTTCCCCAATTCTGTTTTCAGTACCTCATTAGCTACATGGTCGACCCATCTAATCTTCAGCATTCTTCTGAAACACCACATTTAAAAAGCTTCTATTCTCTTCCGGGCGTTACTGATTCTCATCTTTATTGAAGAAGGGAAAGATCAGTGTTAAACATTCCACCGACAGCAAGGTGTTTAGAGGCGATTACGAGCTCTTACTGTGTAAGTACAGGGAAAAAAATTGACCGTGCCTTTTCAAAGCCTATCATTCTCATGATTTGTTTCAGGGAAACCACTGGAAACGTAAATCTAGTTGGTCAACAGGTATTTGAATCCTGCTCCTGCCGAATTACAGTCGATTGATTTAACTTCTGCTTTTCGTGAAAGCTGTGTATTCCAATTAAATGGATTGACATCAATAAAATCTGTGTTGTAGTGGGAATATCCTAAAATTTCGTACAAAAATAGAATTATTTCATTAAATTACCGATCTCCCCCAAAGTAATATCTAGAATTTTTGATTTCCAAATGTACTCTTAAAGATTTATCAGCCATTGTGAAGTTGCGACGATAATTTTTTTTAGAGGGAATGTTAGTTCAGTGAAGATAAGCTTCAGGCTTTGTTAATAGTAGTAATACTGTAGAGGACCGTTTTCTGTTCCTATGCACATACCGCTTAAATTTTGTACATGTCTGTTTAGGGCCTCGCTCATTTACGGAAATTGCATTTAAAGTTACGCAGTTTCTGTATTGCCAGATTGGCCTTGTCTACTGTTTCAGTGCAGAAAGTAATATCCAGTGACATATGTTGTCAACGCGTGTACGCAGGAGATATCATTTCATCCATGATTCAGTTTCCCGTAGTTGTCTCTGTATGTTAATTACAGGCGTCATGACTAGTCAAGTTCACCTAGTACAGTCTCGTCCTATTACAACTTTACAGGTAGACAGAAAATACAACGAAGGTTGATCCTGCGCGTAGCATCCCTCTTTCCACCTGTCTCCCTAACCCTTCCCCCCCCCCCCCCCTCTCCTCTTTTCCTGCTGGTATTATTGTGTAGTCTTGTGATATCTGTTGTGACCATCTGCCACAAAGCTTCAATGGTCCTCCTCCTCCATGAAGATGTCTAATATGTAGCAAGCTGTGAAGACCGTTACCTAGTGATGCTAACAGCACAGGACCTCGTGGTAGCCATCCTCCTTGCCGTGAGACGGTTCGTAGTAAGCGGAGGCTGTGCTGGGAGAGAGCGCGCCGGGTGAACGCCCACCTGTTTCACGGCCAACAGGCAGCTGCCGGCACGACGCCGGGAGGCCCACGAACCCAGCAGACTGCTTGCTGCACAACTGGCATGACCGGTTCGTTCTCTACAGTTAGCGCAGGCGGGAAGTGGCCGCGCCAGTATCCTTCGGCATCGCAATTCGCATTCGCGTGCGGCCTCTTTGTTCGCCTGCCGACTTTCTGGTTACTGGACACGAAAAACTTGCCAGCCGGTGTGGCTTCAAATAGACGAAAATTAAACAGCCTTGTTCGACATTGTGTTTGGAGAAAAGGCAAGAATCGAATTCGGAGAAAAAAATCACGAACAGCAACTATCCGTGGGAACAAAGGAAAACAGACAGAAATTGACTATTTTGTTGCCGCCCAGATCAGCACGAAAAACTTGCAAAAATATTTACATTACTCCATTGCTTCGTTAAGAGTAGGACAGTAGTCGTTGCCGTGTGAAAGCGAAGATAACTGGTGTAGCCAGTTCCGTCGCTTACTCTCTTAGCAACATCTACCGGTGAGATGTGACGATCATTCGAAATGAATCATTGAAGCAACTTCAGGCATGCGTCCACTTGTATATAAAGTGTGCTAGAACCCGTGCTGTTCATCTTGCATGTAATGACCTTGCTAACCAATTTATTAATAGCTTAACATTTCTTTGCATATTCTGTCTGCAATGAAGCTAAATAAACCTTGTCAGAGCTTAACATCATTTCAAAATAGTGCGAAAATAATCAGTTCACTTTAAATATTCAAAAACGTGAAATGGGGCACTCAAAAAAACTCATATTTTATATCTAATATGTGTGTGGAATCCAGATGGAATTAGATTAACAGGGTATATTGAACATGCAAAGAAGGGCAGATTTGTTTGACCGATGCGGGAGCGTCGTTGCGATGCTGGAAAAAAAAATGAACTGGCAGACTGTTGAAGATTGTAAGTAGGTTTTAGATTGACAGATGACATCAAAGTTTGGAGAATTGGCATTGATGAATCTAAATACAAGTATATTGCAGCTATCTATGTATCATCGTCGTAGGGGCGGCGTGGACAAGATTAGACTAATTACAGCACGCTTAGAGGCATTTAATCTATCATTCTTCCCGCGTCTATACGCGAATAGAATGGGAATATGCCCTATCAGGTGGTGTAATAAGTACGTCTTCTCACGCGCGTCAGTGGTTTACAGAATATAGATATAGATGTAGGTGTGGTTAGCGGTCACACGTTCGTCTTTCTGTTGTTAATGCACCGTGACAAAAATTCATAATTGCAGATTCTGTATGGAAAAGATTCAGCCAAGGGTTATGAAATGATTACTTGTACCCTCTATGGAATATGACGATCTGTCTCGCTGCAGCCATCGGAAGGGTGAAATCATTGCGGTTCCTGAGCAGAAGACTCTGTACAAGTGGTATAAGGATTACTGAAAAACAAACGAGTCAGAGACTGTGAAATGAAAATCGCTGAAGGGGTCGTAATTTCCATTGCCTACGGCAGACGATGTCCCCGCAAGAGCGCCGAGGCCCCGTGCTCGCCGCTAGAAGGACATGGGCGCACACCCATGTGACGACAAAGTGGGCATGTGCACGCGTCGACTGCCCGCTGCGCTCAATAGTGTAGTGAAGAAAACAGAGAAATTGTGACTTTGAAAGAAGAGCAAAAGAGTGTAGTGCGTTTCCTGACGGCGAGAACAAGTTGTGAATCTCTCTCACTGTCGACTGCTTATTGACATCATGTCTGAAACCATCACACGTTACGCGATTCTTGTTGCGGAAGACAATTACTCATCATTATTTTGTTTCTCCAAAAGCAGTCCATACTGTTCTGAAATTTTTTTACACCGTTGACTTTGTCAAGGAATGGCCTGCAACTTAAATTCGAGTTTAAAAAACGTAAAGTTGATCTCCATATATAAAAACACCAAAAATAGCCTTTCAGAGGGTTGATGTGCGGTAGTGACAACGGTCCGTTTGGAGAAATGAAGTGTCTACGTTCTCTTTTCCACGTAAAGGGAATATGGAGGAAATGACAGCGCTCTTCCATGCTGTTCTTAACTGTGGATGCAATTAAGCTGCTATGGAGTCTGAAAAGCATGATCCAGAGAGTTGATAAATGATTAGAGATTCAGGGAGGTCGCTTTGAGCATCTGTTATGAAGGATGTCTTTTTTTTTAAAAAAAAAGTCATACTGTCGCTGATAATATATTTCACATTTTGCAACAAGCCGCTCTTACTGAACATTGATAATTTTTGTAGTTATCTCTGTTCTATGACAGATAATTTATTTTTGAATGTTAATACTTTTCGTGACTATTTCCGACGTACCTGACCAATAATTATGCTCAACGTTAAGAAAACTGTAGTTGTAGGATACTTATTGTTAATACTACAGCATCATTGGTCGGATCAGAATTAGAAAATTTAAATAAAATATCCTCTACACTTGGAACGTAAGTCACGAACTCTAGAATTCTAACGTTTAATCCATTCCACTGCACTACATGAGTAACATAGCCACACTCCATTGAATGAATGTACTTGCTTTGCATGCGTCGCCAAATTTCCTTTCTTTATCTTCAGGTTGTTGTTGTTGTTGTGGTCTTCAGTCCTGAGACTGGTTTGATGCAGCTCTCCATGTTACACTATCCTGTGCAAGCTTCATCTCCCAGTAGCTACTGCAACCTACATCCTTCTGTATCTGTTTGGTGTGTTCATCTCTTGGTCTCCCTCTACGATTTTTACCCTCCACGCTGCCCTCCAATATCAAATTGGTGATCCCTTGATGCCTCAGAACATGTCCTACCAACCGATCCCTTCTTCTAGTCAAGTTGTGCCACAAACTTCTCGTCTCCCCAATCCTATTCAGTACTTCCTCATTAGTTATGTGATCTACCCATCTAATCTTCAGCATTCTTCTGTAGCACTACATTTCGAAAGCTTCTATTCTCTTCTTGTCCAAACTATTTATCGTCCCTGTTTCACTTCCATACGTGGCTACCTACACTCCATACAAATACTTTCAGAAACGACTTCCTGACACTTAAATCTATATTCAACGTTAACAAATTTCTCTTCTTCAGAAACGCTTTCCTAGCCATTGCCAGTCTACATTTTATATCCTCTCTACTTCGACCATCATCAGTTATTTTGCTCCCCAAATAGCAAAACTCCTTTACTACTTTAAGTGTCTCATTCCCTTATCTAATTCCCTCAGCATCACCCGACTTAATTCGACTACATTCCATTATCCTCGTTTTGCTTTTGTTGATGTTCATCTTATACCCTCCTTTCAAGACACTGTCCATTCCGTTCAGCTGCTCTTCCAAGTCCTTTGCTGTCTCTGACAGAATTACAATGTCATCGGCGAACCTCAAATTTTTATTTCTTCTCCATGGATTTTAATTCCTACTCCGAACTTTTCTTTTGTTTCCTTTACTGCTTGCTCAATATACAGATTGAATAACATCTGGGAGAGGCTACAACCCTGTCTCTCTCTCTTCCCAACCACTGCTTCCCTTTCATGTCCCTCGACTCTTATAACTGCCATCTGGTTTCTGTACAAATTGTAAATAGCTTGTCGCTCCCTGTATTTTACCCCTGCTACCTTTATCTTGAGGTATGAACAGAAAATATACGCGGTACGGAATTTTGTAATACTATTAACATGCGATTAATCGCTTTTTGTGGCATCGGAGCTCGCGAATTTTGGTTCACCTTATATATTGCGCACACTTTGCTGCTTTTTCCTTAGCGTAAATGGCTCAGTTCCACTCATCTCAGCATCATCGTGTCCCTCGTGCCATAATTTGCACATCAGCGACTTAGCTTTAACGTTTATCTTGCACGTTCCTCAATGTGTTCCGTATGCACTATCGCTGCTTTCTCCTGGTCCTCGACAACAATTTAAATTTTGTTATGAGCAATTTTACGCGGTCACTTGCCGTGATTGCAATGTCGGGTAACAACGCGCATTACAGTGAGGTGACAAGCCTAATATTGTGGCGGACCTCCTTTTTAACCTGCGTAGTGCAAGAAGCACTCGTGGTCTAAAGAGTGCCGGCACGGTTGCTCAGCGTGTTCGGTCAGAGGGTTAATTGTCCTCTGTAATAATGATGATGATGATGATGATAATAATAATTAATAAATAATAAGACTTAACGTCTGATAAAGTAAAGAAATAATAATAATATAAAAAACTGAGTGAACGGATCAATGATGAACTTAAAAACTTGGCATAGGACGTCCGCCCCGAATAAATGCAACGAACAATAAAGAACAATGAGAGCGACAAAAGGGTAGCGTCTTTGATTAGTAATCAAAACGTGCTCGGTCCCGGGTTCGAAACCAGCCACCGCTTGAATTTTGATTAATTATCAGCATTGGCGGCCGAAGGCTTCCGGCTTAAAAAGTCACCCGCACTCTGCCAACGGCCTTGTCAAAGAGGGCGGGGGAGCGTACAGAGGTTCAGGGCATTCTCTTGTCTTTGGGGTGGGAAACTGCCCATAAAGGCGGAAGAACCAGCAATGATCAACGGCATGAGGATGCAGAAGTCAATGGAAGCCACTGCATTAAAGACACGTAACGTGTATCCACAGGACATGTGGCCTGTAATTGAAGAAGTGTCATGATGATCTCTTCATTGGGAAAAGATTCCGGAGTAGCCCCCCTTTGGATCTTCGGGAGGGGACTGCCAAAGGGGAAGTTACAGTGAGAAAAAGATTGAATAATCAACGAAATAATAACATTCTACGAGTCGGGGCATTTAATGTCTGAAGCTTGAACCTGGTAGGGAAACTAGAAAATCTGAAATGGGAAATGCAAAGGCTCAATCTAGATATAGTAGGGCTCAGTGAAGTGGAAATAAGACAATGATTTCTGGTCAGATGAGTATAGAGTACTGTCAACAGCAGCAGAAAATGGTATAACGGGAGTAGGATTCGTACGAATAGGAGGGTAGGGCAGAGAGAGTGTTACTGTGAAGAGTTCTGTGATAGGGTTGTTCTTATCAGAATCGACAGCAAACCAACACCAACGATAGTTCAGGTATGTGTGCCGACGTCGGAAGCTGAAGGTGAAGAGAGAGACTACGAGGATATTGAAAGGGTAATACAGCACGTAAAGGGGGATGAAAATCTAATATTCATGGGGGACTGGAATGCAGTTCTAGGGGAAGGAGTAGAAAAACAGGTTACAGGAGAATATGGGCTTGGGACAAGGAATGAGAGAGGAGAAAGACTAATTGAGTTCTATGATAAATTTCAGGTGTAACAGCGAATACTCTGTTCGAGAAAGACAATAGTGAGAAACTTAACATCAGGATTGATGGTCATGAAGTAGAGTTAAGGAATTGTGCTACGTAGGCAGAAAAAATAACCAATGACGGACAACGCAATGAGGACGTCAAAAGCAGATTAGCACTGGCGAAAACGTAATCCTGGCCAAGAGGAGTCTACTAGTATAAAATATATCTTAATTTGAGGAAGAAATTTCTGTGAATGTACGTTTGGAACACATGTATGGTAGTGAAACATGGGCTGTGGGGAAACTGTAAGAGAAGAGAATCGAAGTAATTGAGATGTGGTGCTACGGACGAAATGATGGAAATTAGGTGGACTGATAAGGTAAAGAATGAGGAGGTTCTGCACAGAATCGGAGTGTAAAAGAGTATTTGGGAAACGCTGACAAGGAGAAGGGACAGAATGACAGTGCATCTGTTAAGACATAAGGGAATGACTTCCATGGTACTAGAGGAGCTGTAGGGGGCAGACAGGTATTGGAATACATGCAGCAAATAATTGAGGCCATAGGGTGCAAGTGGCACAGGAGAGGAATTCGTGGCGGTCCGTATCAAACCAGTCAAAAGAAGAGAGGGGGAAAAAAAAAGCAACTCGACGTGGCATGGACTCCACAAGTGGCTGGAATATTGAGCCAAGCTGCCTCTATAGCCGTCCATAATTGCGAAAGTGTTGCCGGTGCAGAATTTTGTGCACGAACTGACCTGTCGATTGTGTCCCATAAATGTTCGATGGGATTCATGTCGGGCGATCTGGGCGGCCAAATAATTCTCTCGAATTTTTCAGAACGTTCATCAAACCAAACGCGAACAATTGTGGCTCGGTGACATGGCGCATTTTCATTCATAAAAGTTCCATCGTTGTTTGGGGACATGTTCACGAATGTTTGCAGATGGTTTCCAGGTAGCCGTATGTAACCATTTCCAGTCACTAATGGGTTCCGTTGGACCAGAGGATCCGGTCAGTTCCATGTAAACACAGTCCACACCATTATGGAACCACAACCAGGTTGCACAATGCAACTTGGGTCTGTGGCTTCATGGAGTTCGCGCCGTACTCGAACTCTACCATCCGCTTTTACCAGCTGATATGGGGACTCATGTGACCAGGCCAGGATTTCCCACTCGTCTAGGGTCCAGCCGATGTCACGAACGCAGGAAGGCGCTGCAGGCGATGTCGTGCCATTAGCAAAAGAACTCGCGTCGGTCGTTTGGTGCCATAGCCCATTAACGCCTAATTTCTCAGCACTGTCGTAAGGATACCTTCGCTGTACCCACATAGATTAATGCCGTTATTTTACTCAGTGGCGCTTGTTTCAGCACTGACAACTTCACGCAAACGCCGCATCTCCCCGCCGTTAAGCACAGATTGTCGGTCATTGCTTTGCCTGTGGTGAGATTTAATGCCTGACACGGTGGTTCTCGGAATATTGAATTCCCTAACGATTTCAGAAATGTAGTGTTCCATGCTTCTAGCTTCAGCTACTATTGCACGTTCGAAGTTCGTTAATTTCCGTTGTGCGCCCAAAATCGAGGCGGAAACCTTTGCACATGGACCACCTGGGTCCAAATGACAGCTCCGCCAATGCACTACCCTCTTGTACCGTGTGTACGCGATACTACAGGCATCTGTCTATGTGCATATCGCTGTCTCATGATTTTTGTCATCTCAGTGTACTTCTACCCGGAATTTCACATGAACTCGTGAGTAATAGATGACGAGAAGACAGATGTGGTTAGGTGACAAGATATCTGCCGCTTGCAGGTCAAGTGGTCGCCTCTGTTTGCGATAGTGAAGTAAACGTGTCTGGATCAGCAGACACACACTATACGGCGAAGGCAAAAAGCTCTGCCTCGAATGGGCCGGAGCGGTGCAGCGTGGCGGGCGGCGGGTGCGGCCGGCAGTGTCGCATTGCGCCTGCGGAGGCTGGCGGCTGGCGGCGGCAGGCCCGGCGCGGCCCGCGGCGCGCAGCTTCCAGGCACACGGCGCACCCATTACTCACCGCCACTCACAGACGCCACCGTATCTCAGTCTCTCAAAGGGCGCTCTCCTGCCTGGGCAGATACCTCTGGTACCATTGTACGAGAGGCGCCCCTGCTATTGAAGAGCTGTTGCAACCACACAAAGGGAAGGTAGCCCCAGGGCGCTGCTGAACTCCTGTTGGATTCTACACGGAGTATGGTTCTTACATTTATCTAGATTATTTCCCGCAGAGAACGATCGATTGTCACTGCGAAAAGAAAGCAGCTCATTGGTGTGTGTATGGAAACACCGACTTACTGACCAGTGTCCCTCACTCGTATCTTTTGTAGGATCCTAGATCATATTCTAGTGCGACGTTCCTCGAGCAAAAATAGCTTCTCTAGGAGAATCGTCAGAGTTGCAGTAGATACCACTAGCGTGAAGCACGACTCGCTTTTGCCATACAAGATATCTTGCAGATAGACCTAGGCAATTGGTACACACTGTGTTCATGTAAACAGCTTTCCAACACTACATCGTATTATCCAATGGTAACAGTGATATATAGATCTACACCATACGCCGCAAGCCACCTAACAGCGTGTGGCCGAGGGTACTTCTGGTACCACTAACCAAGCACCCCACTCCCCTCATTCCCTGTTTGCTCATGAATTGCGCGTGGGAAGAATAATTGTCGGTAAGTCTCTATATTATGTATGTGGGCAGAAATAGTTTGTTGTCAGACTCTTGCCGGAAAGTGCTCTCTCGAAATTTCAGTTGTAAATCTCTCCGTGATGCACAGCGCCTCTCTTGTAGCGTCTGCCATTGGAGGTTGTTAAACATCACTGTAACGCTCTCGCACCGACCAAACGATCCCGTGGCGCTCTTCGTTGGATCTTCTCTCTCTCTCTCTCTCTCTCTCTCTCTCTCTCTCTCTCTCTTCTATCAGTCCTACGCGGTAACGTCGCAGATTGCAGAACAGTACTCAAAAATCGGTCGTAAAACGGCCTTGTAAGCCACTTTCTTCGTGGGTGAGTTAAATTTCATTAACCCTTTGTTGCCTGACGGTACTTAAAAGTACCAGTAAGTTTTGACTCTCATTATTTTCTCGTGGTGCAGTTTCGTGATCTGAGAGCCTGTCGGTGCGTAACAGTAACTCTGCTCTACTGTTTCATAGTTGTTATTGTGCAATACATAGACCTCTCTGGCGGTCAGAGCTTGAAATTGTTTTTCGCGCGCTGCTGTGAAAACAGAAGATTTTATGTGCTTGTTTCCATGGTGTTGCCTGAATTTGTGCGCAATTTATTGAAACTTCCATTGAGTTTTCGATTGTACGTACTTACCTTCTTTGTTTTTTTATAACAGTTTGAAGCATTACGTTACAAGTGAATGAGATAAAGTGGAAAATATAAGGTGGACTTATTAGTACCGTCAGGTTGTGCGAACACTTTATTGTAGCAGCAACGCGTTACCTCTCACTAGTTGTTCTGTCCACTTTTTCTCACACAGAAATCCGTAAATACATTTGCCTGTGGAACAATTAGAAAAAACAGGAAAGGCTTGCCAGGGAATTTACCTAAAGAAAAATGTCTAAATCAAATCACAGAGTGTCATCTTTAGAACTAACAGTATTTCAATGGAAGGAAAATAAAGTATTGTATTTTGCGTCAAACTTCCATAGCACCGAACAGAGTGTAGTGACAAGAAAACAGAAAGATGGAACTAGTATGACTATACCATGTCCAATTATTGTATGTGATTACAATAAAAAGATGGGTGGTGTGGATCATGCAGACAGATTACGTTCAACTTATGGTCTTGACAAGCGATCAAAGAAATGGTGGCACCGTCTCTTCTGGGGAGCAATAGAAATTGCTTTTGTCAATGCTTACGTCATTTTCAGTGATCTACATGGGACACTGCCACTGCTGGAATTCAGGCGTGCTGTGGCACTTGGGCTAATGAATGAACAGCAAGTGCCAAATCTCAAAAAGAGAAACTCTGGTAAAGATGAAATAACTCTCCCAAAGAGAAGGAAGGATAACTTTTCTGTTCCGAAGGATGTACGTCTTGGCAACCGAGGAAATCATTTTGTAGTGTTCAGTTGTAAAAGAGGACGATGCGAAATGTGTGCAAAAAATAAAATTCAGTCGAGACCACATTCACAATGTAGTAAATGTAAAGTGTATTTATGCTGCAATGAGAAAAAGAACTGTTTCCTACAATTCCATGAGGTATCACTAAATATGTGATATGTACATACTGTCAAAAATGTATAGCCAAGTTACTATGTATTGTGAAGTTGCTCTAGAATAAATTTATGCGAAATTTAAAAAAAAAATTCAGAAATATCATATTTCTGTTAATTTTCTAATGTAAAAATATTTAATATTTATGTGGAATAAAGTACAAGTTATAAAAATTGGAGCATTTTTCTGCGCATGTTGTGATTCTGTCCATGGAGTCTGACGGTACTTCTGAGTACCAGGAGAGAAAAAAGGTGCAAAAAATAAAATAAAATTTTACAAAAAATCCTACCGTCATTTGAGGCCACAATAGCATAAATTCTGCAAAGAAAATGTTAAAAAGTAAAAATTTTCTTATGTCAGGAAACAAAGGGTTAAGATATAATCTTACAGATGTCTTCACGAATGTGATTAGGTCGAAGAATGTTTTGCAGATAGACCTCAGAACCTTACACTGGACGGCGAACGTTCAACAGAGATGATATTAACATCGGATGTGCCTTATGGAAGCCTAATGGGATCGCTAATGTCATTTGTGTAGATAAACCATGTATCAGCTAGTGTCAGCAGCATACTAATTGTTCGCTGACTATGACTATGTCGCCTTCGGGAAGTGTTCGTTGGTGGATTACTGTGAAGTGCAGCACGAGACTGTAGAGTAATTCCATTTTGTGTGTTGGATAGAAGCTCTCGTTAAATGTCGTCAAATAAAATGTAGAGGTAACTAGATAGTGTCAGACTGTAAGATTACTGCTAAACAACTCAAACCTCACATTCTTTAACCATTTAGTGCGAGTACCAAAAAACGGTAAGAAATGGGACTAGCGCGACAAATCTTTAGTAGGGATGTCCTGGGAAGGTTTTGGGAAAGTGCAATGCATCTATAAAGGAAACCGCGTATGAGATGCTAGTGGATCAGTCGCAGATTACTGTTTTAGCTTTCAGATCTCACTCGACAGATACAGAGAAGTTTGGAAGATACATAGGAATCTCTGGAAGATAGGGAAATTCTCCTCGCGTACACATTTTCGATGAATTGAGAAATCCGTTTTCGAGGAACACTGCGTAATAATTGTGCACTACGCATGATACATCTCGCATAGGAATTATAAGGAGGGAGACTATTGCGCATGCATACGCATACATATGTAAATCCGGTTTTTTTTTCCCTCGCTTCATACATGAACGGAATAAGGCAGACAGCTAATATTGGCTCCAATACCGACGGACATGGAGTGTACACTGGCTTATTTATATAACGTCTGTCACTTATCATCCATTTAGCAGCTAAAAGATAAATCGATGGACGTAATATTTTATTGTAAGTGCTGTGTGTTTGTGTTGGTATTATAAGTCTTTTCTTCAAACTGTAAAAAACCGATGAGACACAAAGTTAACTCTTGGGAGTAATCACAACTGATTAAACATTTTTACTTAAAATTTGCGGACTGCTGGTCAGATACATAGTTGCCTCATCGAAAATCTGCGCTTATTACAAATAGTTAATTAATCAAGTAGTTTTACGATTCCTGACGACATGATATATTCTGAATGACTGTTGGAAATGTCTTTTGTGCTAAATAATGTTTACTATATCGCTATAGAAAACTACTGTAGGCCTGCTAAGATTCATGGATTGGCGGGGGTGGTAGTCATGTCATACGAACTGATGCATACTGTGTTGTAATTCTGATAAAGAAGCAGCTGAGGTTTCTGCTTTTGTTGGCACCGCACCTATGGAGATGAAGGAAGAATTTTGTGTAAGTTTGTTCGTAACGTAAAGGATTTATGAGTTCGGGGCGCCTGAGGCGAATCATGGAATCGCCATTATGTAATATGTAGAGTTGGAATTATTTTTTGATGACCAAATGCATTGTTCCGATGATTATGCAGAGACTTTTTTTCGCAAATGAATTGCTGTGATGATAGTTTTTTCGTAAAAGTATAACTAGATTTTTAAAATATCGAAACGTATCAGTAAACCATCATACTACGAAGGAGTCCTTAGCCTGTTTAGTGGACATATGTAAGGAATCATTGGTAATTACGTAATATTATGGCATTTCGCAGGTGGCCGGTTGGCAGTATAATAATTGAAAAGGAAAATTGAAATAATTGATACAGGGACACTGGACTCTTTGACTTGTTGTTAAAAACTAATCTCTTGCTCCTCATACGAAAAGAAAATTGTCAGTTCATGTTTTTCGGCTTTATTTTTTCTCTACTGTTAACATAATTTTACTGATTGGAGCTTAACTCTTTCCCCATTTTTCTAACTGTTAGTTTGGTAATTTACTCGTGTTCTTCATTTTCTAAATAAATCTCACGTACGTGAATGTGCTCACCTTCTCTAGATTTTAGCTGTTGATTTGGAGCGTTCCAGAAGTCAGAATTGTTTCAATGCACCGTACTCACTAACATCCACATAGTTTTAACAGTTCTTCATATACACTGAAATATTGAGCTGTGTAAAAGTTTTACGGTGTTCAGTCGTTATCATAATTGTACATCCATCATCTTGGTGATGCACTAAAGAATAAAGGTGTCTAAAACCGAACTGATCGTTGGACGGGGTAGCGCAAAACTAGTGACGTTTCAAGACCGTGAAATCATCTTCTAATAATGGCCCTTTAAAACACTGCCCCACTACCCAGATTTAAGATTTTCGCGGATTTCTTAACTACGATGATTTAATTCGAACTCATTCATGTGGGGAAGACAACGTAAATTCATTTCCTTGTATACGTTCGAATTATTGCGCCTTTCTGTGTGCAAGAATTTGCATTTGTAAGGTACGCAAATAGCATCTGCCGTAGCGACTAGCTGTCTTTATGCTATCCTACACAATGATTCAAAATCAGCGTGGTCTTTTGACCACTGTTAGAAATCAGCACGGCATACAGTAACTCCCATTGGTGTAATCCTTACTGATAGCACGTTAGGCAATTCTAACATTATTAATAATGGTTTTTTTTTGTCCTTTACTCGGGTATCCTTGAACACAATACGTCAGTGAGAAGTAGTTCTTGATCATACGTTTAGCTCTTTAGGCGACGCTGAAACATATATATTCCTTCCGTTTTGGGATAATGACGTCCGCAACACGTTTCTCTCCTAAATAAGGAGAACTCCCGCTCCACTCCCAGCTTGGATTCAGGGTCACTTTTCATATATTTAGCCAGTTTCGTACAGAAAAAGCAGTTTTTATTCTGAGGAAATTATTCTGTGTGTGGGAAAGCGCGTCTGCAATATGTGAAGTACTAACACACTTGCATTTTGTGGGCAGTCGGGAACGCGGCTCTCGCAGCTACGGGTTTTCAGCTATCCCAGAATTAAAGGAGATTGCTGTGAACTTAAATCAGACCCTTAACGCAAATTCTATTCTGCATGCTAGTTTCTTTTTCTCAGCGTCATCTCCTAATGGCAGATTCCGTTCTATAATTTTTACACGTCATCGCCCTTGCTACAGGCGTTCCAGAGAGATCCTGGAACACACGCACACAAAAGAAGCATACAAGTTTTGTTGCTGTGTTTCCGCGTCCCCCGCCAGCTTTGAGTGCATCATCGTCATTTGCTGCTTGTCATTCACTGCTGGATAAATGTCGCTTCTAAATTTTTCCATGTTTTTACAGGCTTCAGATGTAAGCATCAAACGTGTCCCTGCATGTCTACTAACGTTATCTACTCAGTTTTCATTAGGTCGTCGTCTCCGTCTTCCCTAAGCTGTTGGAATCCGGAAAGAACTTCCTTGGTCAGTCTACCATCCGCCGAGTTACGTGTCTCACTTGCTCGATTTTATTTCCGTTACAGGCATAGTTACATCTTTGACTCCCAGCTGTAATCTGACCCATTTATGTATTTACCTGTCCCTATAATTTACATGCATCACTCCATTGGTCCCTGAGCCCCCGCCCCACTCCCTCCTCCCAGTGTTTGAATCTACTTAAAATTCAGTCACTGTTACAATGCGAAGTCAAAACCGGTGGTGTGCAGTGACTGTGAAGCTTCCTTTTCGGACACGTAGGAATCTTACTTCGAAAAACCTATCTAGTTTATCGGAGGTTTTCCAGTTTGTTCGCCCTTCGACTGTAAATCCGATGGCCGTTCGGTATGTTTACCTGATGCGACACTATCTATCTGATTTCGTTTAGAACAACTTTTTTCGATGCTGTATTAGAACTTTGGCAATACTGATGCAGTCGACCTGCATATGTCTGTCCCTGGTCGATGGGTAAAGTCACGAGAAACCTCACAAATTTTGCTCTTTGATTCTACTAAATTACATTGCAGGAGGTACACCCTGTGCTTGCGTAATTGCACTGATATGAAATAGCTCTTTTTGGCTATGAATGTTAGTGATGTAAATGCAAAAATGCGGAGCAAATGGTTTCGCTCCTTCAAGAAAATTTTAAGTTACTCGCTGACTACTCAATATAGTTTTGGGTGCTCATTGTCCACTTGTAAACTAAACATAACGTATTCTCGCAAACCCCATGCTTTCGAACTTGCCAGCGTTCCACAGACTGCCTCCTCGTGTCACCGAGAGAAGCGTGTGTCCGTAGGCGCATGCTCTTCCGCCCTGGTGTGTATAACATCCTGTTGGCAGCGAGGCTGTTACAAGCGGAGCATTTACTGAGACTGGAGTAAAATTGACGGAGGAATGAGCCACGACCTTGAATAAGGAGCCACCTGACCGTTTGCGGGAAGTGATTCATAAATCTTCGGGGAACAGAATAGTGAGAGTAACCGTGTTGGTATTCGAAAGCTTGGTTCCGTAGGCTGAGTCAGAATAATTCCGCTGTGTCTCTTCATTTAGTGAATTTTGTAAGTGATAAACAGCGCATTCCCTTATCGAACATGGTGCCCGGTAGCGCACCATGTAGCTCCCCAAGTCCAGGGAAAGCTAGATATTCATTAATCTTTCTTCATTAATCATGCCAGTCACCTTAATTAAGGTTGGGAACGCCTCTTCCGATGGACATTGTCAGATTACCGCAGACTACCTGTTGTCTAATCACATTGATTGTACATCAGGAACAACAGTTCACGACCGGGTCGTTGATAGGGACCCTCTCAAGTACTTCGGCGTTGTAGAGACGCACCTAAAAAGCTCAAGTTACTCGACCATTGTTGAAAAACTTATTGTTCTGTACCATTACGAATAATAATTTCTGTTGCATATGAACTTCTTGTATTATGTCCCCTTAGTAGAGGTTTACATAACAGTTAATGCGGTGAGTACTGTGTCCGGATGGTGTAGTGGTCAGCGCTTCCGCCTAGTATGGCGGAGACCCGGCAAAAATTTTCAATTTGCCCGATTGATATAAATCAGTGAAATCAATGCTCACATGCAGCTAATGTCTTTAATTCCTTTGTGTGTTGAATCATTGTGGCTGCAGGATCAAAACGGTGTCCATTCTTTTGGGCACGTCTGAAAGAACGGACACACACACACACACACACACACACACACACACACACACACACATATATATATATATATATATATATATATATATATATATATATGGCTATTACAAATGATTGAAGCGATTTCATAAATTCACTGTAGCTCCATTCATTGACAAATGGTCACGACACACTACAGATAGGTAGAAAAACTCAAAAAGTTTTGTTCGGCTGATGCCGCACTTCAGGTTTCTGCCGCCAGAACGCTCGAGAGCGCAGTGAGACAAAATGGCGACAGGAGCCGAGAAAGCGTATGTCGTGCTTGAAATGCACTCACATCAGTCAGTCATAACAGTGCAACGACACTTCAGGACGAAGTTCAACAAAGATCCACCAACTGCTAACTCCATTCGGCGATGGTATGCGTAGTTTAAAGCTTCTGGATGCCTCTGTAAGGGGAAATCAACGGGTCGGCCTGCAGTGAGCGAAGAAACGGTTGAATGCGTGCGGGCAAGTTTCACGCGTAGCCCGCGGAAGTCGACGAATAAAGCAAGCAGGGAGCTAAACGTACCACAGCCGACGGTTTGAAAAATCTTACGGAAAAGGCTAAAGCAGAAGCCTTACCGTTTACAATTGCTACAAGCCCTGACACCCGATGACAAAGTCAAACGCTTTGAATTTTCGGCGCGGTTGCAACAGCTCATGGAAGAGGATGCGTTCAGTGCGAAACTTGTTTTCAGTGATGAAGCAACATTTTTTTTTAATGGTGAAGTGAACAGACACAATGTGCGAATCTGGGCGGTAGAGAATCCTCACGCATTCGTGCAGCAAATTCGCAATTCACCAAAAGTTAACGTGTTTTGTTCAATCTCACGGTTTAAAGTTTACGGCCCCTTTTTCTTCTGCGAAAAAAAACGTTACAGGACACGTGTATCTGGACATGCTGGAAAATTGGCTCATGCCACAACTGGAGACCGACAGCGCCGACTTCATCTTTCAACAGGATGGTGCTCTACCGCACTTCCATCATGATGTTCGGCATTTCTTAAACAGGAGATTGGAAAACCGATGGATCGGACGTGGTGGAGATCATGATCAGCAATTCATGTCATGGCCTCCACGCTCTCCCGACTTAACCCCATGCGATTTCTTTCTGTGGGGTTATGTGAAAGATTCAGTGTTTAAACCTCCTCTACCAAGAAACGTGCCAGAACTGCGAGCTTTCGAACTCATTGATGGGGACATGCTGCGCCGAGTGTGGGAGGAACTTGATTATCGGCTTGATGTCTGCCGAATCACTAAAGGGGCACATATCGAATATTTGTGAATGCCTAAAAAAACTTTTTGAGTTTTTGTATGTGTGTGCAAAGCATTGTGAAAATATCTCAAATAATAAAGTTATTGTAGAGCTGTGAAATCGCTTCAATCATTTGTAATAACCCTGTATATCGTGTCGGATCACGCATTGCATTTATGATTTGCCTTTCTAATAGCCCATATAGCTTTCATTCTTTCGCTATGTGCTTTCTTCCTTTCTTCTGACCACTTGGTCCCTCATCTTTTAGGGACTTCATTCTCTGGCTTTACTACCCATCTATCTTCTGACTGTAAAGTTTCCTGTCCCATGTTCACATTTGACTTCATCTATCCATGGAATGTTCTTCAGTTTTGCAGTGTATGTCAAAATCTTGTGATTTAGCGTTGGGAGTCTATGAATGTATACATAGAAGGTTGGACAGTTCTTCTGTTGCTTCGCGCGATTTGAGTCTGTACTCCTCTTCTGATTTATATGATCCCAGCATATTCCTCATTATCTTTCTTTCCTCGTCCAAGATGTTATCCAGATCGCCTTTTCTATGAAGTACCAAGGTTTCGCTCGCGTACAGCACTTCAGGTTTAATCACTGTATTATAATATTTGATCTTTGTATGAATGGATATACATTTCTTGATGCAGATTTTACGCGTTCTCCCATATGCTCGTTTGAGATTTTGCAACAGAACTTTCTGTGCTTCCTTTTCCAACCCTGTTGGTTCTATTATCTCACTGATATATTTGAAGTGTGGAACTCGTTTGATCTGCCCGTATTTTGTGTTCAGTTCCTGAATGTCGAATTTAGTTCGAATTTAGTGCAAATGGACTTGGTCTTCTCGAATGAAATTTGTAGTCCAGTTTTCTCAGCGCATTCCTTGAAGACTTCAATCTGTTTGATCGCTGTATTTTCACAGGCCGCTAATATCGTTAGGTCGTCTGCGAAAGCTGAACTGGCCTTAATGTCACAATTCTTTTGCCAGAGTTGAATGGGTTTCCAGTGGTCCTGGGTTTTAAATTATTTCTCCCATTCTAGGTTGACTTTACCCAGAACAAGGTTGAAGAGCGGTGGTGACAGTCCATCACCTTGTCACACACTGATCTGTATCTCAAAGGGCTCTGACAATTCGCCCATAAGTTTCACTTTTGGCTTCGTGCCCGTGAGTGTTTCCTTGATGAGTCTTAATGTCTTTCAATCATGTCCTTGTTCTTCTAAGATGTTAAAGATCGACTGTCGATCGACCGAATCATATGACTTCTTGAAGTCGACCTACATATTTCAATAGCATCTTCAAATTGAAAATTTGTTTAACACAAGAAGACCAGTGTGTTCTTTGTACCTGCCCCCCCCCCCCCCCCCTCCTTCATGACACTTCGGATGCGGACGCACTGGCAGACCTCTTCCAGGCACTCCCGCGCCCATTCCTTCTTGTGGGGGGCCTTCAGTGCTGTGGGGCTCGGCTACTACTTGCTCCAGGGGTCGGCTGATCGAGCGACTCGTTCATTCTGAGGATATCAGCCTTCTGAATGCGGGTCAGATGACTCACTTTTCCACAGCTACAGGGTCTTTTTCAGCTATTGATCTTTGCTTTTGTTCCTCAACTATTGCAGATTCAGTCAGTGGGAAGTGGCTCCACATTTACAATCTAGTGACCACTCCCCAGTGTGGATTTGTCTGCCGTCTAGGACAGTAACCAGCAGGAGACCATGCAGGTGGATGATACAGAGGGCAAATTGGTTTCAGTACAGTCGACAGGCTATTTTTGAACGAAATAATTGTGCACAAGATGCGGTGGCCCATGTCAATCATGAGATCAAAAGGGCTGCCGCAGAGTCCATCCCCAGGTCTAGTAACCACCTCAGACGACGGCCTGTACCGTACATCCTTCGCCAACTTCATGAATGGGAACTACGTGGACGCCTGCCGCTTCTGATCCAATTTTTTCTCGAGGACAAGCGTTTCCGCATTGGCGATGCCATATCTGATTGCTATGTTCAGGAGAATGGCGAGCCCCAGGTCAGTGTCCTCCGTGTTACATTGTTTGCCATCGCTATAAATGGCATTTCCTCTGCAGTCAGGAGCCCTGTCAAATGCTCTTTGTTTGTGGATGACTTTGCAATCTTCTTCTCTTCCTCTGATCTTACGACGACGACGACGACGAGGCAGCTACAACTGACCATTAGGAGGCTGGAAACCTGGGCGCAGACAACTGGGTTTCGGCTCTCACCTGAGAAGACTGTGTGTGTCAATTTTAATCGTGCTCGTCGGAGTTTTAACCAACCAGAGCTTACAATGGGGGACCGTATTTTACTTTTTCAAGACATAGTGCGCTTTTTTGGGTTTATTATTTGACTGGGTGTTGTGTGATGTCCTTAGGTTAGTTAGGTTTAAGTAGTTCCCAGTTCTAGGGGTCTGGTGACCATAGCTGTTAAGTCCCATAGTGCTCAGAGCCATTTGAACCATTTTATTATTTGACTCGAAATTAATATGGCTCCCACACCTGAAAGACCTACTAACAAACAGCGGCTCCAACGCCGTGGCAAGGAGGTGATCTTTTGCTGGGTACCTGGCCACGTTGAGATACGGGGTAACGACATGACTGATAAAGTTGCCAAGAAGCGTGTTGGGATGGTGCTGTCCATCAATGTCCCATCCCGTTGCACGCCATTATCTCATTTTCTGCCATGCATCATGCGTCAGTGGGAGACTGAATGGTTGCAGGTGTCGGACAACAAACTGCGGTCACTCAGACCGACCACAAAAGCTTGGCGGACTTCGTGTCAGCCTCGCCACTGGAAGGAGGTTTTGCTTACCAGACTGCGCTTTGGGATAGCCCTTTTACACACATCGTCCTCCTCCGGGGGGAGGATCCATCTTTCTGTGTAGTTTGTGGCGTGCCGCTTTCAGTTCAGCATATTGTAGCTACGTGTGTCCTGTATACTGATAATAGGGCAGCCGTTGGTCTCGCTGGAGATCTGCCCACCGTTCTAGCAGATATCGATACCAGTGCTAACAGAGTGGTGAAATTTTGTGAACTATCAGGCCTCACCCCTAAACTGGTGGGGAAGGGCGGCTGACTTTAGCACGTTATAAACTGCTCTGCATGTGGGGGCAGCCTTCGTCCCCACCCATGAGATTTGATGTTGATTTTTCGTCAGGGCGCTGATGACCGTGATGTCGAGCGCCCTCTCAACCCAACTCATCATCATCATTGCGGTGGCTTCTTTTTGGAGTACATTTTACTTATTTAATTTCCGATTACTGAATTACTTAGTCAGTTCTGAGTCGTTTTTAACTGTCAATGATTGGCGCCATGCAGTTTGTCCGAATACACTACTTATACTTAGCATTGGAGGTGCAATAATGCAGAGCCTATAGAGTTTGCCTTCACATGTAGGATATTTTTCCGATACATTTAAAGGCAAAAGTTAACATGCTTTTTACCGTCAGCTTTTGTTACCTAAGAACTATAGAACGCTGTTAAAAAAGTATTCCGTCATATTATGAGAATATAATTGCTGCAATATCTCGTTAATTAAATACTCACATGTTACACACCAAAATACTCTTACGCCTACATGTACACTCCGCAAAATACTGAACCACGTGGCAGAGGGACCTTCCCACAGTTGCCACTGATTAGGGCAGCTTATGCCAGTTGATTTTTCAGCATCTTGGTAACGCTGCTGACTATCACTTCTTCGAAAATATTGTTCATTATGTTGAGTTCATGACGCATTAGATGTTTACATTATGTGGAACGCGTTGTGTACGGCACTCGTTCTGTTCCCAGTAGCATTTTATTGATCATCAAAGCCTACAAATTCTAAATTCTCGTTTTGCAGTTAATATTTACTCTGATAGTTTCTTTTAGCAGTATTTGAAGTGCAGTTCTAAGATTTTGGCTGATCGGAGAAAGAATAGTTTTGCTTAACCGTAGTGAAACTGGTTGTTTTCCGGACAAGAGTATTGCAAGCGCACACGCGGTGTTTTTGGCAAGGCTGCTCGTAGCGCACTGCAGATGTGTGTCACCACAGTGTACTATTCAGATCTGCCAGCAGTGTGCGCTTTACGCTGCTCTCTAGTGGTAGATGCCCATATAATTGACCCTGTCACGAGGCAATGTCTGGCGGCAGAGGACGATGCTCTGCGTCACGTTTTGTCTTTGTTCGGAATCGCTGCTCCCTCGTAATCCAGCATCACTAGGTTTGGGTTTGAACACACGGCACAAATATTTTCGGGAATTAATTGGTGGACGCGTCGCTTTACTTTCAGCGAGGAAGGTGTGTTCGTAACGTGTTCCGAAGCGCTGTAAGAACATGTTAAATAGTCGTTACGTCCTGGTCCCAATTCATTCCAACTGCACCTAGAGGCTATTTTGGATTACATCGTGAGTACATCGGCAGACACGGACGAACAAGAATGCTGTTGCACCGTGTGTCGCACGCCTAAAACCGTTGCCGAGATCCTTAACTTTGCTGTAGGAAGGTAAGGTCAGATTTAAAGCTGACGCATGTCTGGCGCTAGCCTCCATGCAGCTGAATCATCGCACACTCTGCTGCACGTCACGCGCCTGCTTCACTCGCCAAATTGCGATGATCGTGCTAGAGTTACCCATATACTCCGCAACAAATTACTCTCTTTTCGTATAGTTTTTGGTATCGCTATTCTCTAATACTTATTTTCTTTTATTGTATTTACTAACTAAAGGCATATTACAAGTACAACCCATTTTAGGGACTGTTAAAAGCTTAGTTATGGTGGTGGTGCGACATAAGCAGGTACCTGATGATACGCGGGCGTGGTGAAAAGCAATGCTTCCGAATTTTTTGTTTACCGTTAGTGGGCTCCGAATTGTAGCATATTAGATGGCGGTGCGTGACAACTATGTCGGTGTGAGAGGAACAGCATACTGTAATCACTTCTCGAATTCGAAGAGTTCGTCCATAATGGAGCACCCTCTTCGTGACATATGCAGTAATCCGATACGACACGATATTGCAGTGCCTGCGTTACGAAGAAAGATGCGGCATGCATTCGTGTCCGCAAGAACAACACAGGCACTACAGTATCGTATTTATCCGCCGTGCTGATGCTACGCAGCAGCTTGCAGTTACAATGTCGTCCCCTGTGCGGGAATCGTATCACGTGTGGAGAAATACAGATTTAGACGCAGGAACGGCGACGTACGGGAGTTTGAGTCTGACCGTGAGTCGTGCACGGATTGCCAAAGTGGTTAAGGCGACCACTCGCGTAAAGCGGGAAATCTGCGCTCAAGTCTCGGTGCGGCACAAATTTTCGTAATAATCATTCCCTTATTCAACTGGTAATAGTTCGTATTCGCAACTGCGACTACATTTCATGAATGCAATAATCCGACGCCTTGGGTTCACCGTAATCTGTCATCCTCCATACAGGCTTCGTTCCATTTATTTTCACTTGTTTCCAGAGCTTAAATACCTTACAGAACTTCATTTCGATGGTGATGAAGTGGCGCAAACAGAGATGAGGTTGTGGCTGCGCCAACAAAACCAAACATACTGCAGTGACTATATCAACAAACCGGTCTCTCGTTGGGAAAAATGTGTTCGTCGCCAGCCGTGTTTAGAAATAAATATGTAGATATGAAGAATAAAGATGTGGAATGTTAATACAGTGTGTTTCATATGAAAAAGCTTTAAGGATTTTCACATAAAGTTCGCAGGCATTACTTTTCAGCACATCAGACAGAGATTTAAAAGCCACATTTTTAGGGGGGTGGGATGGGAGGGAGGGGGGGGAGAGAGAGAGAGAGAGAGAGAGAGAGAGAGAGAGAGAGAGAGACGCAGGCGTAGGTAGATAGGTAGTTCGGTGGCGCAGGCCGTCGTGTAGTAAGAGTGAATGTGGATTGCTACCTCCAAGGATGCAACGCTATTCGGCAGCAGCTGAGCAGCATCCATCATTTAAATCGTGCGATATTGCTGCAAGAACAATGGTCGACCCTTTCAAATGCCTATCTGAAGAAAATGTGCAGAATACTGCCGTCCGAAAGATTTTTCGATGACGAATGGCTTGTTACGTATATACGGACCATGCCGTTGAATAGTGATACCGATTTATTCCATAAACAATTTGTTGAAGTGGCAAGATAGAGTACTGATAGAAGTGCTTAGCCGTACGACAGAAAGCTTTTATTTACCCTGTTTTCTGCTTGGAGGTGGAGTTTAGATATATATCAGAAATGAATGCTCTTTCGGTTTCTTTGAACAGTGCACAAAGTGTTTAGTGCTAGAAAATAAGATTATGTTCTAAGGACAACTATTTTATAAAGGGATAGATGCGTTTTATTTTTGAGTGTTTGTTTTTTCTCTGCCTAAGGGAGTTTGGATCTCTTAGGAGAAATGAAATTGATATCTCGGCGTCCAGTGGATTGTCCAGTTGTTATCATAAACAATTTGTGCTGTTTAATTAGAAAAACAGCTGGCAGAAACTAAGAAGACAACGTAATTTGCCCTTATTTCTAAGACTGAGCCACTTATAAAAATAATTGAAGGATTCTAACTACACAGAAGTGTGAGATTTCCAGTTTAGCAGCGAAATTAGTCAAATTCTGAAAATTGACGATTGTTCAAATACTTTTTGTGGTAAACGCAGGCATCTCGTGTAGGGCTCATAGCGACTGTTATAATTAATGTGCAGAACATTACCACAGTCGCGTATTGTTTATTCCCCCCCCCCCCCCTGCCATAAACACACACCAAGTAATACTAGACCCATGACTGTGTTGTGTTCATTAAGTTAAAAAAATGGAAATGTGTCCGGACGTCGCGCACTGCTAAATAAGTCACTCGCATCTCCGTTGAGCATTGATGAGGCTCAGCTACATGAAATGAAGAAACAAAAGCACAGTGGAAACAGGCGCCGCAGCTTTTGTAGTGGACTGGCCGGCGTGTAATGGCGCGGCCGGCGCGCAGTACTAACCCAATAAGCGCTCTTTAATCCGCCCACCGCCACCGGCCGCTCCCTCTGGGACCGCTCGCCAACACTGCCCCACCCGTCCCCTCGCATTCGCTTTCATTTGCTTGCTCTTCTCTTTCCGGACACCACACTGACAAGTTGGGTTATGTCACGTATGTTACTTACTGACATTTAGTTAGACAATCCGCAGTATATGTAGCTTAACAGATCTGTGTTCTGTACAGCATTCTTAATTTGTCAAACGATCGTGTTAAGTGTGATACACCAACTCTAGACTTGGATGGTGCCCTAAATAATTAAGAGTAATTTCGTCGCTACATGATAAACGGTATGTAGTCAGGCGACCAGATGCTACACTCACCTCGTCGACCTACATGCAGAACTCCGTCTGCACACGATCACGGAAGCAGTACGTAAACGGGCAGTGAAATTGTACTACAAGACCGATGTTCTGCGAGACTCTGTACAATGTACATAATGTACAAACTCTGGACCGGAATGTTCCTCTCCCATGACACAGTATACGTTCCTTGGTAGAATAGCAATACGACGCAGTTCTACCCGTTGGAGGTGTCTTACTGACAGACATATGGGCCCCGAGAATTTGATCGTAAAAGTGTTTTGAAGAAGCGATTCCCTCCATCTCCTCACCTCACACTTTGAAGTCGGAATCGTCTTTGACGATGTAACTTGTACGTACGTCGTACCAATAATAATAATAATAATAATAATAATAATAATAATAACAACAGCAAGAAACAAGACAAAAGCTATAAATACTTATGCTATACCAATATTGACCTACTCATTTGAAGTAGTGAAATGGAGTAACACAGACCTAGAAGCACTCAATACACTTAATAGAACGAGCAGAAGCTAGCAAAATACACAAAGCAATCACTCATATAAATACATCGGCTACACCACTGCAATTTCATAACCACTTCTACAACCCTTTAGATCACATAACATCAACAGATACGAAGAAAGTAAATTGGAAAAAGAAAACACTACATGGCAAGCACCCGTATGATCTAACACAGCCACACATCGATCAAGACGCATACAACACATGGCTAAGAAAAGGCAATATATACAGTGAGACGGAAGGATTCATGATTGCAATACAGGATCAAACAATAAACACCAGATATTACAGCACGCATATTATTAAAGATCCCAGTACCACAACAGATAAATGCAGACTTTGCAAACAACAAATAGAAACAGTAGATCACATCACAAGCGGATGTACAATACTAGCAAATACAGAATACCCCAAAAGACATGACAATGTAGCAAAAATAATACATCAACAGCTTGCCTTACAACATAAACTTATAAAACAACAAGTTCCCACATACAAGTATGCACCACAAAATGTACTGGAGAACGATGAATACAAATTATACTGGAACAGAACCATTATAACAGATAAAACAACACCACATAACAAACCTGACATCATACTCACCAATAAAAAGAAGAAATTAACACAACTAATCGAAATATCCATACCCAATACAACAAATATAGAAAAGAAAACAGGAGAAAAAATTGAAAAATACATCCAACTGGCTGGGGAAGTCAAGGACATGTGGCATCAGGATAAAGTTGACATTATACCAATTATACTATCAACTACATATATACAACTACAGAAATCTGTAATTATTGACACTTGTTCAATTACCCGAAAGTTCCTAAATGCAATGTAACATATACCGTACAGTTAAAAGGAAGTCAGGCTTGATCAAGGTCCGCGTTACCTTCCATTTTTAACCAGACATAACGTCTGAGACAAGAAAGAAACAATAATAATAATAATAATAATAATAATAACTCAGACAGCAGGCCATCGCTAATCAAACAAGGGAGATATTTACATTAGTTAGAAATAAATTCGATATATGCGAATAACTTGGCGTCAGCTGTATTTGGTACAGATGTTCTTCCTGTTGGTGGCATATGACAGTTTGTGCCGGATAGGCACTCGAACCCGAATTTCCAGCTTATCACCATCGGGAATACAGAATTAAGCTGCGAGCATTCAATTACGAAAGTAGGAGACTATGGTATGGATATGTAGACAGTGTGACATGCTGAAGTTTCGGTCTGCTCAGAAGGCGTGCACCGATAGCCTAATGGTAAGGCGACCGCTAACGATAAGCGGCAAATCTGGGTTCTAGCAGGTCTAGTCCCGGTACAGCACAAATTTTCACATGTCACCAACAGGTAGAACATCTGTAACTAATACAGCTGACACCAAGTTATTCGCAGAAAGCGTGGAAGTAGTTTATGGAGGGTCTATACAAGGTAAACAAGTTTGAAGACAGTATTATTCAAGGTAAAAGGGAAGAAAATGATTAGGAGGCAGATATGATGCTGCAAGAACAGTTTGACAAAGCTGTGAAAGACCCAAGTCGTAACAAGGCCCCTAGAGTAGATGACAGCCCTCAGAATTAATGGTATCTTTGGGAGAACATACTCCCTTAGGCAGAGGGGAAAAAAAAATTTCCATTTGCTTTGGAAGCTATGTAAGACAGGCGAAATATCTACAGTCTTTCCGAAGAATATATCAATTCCAAAGAATCCAAGGGCCTACAGGTGTGAATATAACGAAACCATCATTTTAATAAGCCATGGTTGCAAATGCCGACACGAATTACTTACAGAAGAATGGAAAACTTGTAGTAACCAAATAGGAGGAAGATCAGTTTGGATTCCGGAGAAATGGAGGAATACCGGAGGCAGTACCGCCCCTACGACTTCTCTTAGAAGATAGTCTAAGGAAAGGCAAACATATGTTTGTAGCATTTCTGGACGTAAAGAACGCTTTTGACGATGTTGACTAGAACTGAAGGTAGCAGGAGTAAAGCACAGGGTGCGAAAGGTTATTTACAGCTTTTACAGAAACCAGACTGCAGTTACAATAGTAGAAGATAAAGGGCAGCATTGGTTGAAAACTGAGTGTCCCAGGGTTGAAGACTATCACCAATGTTGTTTAGCCTGTTTAGTCTGCAAGCAGTAAAGAGGAACAAAAAATATTGAAAGAATTAAAGTTCGTAAAGAAGAAATATAAACTTCGAGGTTTGCCGATGACATTGTAATTTTGTCAGACGTCAAAGGACTTGGAAGATCAGTTAAACGTAATGGCTAGTATCTTGAAGAGAGATTATAGGAACACAGATAAAAAAGTGAAGCAAGAGTAATAGAGTGTAGTCCCGAATAAGATGATGCTGAAGGAATTAGATTAGAAAATTGGACGTTGAAAGTTGTGGACGATTATTGCTGTTTGGGCATCTAAATAATTGACGGTGGTAAAAGTAAACGGAATATAAAATGCAGACTGAAAACAATATATGAAAAAGACAGGAATGTAAACGTATAACATAAATTTAAATAACTGGTTTTTCTTACAGTAATTATTTGGAGCGTAGCCTTAATGAAACGTGGAAGATAAATAGCACAGACAAGGAGAAAATAGAAGACTCAAAAATCTTTTGCTAAAGGGAAGTGCTGACGATTAGATCGATTGCATAACTAATGAACAGATACTCAACTTGCTCGCGGAGAAAAGAAATATACGGAGAAATTGCTAAAGGAAGGAATATATTGTAGGACACATCCTGAAGCATCAAGAAATAGTTAATTAGGTAATGAAGGGAGAGTGGGGTGATGACAATTATAGAGGGAGACAAACCAATTATAGTAAGCAGGTTCAGATAGACGTGGGTTGCAGTACTTACACAAAGATTGAGACTTGCACAAAATAGACTAGCGTGGAAAGCTGCCTCAGATAAATAACCTGACGACGACGAAGACGAAATTTTGAAACTTTTCCGAAGATGTATTATTGCACACGGTCTCAAAATATATGGGATTATGATGTTTCGTATCTGAAGTACAAAAAAGTTAAAAACCCATGTGCTCGTCCATGTGTGGTGCGCAGTAAGTTCTGTATTAATATACCGTAAAGGCTTTAAGAGGACAAATTGCTTGCTGACACGGTCGAAATGTTACATTTTACTCTTTTTGACCGCATTTCGTTTTTTGTATTGAGAGACCTGAATTATAGTCCCAACATAAATTGAGGATATTGCTAATATTCGGAACATGCAATCCTACTTTTTTTTTTAAGCGAGCAGAAAACCAGTGAAGATCAAATACACACATCAGCAAACGAAGCTTGATAATGAAATTTAACATTTGTATTCCATGGTTGATAATGATATAAATCAGAATGTTATGGAGATGACTGAACTATTTTTTGCGAGGTCCGTGACGTTTAAGTAATGGACCCTTGCCACTGTTTTATAACTGGAAGTAGAGATGTGGGATATAGCTTTCTGATATTCATAGCCAGTTTGATCCCTTCCAGAAATAGTGGATTTTATTCTGTGGCTAATACAACATTCTTTCCTGCTAGTCGTAGCCATTATATTACTCAAGGGTGGTGTGTGGGCCTCTTCAGATTCATTTCAACAAATTATTCTTTTTTTCATTGGAAACAATGTAATTTTTTCATTGGAAACAATGTAATTTCTTATATTCATACCCATTGTTTGAAAGTTAAGCCGTTGTCTGATGACTTATTCTAGATCTCCTGTATGTTGAACAACGGAATATACTACTAATAACATCTAGGTTTACCTCATACCATATTTTGAATTGTTTTGCCCCAGAGCATTGTTTTTATTTGAACTGTCTCTGCAGACACACATGTAATATCATCCGTTAACATATGCCGTCTTTATGAAACTTGGTAAATTCTCATGAAATCAGTAGTATTCGTAAACTTTCCATTCACGTAGTGTGTTATGAACGTTGCGTTTTTCGAACTGAACACGTAGCGTCACGTGAACGACTGATTTCGCGTGTATTGTATTTGAAGTAATGTAGACAGCTCAGAAGGGATGAGGCTGTGTGATCCCTCGTACCCCGCGTCTGCGTATGATCCGAAAAATACTGGCTTATTATATGCAGCATATTTGCTACGTTATTCCGTTATTCACCGTTTATGATATGCTATTTTCTTTTGATAATTTTCAGTAGATGTTGACGCAGTATCAGTGGTCACGAATGATTTTTACAGCAATTACAGATAAATTAAGAAATTGACCGATATTAACCCGAACTACGACGAGGCCGTGGACGACCAGGAACAGGAAGGAGTACTGGTAGATGTGTGACCTCAGCGACCTGTTACCCAGCCGTCCGCATTCCCGACACACGCTGCCCGCCAAACATGGCCGTTGCGATCTTGACTTTCTATTTGAGTTTTTCTCCGCGCGCAACAGGAGCCGCGGACGTACTTTCTGTCCAGTCTGCTGGAAAAGCTGATACGAGGGTTGGAACTTAAATAGTGGCAACTATTTATTCACCACCGATACAATAGTTACATGTTTTCACCTGTTACTGTCCTTCAAAGTAGTCACCAGCGTTGTGTAGAATCCGTTGCCGGCGATGTGGAAGGCGTAGTACAGGGTTATTACAAATGATTGAAGCGATTTCACAGCTCTACAATAACTTTATTATTTGAGATATTTTCACAATGCTTTGCACACACATGCAAAAACTCAAAAAGTTTTTTTTAAGCATTCACAAATGTTCCATATGTGCCCGTTTAGTGATTCGGCAGACATCAAGGCGATAATCAAGTTTCTCCCACAGTCGGCGCAGCATGTCCCAATCAATGAGTTCGAAAGCATCGTTGATGCGAGCTCGCAGTTCTGGCACGTGTCTTGGTAGAGGAGGTTTAAACACTGAATCTTTCACATAACCCCACAGAAATAAATTGCATGGGGTTAAGTCGGGAGAGCGTGGAGGCCATGACATGAATTGTTGATCATGATCTCCACCACGACCGATCCATCGGTTTTCCAATCTCCTGTTTAAGAAATGCTTCTGCTTTAGCCTTTTCCGTAAGATTTCCAAACCTTCGGCTGTGGTACGTTTAGCTCCCTGCTTGCTTTATTCGTCGACTTCTGCGGCTACGCGTGAAACTTGCCTGCACGCGTTCAACCGTTTCTTCGCTAACAGCAGGCCGACCCGTTGATTTCCCCTTACAGAGGCATCCAGAAGCTTTAAACTACGCGTACCATCGCCGAATGGAGTTAGCAGTTGGTGGATCTTTGTTGAACTTCGTCCTGAAGTGTCGTTGCACTGTTACGACTGACTGATGTGAGTGCATTTCAAGCACGACATACGCTTTCTCGGCTCCTGTCGCCATTTTGTCTCACTGCGCTCTCGAGCGCACTGGCGGCAGAAACCTGAAGTGCGGCTTCAGCCGAACAAAACTTTGAGTTTTTCTACGTATCTGTAGTGTGTCGTGACCATATGTCAATGAATGGAGCTACAGTGAATTTATGAAATCGCTTCAATCATTTGTAATAGCCGTGTATACAGTTAGCAGAGCATGTTCTGTTGACGGTGCAAATGGAGCGGTCTAAAGTTGTGCGGATTCTCCTGTACGACTGTGATGGTGTTATCCTAACGCATTACGTTCCTCCAAGGCAGACCCTCAATGCACAGTATTACTGAAACTTCCTGGCAGATTAAAACTGTGTGCCCGACCGAGACTCGAACTCGGGACATTTACCTTTCGCGGGCAAGTGCTCTACCATCAGAGCTACGGAAGCACGACTCACGCCCGGTACTCACAGCTTTACTTCTGCCAGTATCTCGTCTCCTACCTTCCAAACTTTACAGAAGCTCTCCTGCGAACCAAGCAGAACTAACACTCCTGAAAGAAAGGATACTGCGGAGACATGGCTTAGCCACAGCCTGGGGGATGTTTCCAGAATGAGATTTTCACTCTGCAGCGGAGTGTGCGCTGATACGAAACTTCCTGGCAGATTAAAACTGTGTGCCAGACCGAGACTCGAACTCGGGACCTTTGCTTTTCGTGGGCTAGTGCAGAGTGAAAATCTCATTCTGGAAACTTCCCCCAGGCTGTGGCTAAGCCATGTCTTCGCAATATCCTTTCTTTCAGGAGGGCTAGTTCTGCATGTTTCGCAGGAGAGCTTCTGTAAAGTTTGGAAGGTAGGAGACGAGGTACTGGCAGAAGTAAAGCTGTGAGTACCGGGCGTGAGTCGTGCTTCGGTAGCTCAGTTGGTAGAGCACTAGCCCGCGAAAGGCAAAGGTACCGGGTTCGAGTCTCGGTCGGGCACACAGTTTGAATCTGCCAGGAAGTTTCATATCAGCGCACACTCCGCTGCAGAGTGAAAATATTCTGGGCACAGTATTACTGTTCGTTTTTGTAGCATCACATGCGACCAGCTTTGCGAGAGAAGCGCAACCCACCCATCATTTTGTACGACAATGCGCGGGCACATACAACGCAAGCTGTGGCTGCTCTGTTCGGTCGATGGGACTGGGAAGTACTGTACCATCCTCCATACTCCCCGGACTTAAGTCCTTGTGGCTGATTTGATTCCGAAGATGAAGGAGCCACTGCGTGGCATTCGCTTCAGAACTGCTCCAGAGAGTCGACAGGCAGTAGACCGCTCCATTCGCACCATCAACAGAACAGACTCTGCTAACGGTATACTACACCTTCCACATCACTGGCGATGGGTTCTACACAACGCTGATGACTACTTTGAAGGATAGTAACAGGTGCAAACATGTAACTCTTTTGTATCGGTTGTGAATAAATAGTTGCCTCTTTTTAAGTTCCAATCCTCGTATATAAAGTTTCTGAAGGTAATTGTGTCAGAAGTCGATGGCGTCTATCTTGTTGCCTTTATATAGGTTGCTTTAACGTTGTGTAAACGTGTGGTACGCATGTCAGCTTTCCACCTTCAGTAGCTTCACACGTGATAACCCACAGTTGACTGAACTAGCCTCCAAGTACACTCGATTCCAAGCAAAGAAGAGTTGGGGCAAGTGATGCAAAAAAGTTGTCAACAAAAAGACATCACTGCTGTCAAATGTGAAATGTGATCAACTTGGCGGTTGGTGTACCGTTTCCTTTGCGACAACTCAGTCGCCAATAACAGTGATAATGAAATGAATGAAGAACCTATCCACGTTGCAACCGTCTGCCATTACTGCCTGTCTGACAAGTAATAGGTGCTTCACATAACAATGTTCCGCATGAGCCCAACACTGTCAAAATACCCCACTGCAAGTTAATGCTACAGAGGAATGTAAGTGGACACGTAGAAAATGGGACGTGTGGTAGGGCACAGCAGTTTGCTTCTTAGCTCATCGCCAGTTTCCTCCAAGCTTCACGCGACACCCAAAAAAAAGACAGCTTATGATTAAATTCCAGTAATTTATCATATTTTAGTGTCAATGAAAGAAATCCTTCCAGTACTAACTAAACAGTTCTAGTGATCCTTTGTGGGAACACGAATTGACACAGTCAAGAAAATTATACAAAATGTTCCGACCTCTTTTTTTATTTCATTCTGAGGGTTATGTTTCAAGCTTTATCGGTTGCGTCCCTGGACGGGACCGATCACTGTGATCTCTTAGACAGGAAATTCTGGAAAAATGCTGACACTATAACATTTATTCCTAAGTTCTTATTACACTCTAAAACCTTACTAAGTGTCGTTTAAACCATGTAAAAATCAGTCGCCTATTTCTGGTTACAAGTAGTATTTCACATACAAGAAAGCAACTGATAATCTCGACAGCATAGAAAGGTCTGTGCCCTAATCACAACGCTTATATACCATCCACTGCTGAGAAGACTGCGCACGACAAATGCAGCAGCTAGTTGTGCGTGCTTTGTGGCGTAGTCTACAACAGCATAATAAAACTCATTTTCATGACTGCTATCACTTCAACTTTTTCCGAGATTCAAGTGAAGTAAACGTATTTAAACAGCCACATCTTTTCAACGTGCACTATGTGATCACAAGTATCCGGACATCTGGCCGAAAATAACTTACAAGTTTGGTAATGTTGGAATTCAATATGGTGTTGTCCCACCATTAGCCTTAATGACAGCTTACACTCTCGCAGGCATAGGTTCAATCAGGTGCTGGAAGATTTCTTGGGGAACGGCAGCCCATTCTTCACGGAGTGCTGTACTGAGAAGAGGTATCGATGTCGGTCGGTGAGGACTGGCACGAAGTCGACTTTCTGAAACATTCCAGAGGTGTTCTATAGGATTCAAGTCAGGAGTCTGCGCTGATCAGTCCATTACAAGGATGTTATTGTCGTGTAACCACTCCGCCACAGGCCGTGCGGTATGAACAGGTGCTCGATGGTGTTGAAAGATGCAATTGCCATCCCCAAAATGGTCTTCAACAGTGGGAAGCAAGAAGGTGCTGAAACGTCGATGTAGGCCTGCGCTGTGATAGTGCTACGCAAAACAAGTGGTGCAAGCCCTTCCATGAAAAATGCGACCACACCATAACACCACCGCCTCCGAATTTTGCTGTTGGCACTACACATGCTGGCAGATGACGTTCAGCGGGAATTAGCCATACCCACAACCTGGCATCGGATCGCCACATTGTGTAACGTGATTTGTCATCCCACACAACGTGTTTCCACTGTTCAATCGTCCAATGTTTACGCTCCTTACACCAAGAGAGCCGTCGTTTGCCGGCGTGATCTGTGGCTTATGAAATCCAAGTTTTCTCACTTACCGCCTAACTGTGAGTTTCGCGACGTTTAATGACTGCTGAAGTCGCTGATATGGAATACCTGGCAGTAGGTGGCAGCACAATGCACCTGATATGAAAAACGTATGCTTTTGGGGGAGGCCGGAGACTTTTGAACACATAGTGCAATTGTGTGCTGTGTGTGGTGTAACCTATAGCAGCATAGCAAAAATCATTTTCATGACTGCAATCATTTCAACTTTTTCCGAGATTCGAGTGAAGTAAATACATTTAAACAGCCACATTTTTTCAACATCATGAATGACCTGTTAATCAACGTTATGTCTGCCACCTACGCTCTGAGCCAACGATGACGTCTTTGGTGTGCTGCCAGTCAGCAATAATTCTTCAAGATGTTCTTACATGTCATTTTCGAACATCACCTTTTAATTTCATAGACATTGTGAACGACGGGTAACATCCCATGCAGAACATCGTGTTAAAACCGGTTTTTGGCCGTGCTGTTACTACACTGTGATCACACGTTGATTGTTGCCTAATATTCTGTCGGCACCATTCCATTAGGTAGTGAGATGATAGAAATCAGTGTATCGCCTTTCATTGATATCTTCTATGCTGTTTGCGTTGGAATTTAACAACAGTGTAGCTTCTTGATCATCCTGCAAGGTTAGTCTGAAACTGAATTACTCTTACCCCTGTAAGGAACTACAATTAATGTGACAACTCTAGTAGAATGTTGAGAGTGAATAGCGTGTTCTTGTTCTCATGTACCGTATGAGTCAAGCAAGAGACGAAATTAGAGCGTTGAAACAACGTTCTTATTGTTGGACGTTCATGAATCATATTTCGAAAGTCACGCTATTGCGCATTCCGGAAAGGAAAAGCGAAAGCTAAATGCTACTGTAACACGAATTTTAAAAAATTCGAAGTTATAATAAAGGGATGTACTCCTGACCTTTAAAGGCGTGCGCCACGAGCTCTTCAAGCCGCCGCAGCAGGAACTAGTAGTGTTTCTCCAGCCACTATAATCTAGCAAGCTGATCGATTGCATTCCTTAATAGAATTTGCAGGCGTCGCAGACGTTTAACCTCATTTTGCTTCTCCATTGCTAAGCAGGGACATAATTCTGACAAGGGCTTGTTACTGTATTTAAGGGACGACATCTGCAATTCTGAATAAAGATACAGATACATATTGCGCCGAGCTGGAGTGCAGTCCTCTGTTCTTGTTTCGATAAGTATGAACTCCTATGGGCCTGGGGAAACCCTGAGCACAAAATAAAAAGTAAGCGAAAGATGAGAAAGTACGGTGAGAATGTAGCCCAAACACAGTGCAAGTGACGAGAAAAATATTAGTTCGGCGAATTTATTCATCGTTATGATGATTAATGAAAATCCTACATAAATTAGAGGAAATTGTGTTTTAATCACCTGTTTTTTTAATGTAATTGACAATTCTCAAAAGACGCAAGGTTGCTTTCAGGCAGCAGGCTATGATGAAGTGGTGCAGAAGATGCAATTAGCGTCAAATGTTGTTCACCGGGATGACATGCGCCACTTCTGAATCCATCCGAGCAGCCGCGCATTGGGAGGACGCTACCGGGATTCGGGGAGGTGCGTCGGTCCCGGATCGGACCCATCCGGTGGATTAACAACGCGAGCCGGTGTGCCAGCCAGCCTGGATGTTGTTTTTAGACGGTTTCTCCATACCCGACTAGGTGAATATCGGACTGGTACCCACAGTCCGACCGAGCGAGGTGGCGCAGTGGTTAGACACTGGACTCGCATTCGGGAGGACGACGGTTCAATCCCGCGTCCGGCCATCCTGATTTAGGTTTTCCGTGATTTCCCTAAATCGCTCCAGGCAAATGCCGGGATGGTCCTTTTCAAAGGGCACGGCCGACTTCCTTCCCCGCCTTCCCTAATCCGATGAGACCGATGACCTCGCTGTCTGGTCTCCTTCCCCAAAACAACCAACCCACATTCCGCCTCAGCTGATTCACAAACATATACGCACTCTCACAGTTCACATGGACAGCACTAGATGTAGATGATGATGTTGATGATGATGTGGTCTTCAGTCCAAAGACTGGTTGATGCAGCTCTCTATGCTACTCTGTCCCGTGCAAGCCTGTTCATCTCCGAGTAACTACCCCAACGTGCATCCTTCTGAATCTGCTTCTGCATTCATCTCTTGGTCTCCGCCCCCCCCCCCCCCCCAAATTGCTTCTCTCCAATACTAAATTGGTGATACTTCGATCCCTTAAAATGTGTCCTACCAACCGATCCCTTCTCCTAGTGAGGTTGTGCCACAAATTTCTTGTCTCTCCAATTCTGTTCAGCACGACCTCATTAGTTACGTGATATACCCATCTAATCTTCAGAATTCTTCTGTAGCACTACATTTCGAAAGCTCCTATTCTCTTGTTGCCTAAGCTGTTTATCGTCCATGTTTCAACTGGTTCAACTGGCTCTGAGCACTATGGGACTTAACAGCTACGGTCATCAGTCCCCTAGAACTACTTAAACCTAACTAACCTAAGGACAGCACACAACACCCAGTCATCACGAGGCAGAGAAAATCCCTGACCCCGCCGGGAATCGAACCCGGGAACCCGGGCGCGGGAAGCGAGAACGCTACCGCACGACCACGAGCTGCGGACCGTCCATGTTTCATTTCGACACTTGGCTACACGCCATACAAATACTTTCCGAAACGACTTCCTGACACTTAAATCTATACTCAATGTTAACAAATTTTCTTCAGAAACGCTTTCCTAGCCATGGCCAGTCTACATTTTATATCCTCTCTACTTCGACCATAATCAATTATTTTGCTCCCCAAATAGCAAAACTCCTTTACTGCTTTAAGTGCCTCATTTCCTAATCCAATTCCCTCAGCATCACTTGATTTAATTCGACTACATTCCATTGTCCTCGTTTTGCTTTTGTTGATCATCTTATATCCTCCTTTCAAGACACTGCCCACTCCGTTCAGCTGCTCTTCCAGGTCATTTGCTGTCTCTGACAAAATTACAATGTCATCGGCGAACCTCAAAGTTTTTATTTCTTCTCCATTGATTTTAATTCCTACTCCAAATTTTTCTTTTGTTTGCTTTACTGCTTGCTCAGTATACATATTGAATAACATCGGGGATAGGCTACAGCAGATGGGTACACAAATTCAATCCTGAGGGCGTAGAGGTGGCGACAGGAAGGGCATCCGGCCGCCACCTCTGCAATTAACATTGCCAAATTGGGATAGTCATATGCCGACCGCGTGGAAACACGTGTTGATGCCAAATAGAAAAGAAGGAAAGACAGGCGCTACCTATGTTATTGCCTTGTTTCTGGTTCAGGCTGTACTGGAAACTGAAGTCAGAGACAACATGTTTACAGATTCTGTGTTTATGATAAGTGTGCGACGAGGACTGCATGCGATTGTCGTTACCGCGTCTTTGTCGGCAATATAATTACTCCGTGTTGGCCGGCCACGGAAGTGAATTTGTATTTTGGTTAACCAAAGAAATTAAAAAGTTTCAAACAGTGTTGCGCACGAACAGTCAAGGACTGAAGCCAGCGCTAGAGTGTCATATAAATGCTCAACTTCAACCAAATACTCCGCAAATCATGCTACACAGTGCCAGCCAGGCAAGGTACATCTTACCAGTATCATAGATTTCCTAACCTATTCCAGTCGCCTATACACGCACCCTAACGTGTCTCAAATTTTTCTTGTGACCTGCAAACGAAATTTACGTTGTGACTGCTTAGTGGTCGCTCAGTGCTTTTCGAATACAAAGTCTTGAAATATACCGGACAGGGTTTCGCGAGGGCTACGTCGTGGTTCTTCCAAGGATTCCCATTTAAGTTCACCGAGCATTTGTTACACTTTCGTATGGACTAAACGATAAGTTACTATCCTAGCAGCGCGTCTCTAAGTTTGTTAGAAGTCAGTTGGTCACGCCTACGTGATTGGACTCCAAGCACTGGAACAATATTGTAGAATTGGTCACACTAGCGTCTTTGGGCGATTTCCTTCACATATGCACAGCAATTTGTAAAAACCCTTGCAACAAATATGTCTTCCATACTACTTTATGTGCTCGTCCCATTGCTTTTTAATGTTGCACCTATATGCTAATATATCACATGCTGAAACTGGTCACTGCTAATCTCTTAATTAGATATTATCAGATTCTTTATCTTTGTTACAGCCATTACCTCACATTTATCCACGTATAATCAGAGTTGCCATTCATTGCAAGGATTGGAAATTATGGTAAAGTCTATCAATATTGCCTTGCGATCTTTCAAGGAGGATATTTTGCTATAGATTAGACAGATGCACTGATAGTGCTGCTGATCCTATTTGAAAAATCTTTTCTGTATACTGAAAACATTAGACGTCCTATTACGCTTCTTTGGGATACACACGAAATTGCTTTCAATTTTTAACATTCACCGTCCAGTATAATGTACTAGATTCTGGTAGTGAACTATCCCTCAAGTCCATCACATGATTGCGAAGATACTCCGCATGGTCGTATCTTGCTTAGCAGTTGAAGTTACTGTGTTGAACGCCTTTCGGAAAGCAAGGAAAAAGAAAACCGCATGTTCTCCTGCATCTAGTAAGCACGCAGTGTTACATGAGTGTTTTTTTATCCGCTTTGATTGTGTGAGAGCAGCATGTTTTTCCAGCACCGTCATGATTTTTTTTAGCTTAGAATGTGGTTTAGGGACCCGCAGCAGGAGGAATTTGGCGACATAAGTGCAAAAGTATAATTCTATGTGTCATATGACTCAAAAACAGGAGTGATTCGCACTCCCTTCCAATCACAAGTGACAGGTCGGAACTTCTGTTGCCCTGTCGAATATCTGCGCAAACGAGTCTCGATATGGACTAGGAAAGGAGCTAATTCCGCGGAGTATTCGTTGTAAAAATTAACTAAAGTCTATTAAGGCGTGGTACAATGTTAGCTTATTTTTCAGTACCGGGGAAGCTAATATCTTTATCTCCCATTCGTGAGTCAATGTGGCGAGGGACCGATGACCTCAGTAGTTTGGTCCCATAGAACTCAACCACAAATTTCCAAAAATTTTCAGTTTGGTGCTCTAACATAACTAAAAATAGTATCCTCTTGCATAAAAAGGGTCTCAGATGCAAAATTTAAAACTTCTGGTTCCGGAAACCTCTCTTCAGTTTGGACACCAGACAGATTCAAGAGAGATTGTGTGCAAGGTTTGAATCCGTTCTTTGACTTTATGTATGGCCACAGCTTCCTGGGATTTCTCTGATAAATATTTCGTGGGAATCAGACTGCGAAAATTATTGCAGGCTTCAACGCAAGAGTCGTCGAGAGAGGCGTCTGTCATCATCGCGGCAAGGTCGCGCAAACATGTCCGAACACCCGCGGGCCGGCCGGCCGCGCACATCTGTGACTCCTGCAGTGTTGGAACGTGCGGACACTCTCATTCTACGTGACCGACCTATCACACATACCTCACCGCTCAACTGGACGTTTGTTGGTAGTGCTGACTCATTCGTCCACCAGCTGGGGAACTCAAAGGTGTGTGTTCGCCGAGTTCCTCGTCGCCTAAAAGAAGATCATAAAGAGCAATGAAGGGCCATCTGTGCGTAATTGCTTGCGCGGTACGAGATCGATCGTGAGAATTTTTTGTCGAATACCGTCGCAGGCCCCAAAACGTGGGTTCATCACTTCGAACCAGAAACAAAATTGCAATCTTTGAAGTGGCGCCGTATCACATCAAAGCCGGACCCTCAGTTGGTAAAGTCTTCTGGGACTCTGAAGAGGTTATTCTGTTCGATGTCCTCCCTCATAGTGCAACGATCAGGTGTGTAGTGTATTGTGCTACCTTCAGCAAATTGAAGAAACGACTTCAGCATGTTAGTCGCTTCAAAAATGCAAACGAACTTCTCCATGACAACGCAAGGCCTCACATAAGCCTGCTCACGCGACAGAAGCTCACAAAATGTCGTTGGCTCTTCTTCCTCGTCCGCGTCTTGCGTCTTCCGACTGCACAGTGACTCCGCGGGAAGCAGTATGTGGATGATTGGGAGATTATTGATGGCTCCGACGTCGACCAGTAGGTTGGTACCCTGCGAGCATACGGGTCTCCTAGTAATATGGCGTAAGGCCGTCGCAGTGAACAGGTGTTACGTTGAAGAGCAGGGTCTTGTAGTCAGAAGAGTGGGGGAATAATGTGGTGTATTGGAACCCTGAATGAAACAAACCTGCCTTCAGTAAAAAATGTGTTGCATTACTTATTGAACGCCCCTCGTGGATTGTCAATAATCACGCATATGGCAAAACAGCGCGACCTGGCTGGTGCTGAGGCACTAACGGGGCTGCAACCCGGCGAGATGCGTTGCTGCGGAATGCGCGCGCCGCCCACCAGCGGTAGCCAAGGCCGCGCTGCGTCGCCTGCTCCTTGCTGCCGCGTAGCCTCTCAGCTGGCAGCCACGCCTTTGCCCCGTCGAGTGTGGGCAGCGAACGTCAAAGCTGGACCCAGCCCCGTGCCGGCTTTTGGCTACCACTCAGCACCGCTCTCACTGCTTCGTCCACACTCTAGGGATGGGGAAAACCGACCGGTTAAAACCGATACCGGTATTTTAGTTCTGAATAATGTATATTTTTCGGTATTTGTTTGTCTCGGTTATAACAAGTGTTTTTTTTTATTTTCTGATTATAAACGAGTATAAAAATCGAAATAAACTAGTCATAGTAGCAGTGCTAAAATTTTTAGTTTTTAAATAATCCTTTTCTTTAAAAAAGAGTAATTTTTATTCGTAAAATTTGCATTGATTTGAAATATTGCGTTATTGTAGCGATCAGTGCTATTTTAATAGCAATGCCGAGACGAACGGTATAAGAATCAGTACCTCTTTGCTGAGATGATGATGTACATTCTGCCGTGTGTCGTAGCTTAAGGCAACCGTTTACGTGCAGTGTGCAAGACTTGCCCCTGCCGATCTATACGGTGCTTTCCCGCTGTCGTCACAGCATATCCGTTGTATTTCAGAATGGCACTAACCCTGGTCTGAGAATATTTTTAAGAAGTGGCATAACGATGAAGTCATCATCAGTTATCTGCTATATTAGCAGGTCCTTTGCCTCTCCTTTTTCTGCGATCCACTGCTTCCTTCTTAAGGCTGCTGTTATGTTGTACCGTCTATCATGTCATCCAGTATCTGGAATCTCTTCCTTCCTCGCTTCCTTTTCCCTTCTACATAACCTTCTAAAACTGTTTTTATCAGTCCGTCATTCTTTTTTAATATATGCTCAATCCAATTTCTTTTTCTTCGAAGAAGTACAATGCTTAATTTACTTTTAAAGATTAAAAATTTGTCTGTTTTTCTGAAATAATAAAAAGAGAAAATAAATTATCCTAAAAGTAATAAATTGAAACCGTAACAATTCATTCATAGTATACAACAAAAATAGAAAGGAGCTGGTGTGCTGCCTGTGTCTATATAATATGTCACCAAAAATAAAGTTCAACCTCAGTTTTCACCCTTGAGCACTTATTCTTCGTAATGCCCAAGTAGTGGTTTCATCCCAGATTACAACATGATTTTTGATCAGAGTTTCAAAAAAAATCTATCTATAGGAGAATACTGGTGATTTTTTATGGTATTCAGACACTTATTACTTTTCGAGAAAAGCACCGAACAGTGGACGGACTACATTTTCTTTTATTTGTCTCTTTAATATTTTGATTGTATATATCTTGAAACTGAGTGACTCAATTTTTTCAATCTTTGTTCGATTTTTACGTTTTTTGCAGGAAATAATACGAGTAAAAACCAAAAATTCGTTATTTCAGCAACTGGTAATTTTGAGTGGTTTCAACAGTCAGGTAAAGCTGGCTTGGGAAAAACCGATATAACAGGCAACCGACTGTTTCATCGATAGTCGCCATCCCTACCGCTGACGCTGACTGCAGAGCGACATCACTTCTTTGTTTTGACATGAGGATAAAATCAGAGAGATTAGAGCCCACACAGAGGCATACCGACAATCTTTCTTTCCACGAACAATACGAGACTGGAATAGAAGGGAGAACCGATAGAGGTACTCAAAGTACCCTCCGCCACACACTGTCAGGTGGCTTTCGGAGTATGGATGTAGATGACTGTTGCGGCTTGCTGGAGCTACTAATAAGAGCGAATTACTCAACAAAGCAAAGCAAAGCAAAGCGAGCTCCCGCTGCTAGGGAAATTCACATGGTCGCTGTGCATACCTGGGAAATGATAGCTGAGAATGCTTATTGTAAGCAATTAAATTTATTGGCAGTGAGAAGGGTACGATAGTGACAGTGGTAACGGTGAAGTTCAGTGAATGTGCATGCTAATGTTAGGAAAGGAAAGCACCCCTGTTCTGACCACAGATGGTACAACCCCGTGTCAGCCTCATCCAATGGCGCCATCTGGCGCTGCTAATTTTCAAGCCGCTCCTCGGTTGACATCACGATGGGTGGACTCTGTTCCAGTCCGCCCACCGAGGGAAAATCCCTGGCAATACCGAGAATCGAACCTGAGCCATCCGATTGTCAGTCGGCGACGCTTACCACCCAATTACGGACGCAGACTTGAAACAGTTAACTCTACCGGTACTGTACAGAGGATAGGTGGTGGAACACGATATAGAAAATGGAGAGTTGAAAGTACTTCCCACAACGAAATGTGCTGTAACATTTAAATTTCAACAACTTTTCCAGTATGTATATTTGTGCGGTATGCGATGCCCTGTCGCACCGTATGTCCAGTTAGTTTTGCAATGTCACAATTGCCTTAGATATTTTCATTTAAGTTTGCAGTGTTGTAGTAGTGCCCACTGTGCCAAATGCACGGGAGCCCATGTGACCTCACAGTGCTCACATGCCGGAGAGCTCAGGTGATTGCATTGCAACGGAAACCACCTCGCTACTGATCGCTGTTGCCCAATTTATCAGCAGCACATGGAAGCAAAGCGCAGCGAAGCCTATGGCCCTTCTTATGCAGCTGGTGTTTCTACAACACGATAGCTCTCTCCTAGTGACTGGCCTAAAATATGCGAGGAACCAAAAGGTTTGAACACGACGGACAAAAGGCTACAATAGGGACCTAAGCATGCAGTTATGTCGGTTCCAGCTCCCAGGTCGTACAAAAATAAACCATTTACTCGCAGTCCATACAAGCAGGCTTATTCTGATACTGATACGAATTTCGGGTTCCACAGAACTCAATACAAAACAATCCATATCCTCCCATTCCTCGGGCAACATCTTATGGTGGTTGAGAAACTACTATTAACAGCCTTTGTGCTTTAATAATGCAAATCTTTCTTTCTCTTAAAAATGAAACAGACATGGTAACGACACAGGCTCTTTCTTATGCATAATGCTGCTGAAGACTTCTGCAAATCTGACAAAGGATTTTAAAATACTCCAGTGGACTGCACGGTCAGCAATCTCGAACAGAGAAAGTCTTTATTGGGAGCTTAGCAGCAACCACGTACCGGTAGCTTGAATTTGTGAAACTTGGTTTCAGCCAACCCAACGAATACAATTCAAAGGATACGCTGTTCTCAGAAACGACAGAGATGATGGAAGATGAGGAGGAGTAGCCATTTTGATTAGAGACACAGTTAAGTTTAAAAAATTGGACATCACTTTTAGGACAACAGAATGCCAGGTAGTTGCTGCTGTAATTTACACTCCTAACGGCGCATTCACCATCGTTACCTTTTACAAACCACCTAAGTGTAAAATACAAGATCTTTCACTGGATCAGATTGTAGCCCAGCTTCAAACGCCATTTCTCCTTTTTGCAGACTTCAACGCACACCACACACTATGGGATTGAGAAATAGATAACGCAGATGGCAGAGAGTTAGTTACACTTTTTGAAAAGTTCAATTTGATTCTTCTAAATGATGGTTCACCTACTGTGATACATAACCCAAACAGACGACCGTCGGCCGTCGATTTGACATTGTGCTCTGTTGACTTCAACTCTGTAACGGAGTGGTCGGTCAAACGAGACCCCCTTGGCTCAGGCAATTTTCCTCTGGAAATCACAATAGACTTACCTATAAACACAGTAGAAATTATCTACTCAAACAGCAGGTGGAAAATAAAGGTTGTTGACTGGCCAAAGTATACTGCAACGGTCCAGGTGAAGTTTGAATCTTTTAACAATTTGCTAGCTCCGAAAGAGGCCTACTAAAAGCTAATTTCAAAGGCGATGGTCATACTGGATCAAACATTACGTAGCTGCGGGTTACAGATTTCGGCAGAAAAATCGGTACTTGTTCCTTTCAGGAACCAAACTATGCCAGACTGCTTGAATAGTGTAAGACTTTATGTTCATAAAATACCACTAAAAGCCCAGGCGAGGGTTCTTGGTGTTCTCTTCGATTCTAGAATGAGTTGGATACCTCATATTCAAACCTTCGTCAGTATGTGTGAAAAAGCATTGAACCTTTTCAGATCAGTGACAAGAGTATGGTGGGGGGCTCACCCCAACACTCTGCTCACTCCCCACCGCACGTTGATACATTCCCGCATAGACTGCGGATGCACCGTCTATCGCACTGCTGCTAAGTACTTAGCACTATTGGATAACACAGAAGCTTACGCATCTGTCTCGGAGCTGTGCATTCTTCTCCCACCAACGCCCTTCTCCTGGAAGCATCAGAAATGCCTCCACATATTCGCAGAACAGCGATGTGTGATAGTTATATCTTATAGCGGATGGCAGGTACTAAACACCCACTGATAAGCTCAGGAAACAGTCGTTTTATATCTACATGCGGTACGAAGACTGGAAATATCTCCAAAAGAAAGTATATCGAAGTGAGGTTCTTCCAATGTTCCTATATGACTATCACAGCTCTTATCACGATACTCCTGTAACATACGTTGACTATTCCAGCAAAGGAAAAGGATATGGGCAGTTTTCACCTACATCGCTCCTGACAGTAAAGTGGACAGGATATCTTAAACTATATACAGGTGGCTCAAAAATGGGGTGGAAAATCATACCGGATGTGCTTTCTTCTGTCCAGAATCTGCAGAAGATAGGAAGTTTCAACTACCGGGTGATGCTTCCATATTTCTCGCTGAAACTGTCGCTATTATAGAGGCAATCAAATATGCAAGATCTCTCAGAATACCCAAGGCAGTAAGAATCACCCGCTCAAAGCGTACTGAAATCCATTAGTTACAGGAACTGGGACAAAAGAACTAGTAAATACACTCTCGACATACTGGACCATTATCACAAAGCTAAGAAGACTGGCCAAATTATAGAATTTGTAGGGTTCAAATCACATTCCGGCAATCTATACAATGACAAAGTAGATCAACTAGCGAGAGATGCGATTAACAGTGGAAGACCTATGGACATTAAACTCCCATACACAGAATACCTCCTAAAAGTAAAACGACAAGCGATTCTCTCATGGCAGGAAGAATGGAATGAAAGCCAACAAACAAGAGGTGAAAGCTATGCACGTATACAGACATTCATACTAAGACGGACATGGTTTGCGAACTTCAAATATTCAAGGAAAATTATTACGTCCATTGTGAGAATGCGTCTCAATCATGGGTCTTTCCCTGCCACCTATCATAGAATCGGCGTATCGGAGACATCCTACTGTCAATGTGAAGAGGAACAAATGGTGATGTAAATCATATCGTATTTCAGTGTAGACGCTCTGAGAAAGGCAGTCAACTTTTTAAAGGAGCTCTTAAGACTTGGTCACTGCCAGCCGCTTTGTACTATCCCAATTCTCGGAGACACAACCCGGAGTACATACGATGCCATATCCCAGTTTCTAGCGGAAGAAGACATAAAAATCTAAAATGATTTGAACTTAACTAAAGAACTTAATTAACAAATAAATTTTTAGCAGTCAACTGTGTTTTGTAATCTGATTACAATAATTTTGATCTGAAAACCTATGAATGTATGCCCTAAACAGTATGTATGACGTAGAAAAAAGTTACCTTGTTATGAATGTCAGTACAGTTATTTGTGATGCCTAAAACGTTTGTATGCTAGAAGCCAATAAAAAGGAAAAACACTTGTATAATAATCTTTGCTTCTCTGGATGTTCGGGAAAACTACTGCAAATACACGTGTAGGACATGTTGAATTAGATTCACCAGACCAATAACTAAATGAATGGAAATCGTGCTCTACTTTAACCTTGTACGGTTTTGCGATGGCCCCATATTACCGAAGTTGCTAAATTTCAGGCAAAATCTTTTATTAGCCGTAAATCCGTAACTAAACGTTTGCGGACCTATGCTTATATGAACTTTTTTCTTTAGTTATACTTGTAGAATAACATATTAAAATATTTGCATATCTTCGTGAATCACCCTGTATATTGGCCATTTTCGAGGTGGCTGCTTTATCCGATATCTAGTTTCGCGTGCTACTGCACTGTTAAAAAGGCTGAGGAATTTCTCGAAGGCATAGTCCAGTATTGTTGGGCATAATAATATCTGGTACAAAATAGCAGTGCTGTTTTATTACGGCTGTTTTCATACTACATCGAACACAGTAGTAATATAGCTACTTCGTCAAACCACGCGAAAGAATAATCATTGTGTGAGCGCCTCCACCTGTGCCTCGCTCGCGCTACCTACCATTGCTGATGCTCCAAATATGTCGTCAGCCCTCCGTAGATGTCTTTAATGCGAACAATGCAAGTAGCCGGCTCGCCTCGCCACGCCTAATTTGGTCGTTATAGTCGCTGGCCTTAGGATGCCGTTCATTTCATTACGCATCCGAATTGCGGAACTGTTCCCCAGGCCTTTTTTCTCCGTAGTACTTCCTAGCACCAGATCCGTATTACACTGACGTAGCCGGTTCTGCTAGTCAGTGTATTAATAATTTTTTCTGAAGAAGCTTCCGTCTTCAAGGATTTAGAACACGTGGTCAAACAAGAATATACCATTAATGTTTACAAAATGAGACCACTTCATGAGTTTAATGACAAATAATTTGCTAGGGACCATTTATTAATGTCCATAAAAATTCCAATAACTGACATTTTCAAAGTTATACTTGATTTTCTATTTATTTCGGTGTTTGTACAATTCACAAACAAAAAGCTTGGCTCGAGTTCGATGTCGAGTCTCGGTCCGGCACACAGTTTTAATCTGCCGGGAAGTTTCATATCAGCACACACTCCGCTGTAGAGTGAAAATCTCATTCTAGAGAAAGCTTGGCATTTGTTAATATACTAACGAAAAATCATTAACATACACAAAGAAAAGTAATGATCATAAAGTGGGACTTTATGGGACACCACATGTAATTATTTCCCAGTTGGGTGATGAATAATAGTGTAATATTGGACTCTCTTGTACTGATACTCTGTTTCCTGTCAGACCCAGCAAAAGGATATTGCGATTTACACTGTCATATACCTTTTGGCAGATTGTGGAATACACCAGTAGTGTATAATTTGTCCAACGAATAAAGTACATGTGCACTGTACGTGTAAATAGCTTTCTCAGTATCGCAGTACTTCATCAATCCAAACTGTGACATTGGCAATATATTTATTTGTAGTCTGATGGTTAAAAATACGCATATATATTACCGTTTATAAAAGTTTTGAGAATGCTGTAAAAAATTAAAGTTTTATGATACTACTTTCACTTGTTCCTTATAACTTTTCCTGGTGTAGTGAGGGTTATATTCACATTATTGAAGGCATTTGTAATGGATGGTATGATATTCCAGCATATACTGACCTGATAACATCTTTTTAGTAACACTTATGAAATGCTTGTAAGTTTTACAACACTGCATTTTTTCCAATGCATCATTTACTTTTAATACCATCTGCTTAACTTCATTTCATATTCTACCAGCTTCCTTGTTCACTATATTCCGTATTGTCTTTATTTTGTAACCTGATATGATTCCTTTTCATATGATAATGAGAAATACAATGTTAAGATCTCATTAATAACATTAGTCAGACATCATCACATACATAGCCATACCTAACCTCTCACTTTTTCTTGTTCCAGGCTAAACAGCGGGCTTCAATCAAATGGTTGCTATCAAAAGCATACAACAACAAAGTTCCTGAAAACATCCGAGAACCTTTTTATCGTGACCATGAGGTAAAATTTATTTGGGTTTTGGTCACTACATGTTCATTTGTTTTATGTACATAATGAGTATACCACCTACACAAGTTATGTACTGTGACAGTTGGAAAACAGTAGCATGAGATTTCTGGACATCATACGTATTCAAAACAGCATAAATACTTGATTGAAATATAACATATTCTTAACAGCTTAGCCCCCCTCCCAGATTTACTATCAGCTCAAGTATTTCACATTTTCATAATGCAAATCTGTGCATACATGGATATTTCTTTCTGTACTCTTATGGATTACTATTACAGGTAGGTTTTTGTATTAAAAGCATATAATTATTAATATAATCATAGAAAAAAGCTTAAATTTATTTAAGTAAAAAGACTATTTCTCTGAACATTTAAGTTTCGGCTAATAGCGACACACTCTTGAGGACACCAAAGCTTGGATTGTTAGTCCAAATATTCTTCAGCACTAAAGAGAGAAGAAAATGAAACATGAATGTGTAGATATTTGCTGGTGGAACGATGAAGGGTACAAAAAGAGTACCACATCTGAGAAATGGAGTATAAGAGCAGACAAGTAGTTAAGAGTAAATATAAACCAATGAGTGTATCAAGAAGCCAAAACAGAAATTTATCTTTGGTAGGCATCACATTTTATCAATTTAGAATGCAGATAGCAAAGTGACTGACAACCAAGAGAAAACAACATTGTCATTCAGATTACGTTACGTGTTTGTGTAGTTCAAGATATCAATCAGAAATACAAATATGTAATTGTGAAAATAAACATTTCACAAGGAATTTCAGGTGAGGTGTATAAACCCATGGAGATCCTTTTGAGATGATTACATATGGAGCTGGAGGCAAAGCAATACGGAAGAAACTTACAAAATTGATTCCAGAATGCATGCTGAGAGAGAGAGAGAGAGAGAGAGAGAGAGAGAGAGAAAATCCCCCAAACCTGAATCAGTGTTGTAATTCAGCATCACAAGAAAAACTAGTATAGGCCTATCAGTTTGCTATCCATTACATGCAAGATAATCACTAGAACTGACACTAGACATATCCAGGTGTGTGTGTGTGTGTGTGTGTGTGTGTGTGTGTGTTTCTGCAGCTCTGAAGTAGTAGTCTTTTGAAAGATAAGCAATGTTTACCATCTTTTTAGGCACCTAGCAACCAGTCACTGCCACAGTTATATAGTTTGTTGTTAACTTCTTTCCATTATTTCTGTTTCACCAAGAACTCCACTTTACTAAAATTTAGAAAAAGGTACTACATTCTATGAAACAACACATTTGACCATGGAGTTTGCTCACGATTGTTGAATTAGATTTGTATTGTGACTGAGGCCATCGGGAAATTGATAAAAAGAAGATTGAATGACTATTCATCATAATATATAGCATTTGTACAATTGATGAACAGTTCAGTTAGCCAGTTTCATATCGTCAAAATTCCATGACACAGACACAGACACATACTACTGTTTATTTCTTCATTACACATTTACTTGTCACTCACCGTGGCAAGTTTTTATCTTCAGCAAAGAACCCCAGTACTTATTTGACAGCAGCCTGAGATGACCTGGAGCCATCCAGGAGGGACTGGAACAAGGGAAAACCCTCCCCTGTCAGGGAATTAACCCCGGGAACTCTAGAGCTAGTTCTGTACCCACTAGACAACCACAGCCCCAATTTTCACCAACAGGTAGACATACTCAAGAGGAAGATTTGTTTCATATTTATTACTGTTACACCCTCCAAGTCATAGAGCCTTAGATACTTCATGCTACCGTGCGAAGTCAGGTGAGGTCACTAGTTTAAACTTAACCACAAAATAAATTAATTCTCTCTCTCTCTCTCTCTCTCTCTCTCTCTCTCTCTCTCTCTCTCTCTCTCTCTCTCACACACACACACACACACACACACACACACACACACACACACACACACACAAGCAAACTAACCAACTTAATAATTTAAGGTTATTAAGTATAGAATCGAGAGAGTAGGTTTCCAGTTGCTGGAAACTCATGACTCTTTCCTGAATGTGCGTGGCGAGCATGGGGCACCATGCTATCACAGTGTCTACTTCCTTTCGTGTGCTGGAACCTGTCATCTGTGACTATCCTTCTTTCTCTTGCTCTCTTTCTCATAATGGCAGTCTTCAATATCATCCTGACTGTTCCTTAGGTTCTGCCTCCCTTTCTCGGAATATTCATTCATTCATCCATTCATTCATTCATCACCTGTTTGACTGTAGTAGTTTCTGGTCCCCTTCTAGGTAAGAACACCTTAAATAGCACATACTTCATACACTGTTAAAGATGATGTGTGCACAGTACCTGCGTAGGCTGTTGTATGTGCTCTGAAACCAATGTGGTAGCCAATCCAATACAATGGAGTTATTATGTACCTGTTGGGTTGAGCTCCCTGATGACACAGGAATCATACTGGTGTCTGAACTCCTAGTTCCACACCTGTGCCAAGGAGTAAATGCCTGTCTTACTGGGGCATCAGGACACCCAGCAGTGGCCATTGTGTGAGATAGCCTTTGCTGCAGCTAGGTGGAGTCCAATTGCAGAGCCCATGGTTGGAGGAGGTGGCATCAAGGCAGTCCTTACGGCTTCTTCATGCTTAATATCGACAACTGTAATGCGATCATTCAGTGGAACTGTAATGGATACTGTCATGTGGTAGAACTACACAACTGTATTTCCTGCTCTTCTGCAATTTACCTTTCGGTACAAGAAACAATTTTCGCTGATGGGCATTTCAAAACACTCTGTGGTTGTTATGCACTCTGTTGGAATAGTGCTGGGTCATATGTTGGGTTCTGTTCTTTCGTTTTTAGAGATGTCGTCGGCCAGTGGATTCCACTTCATACCACATTGGAAGCAATAGTAGTGCGGGTGCAAATGACCTTGATGCCATTTGCAACGTTTACTTGCAGGCCAATTATTTGAGTTGGTCACCTTACTCCAGCTACTTCCTCCCTTTTCTCCTATTTGGGGATTTCATTGCACACGACGCCTTTTGCAGAGCTACATGTTGTCTGGTATAGGCCTTTTACCGGACAAATTTCTTACTAATCATGATCTACATCTCCTCAATGATGGTATTCTTCCCCACTTCGTTGTCACCCATGGTGCCTTTTTGGCTGTTGATCTAACAATCTCCTGGTGATTACACTGCTTTGGTCAGTACGTGATGGTCTTTGACAGTGAGCACTTTCGAGTGATCCTGTCACTTACTTGCCATTGCCAGTTGTACACCTCTGCTTTACCTTTGCCCCCGAGCAGATTGCATCATCGATGTTGTGTAAGACATTTCCGATGTGATCACCTATGGTACTGCAACTCCTATTTCATTTCTACAGGTCGCTGGTCTGTGCCTTGGTGCACCAAAGACATGGTAATAGCTTGTCCAGAATCACCAAAGAGCCTTGCAGTTTACAGGTGACATCCTTTGCAAACCACCCATATCACTATAAAGTTATTTTGTGGTAAGGCTCACCATGGAATTAAGCAGAGTAAGAAGGAATGCTGGGAGCACTAAGACTTATTTCTGGGAACATATCCCTCTTCATCCCAAGTGTATGCAAGCTCTGTAGTCTCCTGGGCCATCAAAGACCCACAACTGTACCTAGTATCTTCTTTCAGGATGGTCTCTGTATGGACGTGTCACGCTCTTGCTGAATACCTTGTGAGCCATTTTGCAACTGCGTCTATGTCCTCTTCTCGTGAGCTGTGTTCTAGATCTGTAAGTGACAAATTGAAGACATCTCCCCTCTCCTTCACACCTCAGCATGCCAAATTATATAATGAACATTTCACTGACTGGGAATTGCTTTAGGTTCCTGCATGCGTCACAATACAGCGGTGGACCCTATTTCCGTTTACACTCAGGTGATACAAAATCTTACTTCAATGGCTCCATCTCATCCAGATCATCAACTGTATTTTGCTTGTGGTGTCTTCCCTTTACAATAGTGAGATGGTATCATCATTCCATCCTTACACTAGACAAAAACCTGACAGCCATTGATAATTACCACCTGATTACCCTTGTCAATGTGCTCCGTAAACTGCTTGAAAGGTTGGTTACCTGCCCGTTATGCTCTGTTCTCTAATCTTAAGTAATTTTGTCTCCCAGTTGATGCGGTTTCTGGGCAGCATGGCCCACAACCAAACACCTGCTTAGCTTTTAAATGGCAATCTGCAGGGCTTTTACAAAATGCTAATGTCTCACTGCATTCTTTTTATTGATCTACATAAGGCATATGACACCGACATTTTACTTACTCTCCTTGACTGTGGCGTTCGATGCTCCCTAACAGTTTTTAATTTTAAGTTTTTATCCTATTGGTTGTGCTGGTTTAAAATTTATACTTATCAGCTCTTCAGGGGTCCAAGGGAACAGTGCCCTACAGGGTCCATGCTGTGTGCCACGCCCCTCCTCATCACCATCAGTGAGCTAGTCCTGTGAAGCTGTTGAAGTCACTGTCATACCCATACCTAAGCCTGTAAGGACAAACACCTTCTTTGTAGCCACCACCCCATTTCTCTCACCAGCTGTGTTTGCAAGGTAATGGGATATATGATTCATTGCCGGCTGGCTTGGTGGCCCAAGTCTCGCAGCTTACTAACCACTACACAGTATGCATTTTGAGTGTGCTGTTCATCAGTAGACCACAACATCACTTTGTCAACCCGTATCATGAACAGTTTTCTGTGGAATTAAGAGACTGGGGCCACATTCTTTGATTTGGAGGAAGCCTATAACACCTGCTGGAGGACGGGTATCCTTACTCTCTACACGTGAGGCTTCCAAGGCTGCCTGTCCCCTTTCCTTCAGGAATTTTTAAAAGACAAGAGTTTTCAAGGTACATGTGGGTTTGGCCTTGTTGGACACCTTTATCCAGGGGAACAGGATGTCTCAAGGCTCTGTTTTGAGAGTCCTGCTCTTCACTATAGCCTTAAACCTATTGTGGACAGTCTGCCGCCAGGCGTCTCCATCTACCTTTTTGTGGAAAACTTCGCAATCTGTTGCAGTTCTCCGTGAATTTGTCTCCCTGAGTGGCATTTTCAGCGATGTCTTGATTGTCTTTACTTGTGGAGCATCAACAATGGCATTTACTTTTCCAATGATGAAACTGTTTGTATGAATTTCTGGTGGCACAATGGGTTTCTCCCACCGTCTTTACTTCTTGTGCCTGTTGCTCTTCTGTTCACTGAAATTGTGAAATTCCTGGGGTTCACGCTTGATAGGAAGCTGTCATGATCCTCCCATGTATCTTACCTGGCTGTACGCTGTACCTGGTCCCTCAATGTCCCAAGGGTCCTAAGTGGTACTGCTTGAGGAGTGGATCAGACCACACTTCTCTATTTATACCAATCTCTTGTCTGTTCCAAACCAGAATATGAATGTTTTGTTTATTCATCTGCACATCTGTCCACCTTAACACAATCCACCATCATGGAATATGTTTGGCTGCTGGCACCTTTTACACTAGTTCTGTTGAGAGTCTCCAAGCAGAAGATGCTGAACTACTACTGTCATACCAGTGTGATGTCCTCCTCAGTGTATATGCACGCTGTTTGTCTTCCATGTCTGGTCACCCATCCTATGCCCTCTTTTTTTGGTAACTCTGTTGACAGTCACTATGGGGTGCACCCTTCGCGTGTTACCTCCCGGAGTTCGCTTTCACCTACCGCTCTACCAGCTTTACTTCTTACTACGTTTCATGTTCCCAGTGGGTGTGAACCCTTTACTGCCTTGGCTTCGTGCGTCGACCCCTGTTCATCTAGGACTTCATCTGCATCTCAAGGACACTACTACAGACTTTATGTACCACTTTAAGTTCCTCGACCTTTGCATGCAACTTAGTGATAGTAACTTCATGCACACTGGTGGCTATAACACTGACTGTGGTGTTGGGTGTGCCTTCATCAGCCCTGACTATTTTCGGTATTGGCTTCCAGAAACAGCTCAATTTTTACAGCAGAGCTCTTCCCCCTCTATCACAGCATTACATCTGGAGACACAGGCTGTTAAATTGTCTCATATACTCTGATTCTGTCAGTGCCTCTCAGAGCCTCTATATGCTGTCCATAGTCCATCTTTTAGTGCAACAGGTTCAAGAATGGTTCCACTTGTTCGCGGGTGAGGGAGCCACTGTGGAGTTAATGTGGGTTCATGTTCATGGACATGTCGGTCTGACAGGAAAAGAGGAAGCTGAAGCTGCTTCCAAGGCTGCAGTCCTACTTCAGTCTGCTAGCTCATCCATTTCTTTGGAAGACCTCCTTGTTTCCATTTGTTTGCAGATGGCATCACTTTGGTTTCACCAATGTTCTTCACTTCATAGGAACAAGCTCCGGGGAATTAAACCTCTCCGAGCAGCTTGACCAACTTCCTCTTCAACCTTTCATTCCGAGATAGCTATTTTACCAAGATTGCATATTGGGCACTGTCTTTTTAGCCATCACCATTTGTTAAGTAGTGCTCCCCCACCGCTTTGTGTTTAATTGTATCAGCCTTTGACAGTTCCCCATTTCTTGACCGAATGCCCTTTTTTTAACTACTTAGATTCCAGTGCATGTTTGCCATCTGAGCTATCAGCCATTTTAGGAGACGATGTGCGGGCTGTCGGCTGCATTTTACTTTCACCCCTCATAGCAATGAGACAAAGGACATTTAATCTTTAGTTCAGGACCACCGCCTTTTCCATGGCGTATTTTGTGGATCTTTCTCAGAGGAGAAGTGCTTGTTTTTAGCTCCTTCCTTCCATTGATTGGGCTTAATGTGTAGCCACTTTTAACTTCTTTTATTTTCTAGTGTACCAAGGTTATGATATGTAACAACATTATGAAAAGGATAGTTGCTACTCACCATGTAGTGGAGATGCTGAATTGCAGTAACTATAAACTCGTCCACAATTACTTCTCCTTTGAAGGCATTACCTACAAATAAATGCGGGGTACAGCTATGGAAACCTGCATGGCACCATCCTGTGCCAATCTATTCATGGACCATGCAGAGAATAGGCACAACAAAAAGACTGTCCCAAAATAATTTTTCAGCCAACCAGGCCTTTGTCAAAAAGGACCCCCCCCCCCCCCCCCACACACACACACACACACACACACACACACACACACACACATTCTCTTTACGCAAATGTAACTTGCACACACATGACCCACAGTCGCTGGCAGCTGAACTGAAACCAGAATACGAACAGCAGCGCATGATGGGAGAGGCAGCAGGGTGGGGATAAGGAAGAAGCTGGGGCGGGGAGTGGGAGGGATAGGAGGCTAAGGGTGGGGGGACAGTAAAGTGCTGCTGAGGGAGCATGCAAGGACAATGTGGAGAGAGGTTAGGGCAGCTAGGTACAGTTGGGAGGTTAGATGGAGGGGGGGGGGGGGGGTAGCAGAAACAGAGAGAAGTAAAAAGCCTGGATGTGCTGGTGGAATAGAGGGCAGTATAGAGCTGGAATGGGAACAGGGAAGGGACTAGATGGGTAAGGGCTGTGACTAACGAAGGTTGAGGCCAGGATGGTTTAAGAGTATGTAGGGTATATTGTAGGGAGAGTTCCCACCTGCGCAACTCAGAAAAGCTGGTATTGGTGGGAAGAATCCAGATGGCACGGGCTGTGAAGCAGTCACTAAAATAAAAAAATGTCATGTTGGGCGTTGTGCTCAGGAACAGTGTGGTCCAGTTGTTCTTTGACCACAGTTTTTCAGTGGACATTCATGTGGACAGACAGCTTGTTGGTTGTCATGCCCACATAGAATGCTTCGCTTGTAGATCACATGACCGGTTTCACAGGTAGCCCCGCCTTTAATGGGTTAGGTGGTGATTGTGAGTGGACTGGAGTAGTGGGAGGATGTATGGGACAGGTGCTGCATCTAGGTGTATTACGGGAATATGTGCCATGAGGCAAGGGATTGGGAGCAGAGGTTGCCTAGGAATGGATGAGGATATTGTGTACGTTCTGTCGGCAGCAGAATACCACTGCAGGGGTTGGGGGTGAGAGGGGGAAGGATAGTGGGTAGGGCATTTCTCATTTCAAGGCACAAGAAGAGATAGTAAAAACCCTGATGGAGAATGTAAATCAGTTGCTCCAGTCCTGGGTGGTACTGTGACATGAGAGAAATGTTCCAGCAACCGATAATAATTTTTTTTTTTTTTTTTTTTTTTTTTTTTTTTGTTACATTTCTTATTTGCTCTCTTCGTGACTTCATGCCAATTTCAATTGGTTTTCTCCTTTCACTGTCAGCATACTCCCTCAGATTTCATTTTGTTTCCCCGCATTTCACTGTTTCAACTTTCATGATTTTTTTTCCACATATTTGGTTGCTTTTTTTGAATTTTTTGGACGTAATTCTCTTATTTACTTTCGCGTTTCTTCCATCACCATGGGTCCTTTCTTCTTCCATCGGTACCAATACAGAAAAGTTTCCTTATCCATAGCCAGAACCTAGTCCTGCATACCGTTCCTACATTGTTGCTTGGCTCATGGAATCCCTCATCTCCAGCTGCCACCCCTCTTTCCACAGTGACCTCCATTTGTTCAGATTCCACCAGTCCTTAACCCTCACCAACATAGCCCTGCAAAAACCATATCTATCAAGCCCAAACCTCCTTGCTGTACCTTCTCTCCGTCCGTAAAATTTTCCTGCTATGCAATCCCAAATTCCTATGTCCTACAACACACATTGAAATTTTGCTCTCCAGGAACTAGAGCAACATGCACTGTGACACCTCAAAGAAACTCTCCACCCTGCTCACTTATTATTCACACCTTGGACTACAACTGTCCACCACCTCTACAACAACCTCCAGACCTCCCTCACTTCCCCTCATAGTTGGCAGACCCTGTCTTTCAGACCCCATTCCAAAAATCCAGCAGGATCTCCAGTCTCTCTTCAAATCACTAGGCCTCTCACAGAACTTTTCCCCAGAGTCCATCCCTCTCCTCACCCCGACCGCTCCCCGAACCCCGACCGCTCCCCGAACCCCGACCGCTCCCCGAACCCCGACCGCTCCCCGAACCCCGACCGCTCCCCGAACCCCGACCGCTCCCCGAACCCCGACCGCTCCCCGAACCCCGACCGCTCCCCGAACCCCGACCGCTCCCCGAACCCCCACTTTCTACATGCTTCCTCAAGCACATAAACCCAACGAACCAGGATACTGTGCCCCAACTGAGAGTCTCTGCTTTTGTTGAACAACACCTTCAGCTATTACCTGCAATCTACCCTCTTGTGTAGAAGATACCGACCATTTCCTCCACAGACTCTCCGCAGTTCCTGTTACTTTATCAACAGTGCCCTGCTTGTCGCTATTGATGCAACCTCCCTTAGTGGTGGCATCCCTAATGCCAATGCCCTTACCGCTATTGAACACTATGTTGTCCTGTGCCCAACAGATTCCAAACCAATAACCTCCTTCCTAGTCCCTATGACCCACTATATACTTACCCACAATTACTTCTCCTTTGAAGGCATTACCTACAAATAAATGTGGCATATAGCTATGGACACCTGTATGCACCATCGTGTGCCAATCTATTCATTAAACACCCAGACTCCTAAACCCCCTCACCTTGTCCAGATGTGTTTAATGACATCTTCTTGATCTGGATCGAGGGTGATTATTTTTGACAAAGGCCTGGTTGTCTGAAAGATTATTTTGTGACAGTCTTTTTGTTGTGCCTATCTGCAACTCGGCATTTCACTGCACGGTGAGTAACAACTATCCTTTTCATAATGTTGTTACATTGCATCCTGGATGTTCCATTGTTTGAAGGTTATGACATAAGTGCTTATGACCTCAGATATTTTTGTGCCCTAAAATAAATCACATGCAAAAAAAGATCAGTGGGCTAGATTATCTAGGCTGGTCCACGCATCACCCCTGCATTGTTTATCGACAACTTCTGTATTTGATACAGCTCCCACAGTGTAGCCTCGATTAACCACCACCTTCGAGGTGCCATCATGGTTTCCAATTGTGTCCCTGCAAAAAAAGTGGTCCATGCATTTTTCCCTCCATACCACTGTCCATTGTGATCTGGAACTGTACTTGGTTACACTGCACTTGGAAATCCTTACACTGTCCTTATTTTTGGAACTCTTCTCTGAAAAGAAGCTGAATTGGCTGCCCCATATTCGACAACTAAATACTAACTGCATGCCAAAGCTTAATGCACTTTGCTTCCTTGCATACAACTTTTGGGGTGTGCATTAGATTACTCTCTGTTGTATCTTACCAGGCTGGGATGAAATCCTACGTTGAACTACGATTTACAGGTTTATGGCTCTATGGCAGCTTTGTCTTTGAAACTGTCAGATACAGCCCAATGGTACCAACTCTTGATCACTTAAGCTATCGCTATTCAACAGTTTCCTGATTATGTAACAGTCTATTCTTTCTGCATACAAGGGGGCCATCAACCCCATGCTACTTGTCCTCTGGTGGGATTTCCAACTGTTATGCGCCTCACAACCGTCTGCCAGGACCTCCACCTATCCTCTTCAGAAGAATGTGTTTTCTTGCACAACCCTCCTTTGTTGGTATCCAGGACATGAATTATGACCAAACTATTTCAAGGACCCACAGTCTGTCACCCCCATGACCTTTTGATGTTGTTTCTTTTCAGTTGTTCAGGAGTTTCATGGTGCTTTTATACAGATGACTGTGAAACCATGGACAGTATGGGTTATGCTTTTACATCTACTGTCAATTAGGAACACCCTTTTTTGCTGGAAACATACAGTGTTTTAATGGCAAAGCTGATGGTCATTAACAGAAGCCACTGTTTCCAGAATGAGATTTTCACTCTGCAGCGGAGTGTGCGCTGCCAGGAAGTTTCAGAAGCCACTGTGTTATTAAATGTGGCTCCCTTGACTCCGTTTCAATATATTTAGTGACTGTGTGAGCAGTCTTCAAGCTGTTGTGTTGACCAGTGTTACTTTTGGGATATCTGCTGTTGAGAACCTTCTCTCAGGACTTAGCCTAATCTGTTGTCCTCCTTTGGGTCCCATGTTATGTCGGTATCCCAGGAAGTGAACTGGCTGACCATATGGCTGGAGAAGCAATTACTCTTGCTGCCCCCCCCCCCCCCCCCCCCCCTCCACCTACCTTTTGCTTTGACGATCCTAGGTGAAGATTTGCAGGGACCACATCTCTTCTGAGTATATGCTTGGCGAACACGGGGCTCCCGCTCATTCAGCTCACTTCCCTTTCCGTGCTAGAAGACCAACCTTATACTGTTCTTTTCTCCTCTCTGCCTTTCTGTTGAATGATTTTCTTGGTGCTGACTGGGCTTAGATTTGGTGTAAAATTTTGGGCACCTCTCTCTCTCTCTCTCTCTCTCTCTCTCTCTCTCTCTCTCTCTCTCTCTCTCTCTCTCTCTCTCTCTTCTGGCACTTTATACAACTTGTCATCTTTCACTACATGGTCTCCGTTGTGTTGAGTTTGAGATTTTGCAGATTGTGCCAGGAAGGTTGCACAACTTGATGTACATTATACCTTTTGTGACTTTTTATCATTGCACCGTCGTGGTGGTGGTCTTGGTGGTGGTGGTGGTGGTGGTGGAGGAGTAGGCTGTTCGCTGAGTACTTGCACATTGGGTAGCCCTGTAACCAAGCAGGGATTGCAGTATTGATGCCTGCACTAAAAACTTCCTGTGTATGCCAAGGAGTATGGGCCCGTCATGAAGGGGCGTGGAAAAGCTAGCTAACCGTTGTCCAGCAAGGTAGCCATTGCTGTGGCTTGGTGGCACCTTTGGGGAGAGTCCCATTCAGAGTGGTTGGCACCAAAACGGATGACTCACAAAAGATGCGGCTCAGACATATTTCCGTGGATGGCCGCACAGCCTCAGCAGTCTCTCCTGAAGGAAAGGTTTACTACAGTACATAGCAATGTGACCCCACAATGTTTCCTTCCCTGACTGCATGTGGGAGGAACATAGGTCTAAGAAACAAGGTGATAAATACTCCCAACAACACTTAGCTTGCTCTAGGACCAATGTGAATTCTTTTCTGCCACAAGGCATTATTCTTGAGGAAAGGTTTGGGAAAGTGGAAGCAATTTTGATACTGAAAAGTGGTTAAGTTCTGAAACTGAAAAGTGGTTAAGTTCTGATTAAAACCACATTCCCTGCTCAGTCATGGCTATTGCTCACCACCTCAGTGGCTCAGCATTCATTTGCTGAGTTTGGGCTTGGCGACCCCAGGGTTCCTGAGCTGGGGACTGGTAAGTGCCGCCAGTCTTATGTTACCATAAGGTCTGGGCATGCTTAAATGACCACTGTATGGCGCAGCAGTGGAACGTTGTGTGTTGCAGGGAGTGGGGATCTTGGCTTGACCGCTCAAATCGCGAGGATGCTAAAAACCTCTATAAAAAAACCTCGGCCTCAAGGTTGTGCTGCGCGCTGATGAGATGTATGGCTGTTGAGGTGGAACACTGGTTAGCGGACAACATCTGAGGAACCTGCCGCACCTCAGTTGTATGAGGCTTACTCAGGCACGTGGGGCTCTTTGAGTGGACCATTTTTTCCTTATCTTCTTGTGGGACCGAGATGGAACCCTCAAAATCATCATCTCCTCCCAATGGGAAGGGTGTACTGCCTGGGAGTATTCACAACCAATCCTCCAAACGAATGAGGGAGGATAGTCCTCCTGGTAACCTGCATCAGTCAAATTAAATTAACAGAGCTCAAGGAATCAGAAATCAAAATGTGTGTTTGGTCATTAAGAGGGAGGGGAGGTATGAAAAAGTGTCCCCCTTCTATATCCATAAAGGCTTGGAAGGACTTTCTAGAAGCCTGAAGTATATTAAGCTGCTGCAGAATGATTCCCTACTGGTCGAGACTAACAGGGCAAAGAAGGTGGAACTACTTAACGAAGACCAAAAACTTGGGTGGATATGATGTTAATGTTGAACTGCTTAACTCCCTTAACTCTAGCAAGGGTGTGGTCACATGCCATGACATTATGGATATTGACATAGCTGAACTTCAACAGGAATGGACATTACAGTGGTAGTCGACCTAGAGCAAAGGATGTGTAAGAATAATGGAGAAATTGAGAAGACCGCCCCCTTCATTGTGGCCTTTAATTCTCCAACTTTGCCTGACGTCATCATGGCAGGTTCCCTCCGACTTATGGTTAGGCCTTATGTACCTAACCCTATGCGGTGCTACAAATGCCAGAATTTTGGTCACACAACGCTATGTTGTGGGGGTTAAGTGACCTGTGGGAAATGTGAAAAGGCAGCCCATGAAGCTGATATTGACTGTTCACCTCGAGCAGTCTGCGTTAACTGCTCTGGGATCCACCCAGTTTGGAGCAGAGACTGCCTCGTTTTTGCAGAGGAATAAAAAATTCAGGAACTAAAAGTCACCAAGCAGATCCCCTGTGCTGAAGCCAAAAAAGGAATATAGGGAGATGAAACCTCCCATCTTTACCACTTCTTCTGCTTCCATTATGCAGTAACCTGTTCCTAAGGTCAACACCTCGAAGCAGACATCGTCCAGTGTACAACCATCCACCACCACCACCACCTCCTGTACTTGCATGTGTACATGTCGAAGCAAAACAAGTAAGGATAAAGCAATCCAAGCAATCTCCACAGAAAAGACCAGTAACAGTTCCGTAGTGAGTGTCAAGAAGACATACAACAAGCAGAGGGCCTCTCAATGCCCCCCCCCCCCCCCCCCCCATCCTTGAAGGGACAGGGTGCAGGGAAAGGTTCACGACGTTCAGGTGAAAATCTGTCCCGAGCGCCATCAGACGTCATTCTTTCACCTCTGACTGGTGAGGAGGACATTATGGAGTTAGATGCCTTGCATCCAGACAGCCCCTCCACTCCCCCTTGCTCTAAAAGTGCTTCACCTCTGCAGTGCAAAGATAGGGGTTAATTAAAACCATGTTGATGAAATGGCTTCCATCCTACAGTGGAACTTGCAGGGGTTCAGGACGCATGTGGAGGAACTCCGTCTCTTCTGAGGGCAGACCACTGTGTCGTGTGTCTCCAGGAGACTGATTTCTATCAATCATACACCCCAAAGCTGCAAGGCTATGTACTCCACAAAAAAGGACAACCTGAGTGGGGCGAGAACTAGGGGAGGCATAGGTATTTTCTTCAGTACTGAGTACACTCCTCGTCTCTCTCTCTCTCCCTCTCTTTCTCTCTCTCTCTCTCTCTCTCTCTCTCTCTCTCTCTCTCTCTCTCTCTCTCTCTCTCTCTCTCTCTCCAACTTTACAAGCAGTTTCTGTATCAGTGCACATGCTTCATCCGTTGACAATATGTTCCGTTTACTTGCCCCCACATGATGCACTTGGTGAAGAGGCCCTAACAGACCTTATTACACAGCTCCCCTGCCCCTACATCCTTTGTGGTGATTTTAATGCTTACAATATGCTTTGGGGCTCTGCAGCTACCTGCCCCAGGGGTAGAGCAATTGAGAGGCTTCTCATGTCATCATGCGTATACTTGCTAAATGTGGGACAGAGCACTCACTTCTGCACACAACTGGGCCATTCTTTGCCATTGATCTCTTTCGTTGCTCTCCAGTTCTTGCTCACACTGCTCAATGGGAAGTGGTCGATTACTTGAACAGAAGTGATCACTTCCCGATCTGGATTCACCTGCAAGATAGGGTGGAATCAGTAGAGCTGATTGGACACTTTATAGCCAGTTGGCCTAGTTCGAATATTGTGCGAATGTTGAGGCATGGGTGGATCACATTACCAAAATGATCCACCACATTGCTGCAGCATCCATTGTATGGTCTATGAGACCTGTCCCGTGGTGGAGTGCTGAATGCCACTCTGCAATCAGGACTAAGCGTGCGGCTCTGCGTAGGTTTGAGTGCCAGCCAACAGCAGAGAATCTCGCAGCCTTTCGAGCAGCGAGGCCAAATTATTCAAGAGAGCAAGAAGAAGGTGTGGCAACAATTCCTGAACTCCATCAATTGTTCCACCAAAAGTTCCGTTATGTGGGAGACCATCAGGAGAATTTCTGGGAGAGGAGGCAGGTATCACATGGCTGCTGTAATGGGGAACGGCACTCTCCAAACCAATCCACGAGACATTGCCTAGACCATTGCACTGTATTTTGCCACAGTTACTGCAACAGCCAGTTGGGATACAGGTTTCCAGTGCCACAGAGCTGTTGCTGAGAGATGTAGTTTGGAGTTCCAGTCCACCTCTGATGAAGATTACAACTTCCCATTTTCCATGTGGGAGCTGGATTGTGCGATGTCAGCAGTTCATGACAAGTCCCCTGGTCATGACAGGGTCCATTACAGAATGCTGCAGCACCTCACAAGATGAAACAAGGCTGTCCTCCATGCAATTTTTAATGGCATTTGAGCGTCAGGTCACTTTCTCGACTCGTGGCGTGAGGCAGTTTTAATTCTTGTTTTAAAACCTGGGAAAGACCATACGTCCCCAAGTAGTTAATGCAGTGTTGCCCTCACTAGCTGCATAGGAAAGACCTTGGAGTGGATGGTCAACCACCACCTTGTCTGGATCTTACAAGCCAGGCAAATACTTAGTCGCTAACAGTATGGGTGCAGGAGGTATCGCTTCACCTTTGATAACCTTGCCTTCCTGGAGCAGCTATACAACAGGCTTTCCTATGCTGGCATCACCTTCTAGGTATATTTTTTGACATCGAGGAGGCCTACGATACTATTTGGAGATGTCTTATCCTGGAGCAGTTTCACAAATGGGGATTTTGTGGTTGTCTTCCTAGTTTGATTCATTCCTTCCTCTCGCCACGATATTTTAGATACCGAGTCAGTCTGATCACTTTGCGCAGGAGAATGGTGTCCCTTAAGGTAGCTTTTTAAGTGTGACTGTCTTTGCCTTAGTTATTAATAGCATTACGTCCATAGTGAAAAGACCTGTCCAGTGTTCTTTGTTTGTGGCTGACTTCTCTGTTTTTCTCTTCTTAAAGCCTCGCAATGACAACACGTCAGTTGCAGCTAACTTTTTGATATTTGGATAAATGGGCGCAGAAGAGTGGCGTTAAGTTTTCCACTGAAAACTCTGTGCATGTTCTAAAACCGTTCTGGTTCCATTTTAAACTTCCCTGAGTTGAGGTTGAGTGACACTGTCCTTATGTTTGAAGACACTATGGGGTTTTTGGGCCTCATATTTGACTTTAAGCTTACTTGGTACTACATCTTAAGGACCTAAAAAAATGGTCACTTTAGGCTTTAAGTATTTTAAAATATCTTAGCCACAGTACATTGGAGAGCAGACAGGGCTTGTCTTCTCTGGTTTTACAGGGCATTTGTGCAATCTCAGCTCGATTATGGGTGCATGGTGTATGTGTCTACGAGACCCTCTTATTTAAAGATGTTAGATGTGGTGCACCATGAAGGGTTTTGGGTGACCACTGAGGCATTCGGAACAAGCCCCATACCAAGGCTCTGTGCAGAGGCTGGTGAACCATCACTTCATGTTAGGCTGTAGCTGCTTAGGATACACCAGGTTTATAAAACAGTGTTCACACCATATACACCCACCTACCATACTGTTGCTCAGCCTCCAATGGAAAGGCCTTTTCATAGACAGTAAAAGGCAATGAGGCCCTATGGGATTCGTGTACAGGATTACCTTCTAGAGGGGTGTGTGGCTCGTCTTAATGTTTTACATCGCAGTGGGAGCAGATTTCCACCTTCACTTCTCTGATGGCCCAGACTTATTTTAGACTTGACAAATTTTAAGAAAGATCGTACATCAGATTTAAATTTCAGTTTCTGTTTTTTAACATTTTAGATGTGCATCACTATTTCACAGTGGTGTACAGTGATGGCTCCAAACAAGGGAATTCCTTTGGCTGCTCTGTCATGTTCCCTGACCATGTCATCAGGATTTGCTTTCCTGGTGAGTGTACCATTTTCTCAGTGGAGCTCCACATGATCCTGAAGTCACTGCAGCAGATGCCTCGTATTCAAGACAAACGGTTTTCTCATTTTTTCCGGTTCCTTTAGTGTCTTACAATCTTTATGGAATCTATACGCAGCTGAGAAGTTGGTCCAGCTGATACATGACCAACTGAACTTGCTCCAGCGGCAGGGTAAGCAGGTGTCATTGTACTGGGTGCCAGGTCATGTAAGGATACGGGTAAATGGACAGGCTGGTCGCACTGCCTAGGAGGCCTGCAGAGGACAGGAAGTGGCACAGTGTCCTATTCCCTTGCAGGGTGTTGTTTCTGCAATACACAGGAAGCGCATGCAGTTGTGGGATGTGTAACTGTTGGCTGTGATGGCCAGTAAGTTGTGATTGGTGAAGTCAACAACCTGCCCATGGTGTTCCTCCTGCCTGTTGCTCAGGTGGGCTGAGGTGACCTCATGCATCTTAGAATTGGGCACGCCCTCTCACACATAGCTTTTTACTATGATGAGAGGATCCCCCGTTTTGTGATGTTGATAACTCTATCCGCCATATTTTAACGGAGTGAATTTTATATCGTGATGCAGTGGCAGAAGCAAATATTGGTGGGGAACTGCCCTCTGTTTTAGCTGATGATGAGACTAGTGTGACTAAGGTTTTAAAGTTTTGTGATGGGTCTGGACTCTAGCCGAAAATTTTAGGCTGAAGTTTTTAGATGTTGCAGAGTGGCTGGTTTCTCGCTGTTTTATCTTCCTGTTTCGTGTATTTTACTGTCACTCGTCTCAATCTGTTTTCACGTGGGCGCTAAAGAACTTGTTGTCATGCATCCATACAAAAAATGTCCATGACCGGCCACGCTCACCTGTGACAAGTTGAGTGACATTCCTGTAACTACTATAACAATATCAATACGGTACAGGTTACCAACTTCTACTGCGACCCTCTTTTATAGACTGTTGAAGATTTACACATCAATTTGGAACAACAAGATGTAAATTTTGTCTGCCATGTCCAGTGGAGACCAAAGGACCATAGGGTTGATGCTGCGGACATCATCTTGGCCTTTGTAGGTGACTTGTTGCGTGAAAAAGTCAAGGTGACAGTTTATACATGCAGTTTGAAATCCTGTGTTCTCCGTCCCACACTGTGCTTCAGATGAATTAGATTCAGGTACATGCTTTCACACTGTCTGTAGGGATTGTGGACGTCAGTTGCACCTGAAAGCTTCTTATGCTCCTCCCACTGTTTGTATCAGCTGTGGAGGAGCACCATTCTCCTGTTCACCGAACTGTTGTGTCTCCAAGGAGGGAAGAAAATCTAAGACTATAAGACTCCTGACCAAATGATATATCGGGAGGTCAAGGAGAAATATTATCAACCTTTATGGATGATGTTTGCTGCAGCTACAATGACATCATCCTCTCTAGAATCAGTATCCTTGCCCTTCGTGCCTTCCACATTGGGCCCTCAGAGCTGCTTGACAAAAGCTGCTCCCCTGGTAGTTGGGGAACCCCCCCCCCTCCTACTGTTTCCCCCCACTCTCACTCTGGGAGTGTTGACTCCCCACCCACTGAGGCATGTCCCAGTCCCCAGGTGGAGAAGCAACAACCTCCTCCAGCCTCTCTCCTGAAGGGCTCCCTCGAGATGCTCCCTTCCCATGATTCTGCTGATGTGCAACCAGATATCAGTCAGTGACTGAAGGAGACCCAGGGTGCTGGTCTAAGGCTTCAGGTTCCTCCTTTGCCCTGAAACTATGGTAGGGAGGTCTTCTCAAACATCGAAATCATCCAAGGAGAAGGAGGACAAAATGCAGACTTCCAAGATGGAGGTTCTGTTGGTTCGCATGTCATCTGCCTCTGTACCCGAGGTGGAGTTCCTGGTGGCCCTTGAGGCATGTGATCACCCCCAAACCTGATTCAGAACTGATGTTTATTGATGGCGTATCCATGGAACTGGTGTCAGCAGGCTATCCTGAAACACAATGCACCTCCTTGGCCCCTTGATGTCCCCACAGAATATTGACAGTGTCATCCTCCCGTGGAACTAGTGGTTTTTTCCACCATCTCACTGAGCTACATCATCTTTCGTGCATTCGCCCTCCAGGTAACAATGCAGGCCCCTACCATCTACAGCTACCAGGACTGTCTTAAGGATGGCACTGATTATGCAAGAGCATCAAGTGGTGTTTGCACATACATTCTAGACTCTGTCTACGGCAAATACATGCCACTCAATAAGACGTTGGAGGCAGTGGCTGTTGGTGTGAAGATGTGTCTGGAATTTACCATCCGTCTTTCCCCCATCATTCGTAATGTTAGATGACTTCAGTGCCCATACTACACTGTGTGGGGTGGATCTATGACCACTGGCTGTAGTTTTTGAGTACTGTTGCTCCCCCAATCTTCAGTGTTATATGTAGCTCTTATCTGGCCATTGATCTTTCCATTTGCAGTCATGGTCTTCTCCCCTCCAGCCTTTGGAGAGTCCATGATGACCTGTGTGACAGTGATCATTTTCACATTGTCCTCTGCCTCCCTCAGCACCCAGATGGAATCTTAACAGTCCTGACTGGGATGCCTTTGCTTTTGCCATCGCCCTTAGCACCCCACCACAAGATGCTATCACAGTGTCTGTCCTGAGCACAACTGCACCATTACATTGGCAGAAGACTTAGTGATCCCCATTCCTCAGGACTCCCCCATCAGAAGACAGTGTCTCGGTGGACTTCAGAAATCTCTGTGGCCATTAGAGATCACAGATGGGCTCTCCAATGTCATAAGTGACATCCATCGATGGAGCACATTATTGCCTTTATATGGTTCCATGCCTGGGTCCACCGTCTAATAAAACGACAAACAAGAATTCTGGAAACAATATGTTACTACCATTGGACCGCGCACTCATCCCCCTCAAGTTGGGGCAGAGGTTTGATACCCCTATGACCACCAGTCCCCCTACAGGTGTACCCTGCATCCCCCTTAATGGTATTGTCTGCACTGACCCAGATGCTGTTGGTGAACATTTTGCCATGCATTATGCTTGAGCCTCTGCATCTGAGAATTATTAGCATCCATTTCACATCCTCAAATAGCAGGTGGAGTGATTTCAGTTCTGTTAGTGGGAATTCCTCAGTGCACTAGCCCTTTGCCCTGATTCAGTTCCAGGGCCAGACTGCATCCACAGCCAAATTCTCAAAAACCTATAGGTTGACAGCTAACTTCACTTTCTTGCCAGTTTCAACCATATCTGCAGCAAAGATGAGTTCCTGTCTCATTGTCAAGAAAGCGTGATTGTCCTGGTGCTGAAACCAGGTTAAACACCCCCTTGAGATGGACAGCTGCCATCCAGTTAGTCTAACTGATGTTCTCTGCAAGTTGCTCGAATGTATGGCGAGCTGACAATTGTGTTGCTACCTTAAGACTTGGGGTCTTTTGGGGTTTGTCCAAGGAGAGTTTTTTGCAAGGCCATTCTGCTGCTAACAATTTGGCCTGTCTGGAGTCTGCTATTTGGTCAACTTATTCTTGGCATCAGCACCTTATCACTGTCTTCTTCAGTATACAGAAGGCTTAAGAATTTACAGGTTCATGTCGGTGCTTCCCACAGTACCATCCCCCATCCCCTCCACTTCCCATGTACAAGAGTGTGGGCTCCCACAGGGCTCTGCAGTGAGTGTGCTCCTTTTTCTAGTCATTATCAATGATGTACCTGCAGCTGTGAGGTTTGCAGTGTCACCCTATTTGTTGGCTGACATGTCTTGCATTTACTATTGCTTCTCCACTGTCGGTGACTGAACAGTGACTGCATGGTGCGAGCAAAAGGTTCAGACTTGGGGTCTCATGCATAGCTTCGGGTTTTCAGCCAACAAGAAATGTGTTGTGCTCTTCTGTCATGGCCACACCATCCACCCACAGTCACAACTCTTAACTTTACGACCAATTGCCCAACGTGATAGATGTCTTACTGCTTTCTGGGATTGGTCTTCACGATCTTCGCCAACTTAAGTGAATGTGCTGATCACACCTTAATGCTCTTCACTGCCCCTGTCACAACATCTGGGGCCCAGGATGCTCTACATCCTCAGTCACAACATCTGCGACCCAGACTGCTCTACATTTTTGGCTTCGCAAAGATGTGATCCTGTCCTCTCTTGGTTACGAGAGACTGGCGTATCGCTTGCATCACCTTCACCATTGCGGATGCTTGATTCGATACACCACTGTGGGGTCTCACTTCCGACAGGTACCTTTTGGACCAGCCCCGTGAACAGCCCACTCACAGAGGCTGGGGACCCTCCACTACAGATCACGTACCAACAACTGCTGCTCAACTATGCGATACACATTCGCTGCTCCCCTGAGAATCCAAACCACTGTGTCTTTATTTTCTGGTGGGGAGATCCATCTCTCATAACAGTGGCCCAGGACTGCAGTCCCTGATTACAATTCACATACAGTGTCTGTGCTCTAAATTTGTGTGCCTCACTGTCACCTCTTGTCTGGGAGTAACTGAAAATGCGTTGACAGTGTGTACTCCATCTTCAGATGTGTCTCAAATTATCCTTTGGATTGAAATGCTCTGTTGACCCCATGGCTTTTTGCTGCATATTTGTGGCTGTCCTTGATGCAATTCTGGATTTGGAAGTGGTGTAGACTTATGGCTCTATGGTAGACAGATGAACCAGTTGTGCCTACACACATGCAAGGTGCAATGAACTGTACTATCTCCTGAATGGATGCAGTGCATTCACTGCACAATTGGTGATCATTGCTCAAGCTCAGTCACATTTGTTCTTGCACTGGCAAGATGTTCTTAATAGTAACTCCCTGAGTAGTCTTCAGGCTGAGGCTCTTGACCAGTGCTGCTCTTGGCAGCCATTGGTTGTAATAATCTAGGATCTCCTTTCTAACCTCCATCAAGCTGGAGTGTCAGTGGTCTTTGTCCGGATCCCAGGTCGTGTTCGAATCCCAAGAAATGAACATGATGATTGGTTGGCCAAGTTGACTCCCAGGATACTGATGTTAGAGATGAGAGTATTGGAAACAGACCTTGAGTTGACTCAATGCCATCAGTTGTTACAGGCTTGGGACACGGATTGTTCTACCATGGTTTCTGCAAACAAACTGCAAGCAATAAAGGGGCCACAGCCATTGGCAACCTTCCCTTTGTCCTTCTCACAGGGAATCTACCATTTTGCCAGCTTCACATTGGCCATACTTGGTTGTCCCATGGTCACATCCTAAATCGTGAAGATCCACCCCACTGATGGTGTGGTGTCTGTCTGGTTGTGGAGTACTGTAACGCCCCAATTTGCCCACCTTATGACGGTACCTTAAACTGACACACTGCCTCTGGTGATGGAGATGTTGCCAGAGAAGCTAATAAGGTTTTATTTTTTACCCTTGAAGGTGGTTTCTACTCCTTTCTGCAAGGTAGGGAACATTGGCCTCGTTGGCCAGTTGAGGGATTAGAAGGGTGCCCCATCGCCTGGTCAGACCCGTTGGGATCCCATGTCTGCCCTTGGTCTATGATGTGGGCTGGCTCCTGCATTTTCCATCTTTTCAATTCTTATCATTCTTTTACAGCTGTCATTGCTTTACTTTCACATCAGAGTAGTTCTCTCTCCTGAGATTTTATCAACTTATCTGGGTGCTGATTTTCTTGTGGTTAATGGATGGTGAGGAAACACTGGTAGAGTGCAGAGGATTCTTCTCCCACTGCTTAATATTTTCTTTGGTCCTCCAGCTGCTTTCTGGGGAGGCCAAGTCACCTACCTCCACCCTCTTACCCCTCTTTGATTTCTACTTGTTTTTACCTCTTGTTTGTATTGATTCTTAGTTACAGCTGGGTTCATCAGGATTTGTCCTTTGTGTCCTTTCTTCTGAGGACTTTTTCTGGCTTGATACATAGGATGGAGGGATTGATGACTTCATAGTTTGATCCCTTTAACCATATCAATCCAATCCAATACCAGACTGATCCATAGTTTTATTTCACGCAATGAGCCATATTGTGGTTGTGGAGCCTTACTAACAGTTGCTCGTATCATGGATAGTATGCTCCTCCCCCTTTCTCTTCATGGTAAGCATGGTCTTTCAAATTCTTTGACTCTTGTGATGTTGGGCAACTCGTGGAACATTGACTTGGTTCTCCATTTCTTCTGTGACAGGGTTTATTTTATTTATTTTCTTTTCTCGATACAAGGTTTTAAAACTACCTTTGGGGTGAGAGTGGTGTGGTTGTGGTGAGGGGCATCTCTTGCCACATGCTGGACCAGGGGGACCCTCAACATGCCTCCTATGCCTGCTGCCTCTGTCATTGATTTCTGTTTTAGGAGTAGCACTTGGTTGTTAAGTGGGCGCTATCTTCGTCTTTAATGCCTTGTCTATGATGGATTGGTGGTGCAACGGCTGTGGGAGGGCATGCTCCCTTTGTATACAGAGCCCTGGGGGTTACCCACATGTTGTTGTTGTTGTGGTCTTCAGTCCTGAGACTGGTTTGATGCAGCTCTCCATGCTACTCTATCCTGTGCAAGTTTCGTCATCTCCCAGTACCTACTGCAGCCTACATCCTTCTGAATCTGCTTAGTGTATTCATCTCTTGGTCTCCCTCCACGATTTTTACCCTCCACACTGCCCTCCAGTACCAAATTGGTGATCCCTTGATGCCTCAGAACATGTCCTACCAACCGATCCCTTCTTCTAGTCAAGTTGTGCCACAAACTCCTCTTCTCCCCAATTCTGTTCAATACCTCCTCATTAGTTATGTGATCTGCCCATCTAAACTTCAGCATTCTTCTGTAGCACCACATTTTGTAAGCTTCTATTCTCTTCTTGTCGAAACTATTTATCGTCCATGTTTCACTTCCATACATGGCTACATTCCATACAAATACTTTCAGAAATGACTTCCGAACACTTAAATCAATACTCGATGTTAACAAATTTCTCTTCTTCAGAAACACTTTCCTTGCCATTGCCAGTCTACATTTTATATCCTCTCTACTTCGACCATCATCAGTTATTTTGCTTCCCAAATAGCAAAACTCCTTTACTACTTTGTGTCTCATTTCCTAATCTAATTCACTCAGCATCACCCGACTTAATTCGACTACATTCCATTATCCACGTTTTGCTTTTGTTGATGTTCATCTTATATCCTCCTTTCAAGACACTGTCCATTCCGTTCAACTGCTCTTCCAAGTCCTTTGCTGTCTCTGACAGAATTACAATGTCATCGGCGAACCTCAAAGTTTTTATTTCTTCTCCATGGATTTTAATACCTACTCCGAATTTTTCTTTTGTTTCCTTTACTGCTTGCTCAATATACAGATTGAATATCATCGGGGAGAGGCTACAACCCTGTCTCACTCCCTTCCCAACCACTGCTTCCCTTTCATGCCCCTCGACTCTTATAACTGCCAAGTGGTTTCTGTACAAATTGTAAATAGCCTTTCGCTCCCTGTATTTTACCCCTGCCACATTCATAAATTGAAAGAGAGTATTCCAGTCAACATTATCACACGCTTTCTCTAAGTCTACAAATGCTAGAAATGTAGGTTTGCCTTTCCTTAATCTAGCTTCTAAGATAAGTCGTAGGGTCAGTATTGCATCACGTGTTCCAACATTTCTACGGAATCCAAACTGATCTTCCCCGAGGCCAGCTTCTACCAGTTTTTCCATTTGTCTGTAAAGAATTCGCGTTAGTATTTTGCAGCTGTGACTTATTAAACTGACAGTTCGGTAATTTTCACATCTGTCAACACCTGCTTTCTTTGGGATTGGAATTACTACATTCTTCTTGAAGTCTGAGGGAATTTCGCTTGTCTCATACATCTTACTCACCAGATGGTAGAGTTTTGTTAGGCCTGGCTCCCCCAAGGCTGTCAGTAGTTCTAATGGAATGTTGTCTACTCCCGGGCCTTGTTTCGACTTAGGTCTTTCAGTGCCCTGTCAAACTCTTCACACAGCATCATATCTCCCATTTCATCTTCATCTACCTCCTCTTCCATTTCCATAATATTGTCTTCAAGAACATCGCCCCTATATAGACCCTCTATATACTCCTTCCACCTTTCTGCTTTCCCTTCTTTGCTTAGTACTGGGTTTCCATCTGAGCTCTTGATATTCATGCAAGTGGTTCTCTTTTCTCCAAAGATCTCTTTAATTTTCCTGTAGGCAGTATCTATCTTACCCCTCTTGAGATAAGCCTCTACATCCTTACATTTGTCCTCTAGCCATCCCTGCTTAGCCGTTTTGCACTTCCTGTCGATCCCATTTTTGAGACGTTTGTATTCCTTTTTGCCTGCTTCACTTACTGCATTTTTGTATTTTCTCCTTTCATCAAGTAAATTCCATATCTCTTCTGTTACCCAAGGATTTCTTTTTACCTACTTGATCCTCTGCTGCCTTCACTATTTCATTCCTCAAAGCTACCCATTCTTCTTCTTCTGTATTTCTTTCCCCCATTCCTGTCAATTGTTCCCTTATGCTCTCCCTGAAACTCTGTACAACCTCTGGTTCTTTCAGTTTATCCGGGTCCCATCTCCTTAAATTCCTACCTTTTTGCAGTTTCTTCAGTTTTAATCTACAGTTCATAACAAATAAATTGTGGTCAGAGTCCACATCTGCCCCTGGAAATGTCTTACAATTTAAAATCTGGTTCCTAAATCTCTTGTCTTACCATTATATAATCTATCTGAAACCTTTTAGAATCTCCAGGGTTCTTCTATGTATATAACCTTCTTTCATGATTCTTGAACCAAGTGTTAGCTATGATTAAGTTATGCTCTGTGCAAAATTCTACCAGGCGGATTCCTCTTTCATTCCTTAGCCCCAATCCATGTGGCCTTAACTGTTCATCTCCTCTTGTTTTGTTATTGATGGTCCAACTGATGTCCATTACATTTCTAGCCTTTTCCTTGTCACTGTTCTGGCTCTCTTGACTAGAAGGCATTCTTTACTTTGATGGTGTCTTAACCCGTGAATCAGGTTGGTGGGGTCGGCTGCAGGATGAGTTTCCTTCGCTTCAGCTGAGCCATGGGGGATCACTTGTCTGTGCTAACCTATTTTCCGATCCATCCATATTCCTTTACAATTGTGTAATTTTTTTTTCAGTTGTGGTGTCAGTATTTTCTTCAGTGCCCCACTTTTACGACTCCTACATACTTTCCTCATCTGAGCTCATTCCTTGTGGACACTACTACCTATGGATGAATTAGCCCTTGACCAAGGGACTGGTGATCACACTGTTTGTTCTCTTACCTCAACCAACCATCCAGTTTATGTAGTGGAATCTCATTTCTTCATTTTTCCATTATCACTCTTCCTCCATATAATTTCAGGTTGGATGTACTTGATTCATTGTTGATTTAATGTTTTTCTGCTTTTCTTCTTCCTTATACTTGCTTTCGACATTGAAAAATTCTTGCTGGAAAGAAATGTAATATGACAAGTTTTACCTTTCTTGAATAATTATTCAGATACTTCCCATATATATTATGTACAGTGGGGTGACTTAAGTCATGGTATACCTTCTAATATCATGTTGGACCTCCTGTCCCATGGCGTAGTGCAGCAACCCAACGTGGCGTGGACTCAACATGTCATTGGAAGTCCCCTGCAGAAAATCTGAGCCATATTGCCTCAATAGCCATCGATAATTGCGAAAGAATTGCTGGTGCAGGATTTTGTGAACAAGCCGTCTTCTTGATTATATCCCTTAAATGTTCGATGGGATTCATGTCAGAGGGGTCTGTGGGGCCAAACCATAAGCTCGAACTGTCCAGAATGTTCTTCAAACTGATTGTGAACAGTTGTGGCCCAGTGACATTGTACATCGTCATCCCTAAAATTCCATCATTGTTTGGAACATAAAGTTCATGAATGGCTACAAATGGTCTCAAAGTAGCCAGCCAATCTTAACCATCTCCAGTCAATGATCAGTTCAGTTGGACAAGAGGACCGTGTCCATTCTATGTGAACAAAGCTCGCACTGTTATGGAGCCACCACCAGCTTGCACAGCGCTTTGTCAACAACTTGGGTCCATGCCTTCATGGCATCTGCGTTACACTCAAACCCTACCATCAGCTCCTATCAGCTGAAATTGAGACTGATCTCCCCAGCTTAGGATTTTCCAGTTGTGCAGGGTCCTACCGATTATGGTTAGTCCAGGAGTGGAGCTGTAGGCAATGTCGTACTGTTAGCAAAGGCACTTGTGTTGATCATCTGCTGCCATAGCCCATTAACAGTAAGAGTAACTGCACTGTGCTAATGGGTACATTCGCTGTACTTTGCACATAGATTTCTGCGGTTTTTTCACCCAGTGTTGCTTGTCTGTTAGCCCTTTCAACTGTACACAAATGCAGCTGTTCTCTGTTGTTAACCTTTTGTGGGTACGTGTGTGGCGCGCTCGGGGCCCCGAGCTATTGCAATCTTCTTCCTTCTTTCAGATGCCCTCTCCTTTCCCTCTTGGTGGACTTCTTTATATCGATCTGGCTATCCTCCCAGCTTTGTTTTGGTATGTGCTATTGTTTAGTTTGCTGTTTCCATCTCCTTTTCGGCATTCTTGGTCCCCTTGGGGATTGACCTCCATGTCCAACATTTTCCCAACCTAGTTTCCATGGTGCAGGCTCCTGTCCCCCTCCCCTCCCTTTTCCCATTGCACACTGGTCCCCTTCCTGCTAAGTCACCAGCACGGTAGCCAGTCCGTGTGGTGGGGCTGTTAAGTACCCACTTGGCTGAGCCCCCTGACAACAACACTGTTAGTACCTGAGCTGTTAACATCTCGTGTATGGCAAGGAGTTGATGCTCATCACTTTTGGGCATCAGAACTCCCAGCAATGGCCGCCGTGCCAGACAGCCCTTGCTGTGGCTGGGTGCGCCCATGGGGCCAGCCCCTGGTAGTAGTGGGTGGTACCAAGGCGGACAAAAGCTTCAACAACCTGGTCATTCTATGGCCGTTTCTAAGAGTGATGGAAGACATGACACTCCTTCTTCTGATCATTCGGCCTTTTACTCCCTGGCCACCCCCTGGGAAGAGGTTCAAACTCGCCAGCTTGTGTTGCAACCTTTCCCTCAGTTCCTGGTTCGTACCAGGACAGATGGTGAGAGTTTTGCCATGACCAATCATTTGTTTCTCGTGGAGACGATTGAAGATAAGTATGGGGAAGTGGAATCTATGAGTAAAATGTGGTCCAGTTCGTTGCTCAGAAAGACATCATCTGCTGCCCAATCTGAAGCCCTGCATGATTGTGACATCCCAGTCTCTGTCGCACCCCAACAATCTTTGAACTTGGTATAGGGCATCATTTTCCACCAGAATATTTTTCTCCAAACTGACGAGGAGCTCCATGCAAACCTTGAGTGACGAGGAGTTCGATTTATCTGCCGTGTGCAGTGAGGCCCTAAAAACAGTCACATTTATCCTGGCATTCGAGGGGGATACACTCCCAGAGAAGGTAAAGGTGATGGTGTATCGATGTGATGTAAAACCTTACATTCCACCACCAATGAGATGCTTTAAATGCTTACAGTTTGTACACATCTTCTCACTGCACCAATGATCGCCTCTGCGGTGACTGTGGGTGCCCCCTCCATGAGGGGAGTGCCTGTGCTCCCCCACCAGTGTGCATAAACTGTAATGCGCAGCGTCCTCCATGCTCACCAGCAAGTGCCCGGTGTATGTGAAGGAATGACAGATTCAAGAATACAAGACCTTAGATCGACTTACCTACACCGAGGCTTGTTGAAAGTATGACCGGCTCCATCCCGTGCCTATAACTTCTACTTTTGCTTCAGTTACATCCATTACCCCTCCTACTCCCTCCTCTTTCCAGCCCCGCCCCATTCGCCCCACACCTTCCCCCTCACTCTCTCTCTCTCTCTCCCCCACACCCCTTCCCCCTCCCCATCAGCACCCATAACCACCTCTTCGGGTGCTGCTCCCCCTCCCCCACTGGATAAGTGCACCCCTTCTTCGGTAGCCTCTGGTACTGGATCTCCGCCGGCCGAAGTGGCCGTGCGGTTAAAGGCTCTGTAGTCTGGAACCGCAAGACTGCTACGGTCGCAGGTTCGAATCCTGCCTCGGGCACGGATGTTTGTGATGTCCTTAGGTTAGTTAGGTTTATCTAGTTCTAAGTTCTAGGGGACTAATGACCTCAGCAGTTGAGTCCCATAGTGCTCAGAGCCATTTGAACTGGATCTCCCTCCTAGGACTCCTCTTCCCAGCACTCCCCTGAAAGGCGATCTGCTGCTCCACATCGGCAGCGCGAACCGCGGCTGGTGGGTGCCAAGATTGGCATGTGTAATTCCGTGCCTGACCATGCTGCCGTCTGCCCTTCTCTTCATTCACAAGAGAAGAAGCAGAAACACAAGAACAAGGGTAAGGCCCCTCAGGTACCCCCTGAGGTGTGCTGCCTTCCCCTCCTCCAGCCAGTGAACTAATAGAAGCTGACCCCACCTATATGGGATTACCCCATCCTTATCGGTGACGGATGGCGACTCGGCAGCGTGACCGGCTCCGGTCCGTTCGCTTCCCATTTGGACTCCAGCTTAGAAATCCTCCAGTGGAATTGTAATGGATATTTGCGTCACCTTCAGTAGTTGCAGCCCCCTTCTTTCCTCCTACTCTGCTGCGTGCATTGCTCTCTAGGAGACCCATTTTGTCAATTCTTACTCACCCACCCTTCGTGAGATCCACACTTAGTTGGAACCGAATTGTCCTCTTGCCGGCTTCTGGTGGTGTTTGCACTTTGGTCCGCAAGGACATTGTTAGTAAATGGGTTCCCCTCCATACCACTCTGGAAGCAATTGCTGCCAGGGTCCATCTGGCGACTCCAGTTGCAATCTGCAATCTCTTCCTCCCGCCTGACAGGCTGCCCACATCCCTTGCCCTAACCACTGTTCTTCAACAACTCCCTTCTCCCTTCCTGCTGCTAGGGAACTTAAATGCCCATAACCCTCTTTGGGGTAGTCGTACAACTACTGCCCTGGGTAGGACAGTTGAAGCTGTTCTACTAAACACCGGCCCTCCCACACACTTTAGTGTGGCACACGGCACTTTCTCTACTATTGACCTCTCCATCTGCAGCCCCGGCCTTCTTCCCTCCAGTCAGTGGGGTGTCCATGATGACTTATGTGATAGCGACCATTACCTGATTGTTTTGACCTTCCTTCAGTGTATCTCGCTCCATCACCCTCCCAGGTGGGCCTTCTGTAAAGCTGATTTGGATGCCTTCTCCTCTGCTACCATCCCCCCTGTACTACCACACTGCAGTATTTATAAGCCAACACAGACTTTGGCTGCCGCCATTCGTTCCGCCTTCCTTCTTTCTCCGGGTCGTCCACCGCCCCCCCCTCCCCCCCCCCCCCCCCATGTGGAAAGATGGTCCCTTGCTGGACTCCAGAAATTGCTGCAGCCATAAAAGACCGCCGCCGTGCACTTCAAGCGGCACCTTTCTACTGCTCTCATTCTGGTCTTTAAATGACTCTGCATCCAGGCACACTACCTAATCAGATTTCAGAAACGGATTTGCTGAGGATGATACGTGGCTGCCATAGAACAGCACATCCCCTTTACACAAGTCTGGGCGAAACTCGGGCGAATTTTTGGCCATTGTCCTCCCACCAGTGTTTTAGGAATTTCTGTGCATGGTGTTGTCTTTAACCATCCGGACTCTGTCGCAGAGCATTTCACTCAACACTTTGCCCAAACCTCTGCATCGACTCAGTATCCACCCACGTACCCCTTCCTGAAAGAGCGCTCGGAATGACTGCCTTTGTCTTTCGTTTCTTGCTGCTTGGAGCCTTATAACGCTGCATTTAGCGAGTGGAAATTCGCCAGTGCCCTCGCCCTTTGACCCCGACATGGCTCCTGGACCATATCAGATACATAACCAAATGCTTCAACACTTATTGGTGGCTGGCCACTCTCGTATACTGACCTTTTTCAACCATTTGTGTAGTGAGGGGGTATTTCCTACCCAGTGGCAGGAAAGAATTGTTATTCTGGTGTTGAAGTCTGGGAAGCTTCAGTTGGATAGCTACCATCCAATTAGCCTTACCGACACCCTCTGTAAGCTCCTTGAAGACCTGGTGAGTTGGTGGCTGTTTTGGACCTGTGAATCCCGCAACCTTTCGTCATCAACTCAAGGTGGTTTTCACTGTGGCCACTCTATGGTGGAAAACTTGGTTGACCTGGAGCCTGCTATCCGGTCAGCTTTTGCCCATCGGCAACACCTCCTTGCAGTCTTCTTTGATCTGCATAAAGCCTACCACACCACCTGGTGCTACCACATCCTTACCACCTTTCACGAATGTGGCCTTCATGGAACTCTTCCCGTTTTTATCCGTAATTTTCTTTCTTGTCGCTCTTTCCGGGTCCATGTTGGTTCCTCCTACAGCACCTCCCATCGGCAAGAAAATGCAGTTCCACAGGGTTCTGTGCTGAGCATCCTTCTCTTTCTCATAGCCGTTAATGGACTGGTGGTGGCTGCTGGGCCGACAGTGTCCCCCTCTGTGTATGCTGACGATTTTTGTATCTACGTCGCTTCCTTCATCATGGGTGCTGCAGAAAGCCTTCTTTAGTGGGCAATCTACTGCGCGCAATCTTGGGCTCTCTCCCATGGCTTTCAGTTTTCGGTGGCCAAGTCTTGTATCATGCATTTCTACTGTCGCTGTACAGTCCATCCCCATCCGGTCCTGTTCCTCAATGGCCAGTCCCTCGAGGTGGTGGACACCCATCTCTTCTTGGGTCTGGTCTTCGATGCTCAGTTGATATGGCTCCCTCATCTTCGCCAGCTGAAGAGGATGTGCTGATTACATCTCAATGTTCTTAGATGTCTGTGGAAGACCACCTGGGGTGCAGACCGCTCCATTCTACTGCGATTGTATAAAGGGTTGGTCCAGTCTCGTTTCGACTACAGGAGTCCTGTCTATGGTTCTGTGTCACTTTCGACATTGCAGATACTAGACCCCATCCATCATTGTGGGGTATGACTTGTGACTGATGCCTTCCAGACTAGCTCTGTGATTAGCCTTCTCACAGAGGCGGGGATTCCAACGCTGCAAGTTTTGTGCCAACAACAGTTGATATCTTACATGCTCTGCATTCACTGCACCCTAAAGTACCCTAATTATGGTCTCCTTTATCCAGACACTGAGATCAACCTCCCACGGCAGCGGCCACGATGTGGTCTTACCATGGCTGCCCGCATTCAGTCGCTCTTTTCTGAGCTCCAGCACTTCCTTTTACCACCTCTTTTCTCCGCTCACACACGTACCCCTATGTGGTGTGTCTCTTGGCCACAGCTCTGTCTTGATCTCTCCATCAATTCAAAGGATTCCGTCCCTCTGGAGGCCATCAATTCTACTGTCTCCTCAGTTCATTCCAGGGTTCAGAAGTGATTTATACTGATGGCTCCATGGTTGCTGGCCACACTGGTTATGCTTGTACCTATGCGAGACACACGGAACTTAATTCCTTGCCAGATGACAGTAGTTTTTTTACTGTGGAATTGGTAGCCATCTTGCGTGCACTGGACCATGTCTGCTTCTGCTCAGGACTGTCCTTCACTATCTGTAGTGACTCCTTGAGAAGTTTGTAAGCTATCGGTCAGTGCTTCCCTCGCCACCCATTGGTCATAGCTATCCAGGACTTCCTTTCTCTCCTTGATAAATGTGGATGCTTCATTTGGACCCGGGTGCCCGGGCCACGTTGGGATCCCCGGCAATGAACTTGCTAATCTACTGGCTAAAGTAGCTACTAACAGGCCATCTCTTGCTATTGGCATTCCGGAAATAGACATTCGCTCAGCATTAAGTCATGAGGATTTGGGACTTTGGAATGCAGATTGGCTCACTCTTTCTTTGCCGAACAAGCTCAGGGTGATAAAGGATTCTACAACTATGTGGCAGTCCTTCTTATGGGCGTCTCTTAAGGCCTCTGTCATCCTTTGCCGGCTCCACATCAGCCATACTTGGCTGACTCATGATTATCTCATCCATCATGAGGACCCCCCCCCCCCCCCCTCTGTCATTGTGGGTCAGTGTTGACTGTGGGTCAGTGTTGACTGTGGTTCACCTCTTACAGGACTGTCCCAACTTAACTGCTTTTAGCTTTCGTGACTCGCTACCCATGGTGTTAGCTGACAATGCCTCAGCGGCTGATTCAGTTTTACGATTTCTTCGTGATGGGGGTTTTTATCGCTTTATTTAAGGGTGGGACCTTCAACCTTATCAGTGGGTGGAGGGGATTGCAGGCTGTCTTGCTCCCCCCTGAGCCCCAATTGGACTGTCGTCGACTAGGCTTGGTGGTTCACTCCCGCCCTCTGCCTTCCCACTCCTTTTGTTATGAGGTCTGTTTTATCTTGAGTGTCTATCTTGTCTACCTGTGCTTCTTCCTTCATGCCCCTGCCATTACTCACTTTCTTTCCCTCCTCTCTTCTTTCACCTCCTTCCTTCCTTCTCTGTCAATAGTTTGTAATTTTGTGGTCATTGTAGTTTCCTCTTATAGTGTGAGGTTTTATCGGTTTTAGTTATTCCAAGGCCGGAGGGACTGATGACCGCATAGTTTGGTCCCTTCTCCAATCCAAACAACCAACCGATCCTTTGTTTTCAACACTCCTTTTGAGTTTTTCTGAGGGTCACATAATATCGTTGTGCATTGGTGGTCTCTGAGGCAGAAATTCGAGAAAAAGATGACGCCTTTCCTGTCCCAAAATATTGAGGCCATGATTATTTTATGGGAAATTGTAATTTTGAATTTTTTGGAGGTTGGAAATTGGTGTGATGCCATTGTGGTTACTGGGCTACTGTTATTTTGTTTCAGGTGTATAATGAGCCACCTACATTTCATCTCCACAAGCTCAGAAAATCCTCACCTTCCAGTTCAAGTGACTCAAGAAACTTGTGGGCGCTATTTACCCGATTTTTCGTGTTCTGCCCTGTCAGCTGTTTTGGGACCAATTTTGTGCACAGTTTCTGATATCCCAGTGTCTTGTATGAGAGTATTCTGAAGAGTTGTGGAAACTTCAAAGAAATTTCATCCACTGTGAAATGGCAGTCTTCATGAACAGTTTCCTCAGTTTATAATTTAATTTTATTTATTTACTATTAGTTTGTTTTGCCTCCACCACTAAACCTGTTAAACACATTCATTCTGTTCATAACACCTTTGTCATAAACGTTTTTTTTTTTTTTCTCCATTGAAAAATTTTGGTAGGTGAGTAGGAAACAAATCACAGCATGTGACTTGCACCTGGTGAAGTTCCTTACCGACTTCTTCTTTTACGTAATTGGACACTACAACAGTTTATGTATTACCATGTTCCTGTGATACTTGTACTGGTCAGGAGATCCCCCATTACCAAACAGTATTGCCAACCCTCAAAAAACAAAAAACCACACCCTGTTATGGTCACAGTATACTGTTTCTGAAAATGCTTCATACCAAGGGATACATATCACTCTTCCAGAGTAATATGTAACACTGCCACCTCCCCCCCCCCCCCCCCCCCCACCCCCACCCCCTCCCAGTTAGAAAAATGGGCAGTAAATAAAGCTATTTTGCTTGATTCATATGTTAAAATTTCTGTAAGTTAGCAAAGCCTTTTATTATCAATAAACACCTTGTATAAAGTTCTCTATGAACTGCTGTATTATGAAATTAATAATTTTTGTACTGCGATTCTAGTACTATGCTTCTCATACTTCCTTACTGGATGTTTCCTTGTGATTCACAGAAGAATATTAATCGTGTCTCAACTGAAAGGAATGTTCTTTTATCTTTGCACACAATATTTTCTCAGCATGATGAACATTTAACCTTAATGCCCCATACAGCATATTTATTTAGTGTAAGGTGCCGGATTATTCATCTAGTTCTGCTTCGTCGTCATAATATTTGCCTCTTAATCCCACTGCAGTGAAATTATAATACTGTTCTCACAAGACATAATCTCAAGAAAGACTTTTTAAAAATGGCATTCAGTTTTCATGAAAACACCTTACATTTTCCTACCGCTTGTGTGATTCTTTTCTTCTAAAATTCAGTCATTTCAACCCCACAAACTATTACTTTTCCCACCTACAATAATTTCCTATTTCATTATACTTTACAAGCTCCTTCAATTCATACAAGTTTTCTTCTGTACAACATTGGAGTAACTCTCAAAGTACATTTTTTCCTATTGAGCCATAGTTTTTTTCACAGAGCTGGAGTTCCTATGAATATATTATTCCTCCCTTGCATCAACAAAAGTGTTGGTACTCCTACTTACGTACATGTACTCTATTTCCCACTATACCACATGTGTTAGAGCAGAGCATCCTGTTTAAAAATTATACCTCTCTTCTATATCCATTGCCTGACAGGCACACAGAAGAAATATGACATCAATGTAATTTCATACACTTACACATCATCTATCGATGTAAATGTCTATAGAGTTTCAGTTCTCTGCGACAAGTAGAATGGCCACTAGAGTGCATTACTGTTAGAGTAGTAAATGGCATGAACAATATCAGATAGTGAATAATCAGTGTGAGGGACAGAGAGATGCTGCATACTTGTGAGAGACAGCATTATCAGCGCTCGACAGAGTTCGAAAGGGAGCTCATTGTGGCTCTCCATATGGCTGATATGTTGAATTCTGCTGTATCCAGATTTGTGGGGCACTTGGGTATGACAGCAGCCTGATGTTGGACTGTACGGGAACATGAGGGCAGCCATACTCATTGTCAAGGTAATGGTTTACCACGTCTTACCATCATAAGGAAGGTTTCCCGTATTGTGCATAAAGCACATCATAGTCACATCACACCTGTGTCTACTATCCAGCCATGTGATGGACTCCCTGCAACATTCTGTATCATCTCACACCATTTGTCGGAGACAAGCAGCAGCTGGACTAGGGTTTACCATCCTATGTGTAAGCTGCCATTTACACAACACAAGTGGTTGTGTTTGGAGTGGTGCATGACCAGAAAGCATGGACTGCTAATGAATGGTGTTGTATTGTGTTGAGCAGTAAGTCGCAGTTCTCCACTAACGTGGAGGATCTTTGTCGGCTGGTGTGGTGGCGACCTATGGAAAAGTCATATTCTTCCAATCTTTGGAGAGTTGCTGTGGTGCTACTTGCAGTATCGTGTGGGGAGCCATCAGGCGTGACTTCTGGATGTCTGTTGGTGATTCAGAGAACTCTGGGGCTTATCAGTACATCACGGACTTCTTACGTTATTTTGTGTTACCTCTTGCAGCAATCGTCGTGCCATTTTTCAACAGGGCAATGCTAATCCATGTCACACACATCTTTGAACTGTATGCATGTGGTAGAGGTTCTCTTGTGGCCAGCAGGATTCCCAAATCTGTCCATCCATGGGGAGGTTCCCTGGTCAGAGTGGGTGGCATCAGGACGGATGACATGCGATGAAGTGTAGTCCATCATCTCTTGCTGGTGGCGAAACACCAGCAGTCTCTAAGCATTCACAAGCTCAATTCAACAAACAGAAGTACGACACCAAATCATTCCCCTCCATGGCCACACCATGGGAGGAACGTCAGGCTAAGGATGGCAGCGGATCTTATTCACCCCGGTACTTTGTATTTTCGAGAGCTGATGGGGAATCTTTCTTGATAATGAAGCCTCAGTTTTTGTTGAGCATTTAGAGGGCTAGTTACGGAAGGTGGAGTGCTTGTCCAAAATGAGATCTGGGTCAGTCTCGATCGAAACAGCATCCTCTACCCAGGCACAGGAGTTACTCGCTTGTAACAAGCTGCGGGATGTTTCTGTTACCATCATGCCCCATAAGAGCTTAAATATGGTCCAGGGTATCATATTTCACAGGGACCTTCTTTTGCAGTCCGATGATGAGCTGCGCACCAATTTAGAGTGGTGAGGTGTACATTTTGTCCGGCGTGTCCACCGGGCTCTGAGGGATAATCAGGTTGCCACCAGTGCCTTCATCTTGGCATTTTAGGGTGATACATTGCCCGAGAAGGTCAAGGTGATGGTCTACTGCTGTGATGTAAAGCCCTATATCCCTCCCCCAATGCGGTGCTTTAAGTGCTGGAAGTTAGGCCATACGTCTTCCCACTATACTTCCAGCGTCACATGTCGAGATTGCGAATGCCCATCACATCCCAATACTCCATGTGCCCTGCCTCCCATCTGTGGCAACTGCAGAGAGCACCATTCGCCTTGCTCACCAGACTGCAGGATTCTCCAGAAAGAAAGGAAAATCATGGAATAAAAGACCCTGGACCGACTGACCTACACTGAGGCTAAGACAAAATTTGAATGCCTGCATCCTGTGCATATGACATCGTCTTATGCCGCCACTACAACAGTTCTGTCACCATCTGCTCCACCAACCCAAGTCACCTCTCAGAACCAGAAGACTACAGCTGCCCCCTTGATGGTGGGGGGGGGGGGGGGGCATTTCCCTCCCTGTTGCTCCTGCACCATCTACTTCGGGAGCAACACCGCCCCAACCATCAGGGGCACTTGTCCCCACTTCTAAGCCAGAGAAACGTAAGACTTTTTCAGCTTCTCTTGCTAGGAAGGGGTCCCTTGGGTCACTCCCTTCCCAGGTTTCTGCTAGTGGGAAAGATGACACCCGCCAGTGGCTGAAGAGCCCAAAAGCAGCTGGTCGTAGGGCTTCATGCTCATCCTCTGTCCAGGAGACTGACCCAGTGAAGTCCTCCCAGCCAGGGAAACTCTAGGAGCAGTGAGAGAAATCCAGAAAGAAAACCCCTAAGACAAAGCAAATTATGGTGACACCCACAACACCGCTACCTACAAGCTGTGCATTTGAGGAGGGGATGGAGATTTTGGCATCTGCTGTGGACCTAGATCTCACCAGACCCTCAGACACAATGGTTGTAGACAGCTCAGGCAATGAGTCAGTGGTAGCAGGTGACTGAGACGTAAACTGCCACATTGAATGTTACATGCCTTCCCAGTCTCACGATGTCATCCTCCAGTGGAACTGCGGTAGCTTCTTCCACCGCTTGGCTGAGCTACGGCAGCTGTTAAGCTTTACACCTGCTATCTGCATTGCCCTTCAGGAAACCTGGTTCCCAGAAATGCGGGCCCCTGCCCTCCGCGGCTATAAGGGATATTACAGGAACCGTAGCGACAATACTAGTGTGTCAGGTGGAATTTGTGTTTATGTACTAAACTCAGTCTGTAGTGAACCTGTGCCCCTTCAAACCCCTCTTGAAGCTGTGGCTGTCAGAATTACGATGACACAGGAAATAACTGTCTGCGATGTCTATCTTCCTCCATAAGGTGCAGTACCCCTGAATGTATTAGCTGCACTGATTGATCAACTCCCTAAACCTTTCCTACTTTTGGGAGATTTTAATGCCCATAACCCCTTCTGGGGTGGCACCATGCTTACTGGCTGAGGCAGAGATGTCGAAATTTTACTGTCTCAGTTAGACCTCTGTCTCTTAAACACTTTAACCGCCACACATTTCAATGTGCCTCATGCCTCATGGTAGTTACTCGGCCATTGATTTATCAGTTTGCAGCCCAGGACTTCTCCCATCTATCCACTGGAGAGCACATGATGATCTGTGTGGTAGTGGCCACATCCCCATCTCCCTGTCACTGCCCTGGCGTCAGGCCCACAGACGCCTGCCCAGATGGGCTTTAAAAAAGGCAGACTGGGTTACTTTCAGCTCTGCTGTCACCATTGAACCCCCCCCCCCCTCCCCTCCCTCCCCCCTCCCTCCACATGGTAACAGCGATGTGATGATTTAGCAGGTGACTACAACAATTGTATCTGCGACAGAAAAAAACTCAAGGAGCAGTGAGAGAAATCCAAAAAGAAAACCCCTAAGACAAAGCAAATTATGGTGACACCCACAACACCGCTACCTACAAGCTGTGCGTCTGAGGAGGGGATGGAGATTTGGCGTCTGCTGTGGACCTGAAGGGTGCCTGAAGCGTAAGGCAATCCCTTGGTGGTTGCCAGAGGTTGCTGAAGCAATTAAGGAGTGTCGGCGTGCTCTACAGCAACGTAAGCGGCACCCTTCCCTGGAGCACCTCATAGCCTTTAAACGGCTCCAAGCCTGCGTTCGCCAACTTATCAGACAACAGAAACAGGTGTGTTGGGAGAGATACATCTCGGCCATTGGGTGCCAAACATCTTTTTGAGTTCCAGATCCCAACAGGTGTCCCTGGTGTTATCTACTGACGCAAACACGATTGCCAAGCACTTTGTTCGAACCTCTGCATCGGAGAATTGCCCCCCAGCCTTTCGTACACTCAAACGGTGACTGGAAGGGAACGTCCTCTCATTCACTACACAGTGCAGTTAATCCTGTAATGCCCCATTTAAAGAGTAGGAGCTCCTCAGTTCCCTTGCACTTTGCCCTGACACAGCTCCTGGGCCTGATCGCATCCACAGCTAGATGATTAAACATATTTCATCTGACTACAAGCGACATCTCCTCGTCATCTTCAACTGGATCTGGTGCAATGGCGTCTTTCCATCGGAATGGCGGTAGAGCAGCATCATTCCAGTGCTCAAACCCAGTAAAAACCAGCTTGATGTGGATAGCTATCGGCCCATCAGCCTCACCAACGTTCTTTGTATGCTGCTGGAATGTATGGTATGTCGGCGGTTGGGTTGGGTTCTTGAGTCACGTGGCCTGCTGGCTCCATGTCAGGGTGGCTTCCGCCAGTGTCGCTCTACCACTGATAATATTGTGTCCATCGAGTCTGCCATCCGAACAGCCTTTTTCAGGTGCCAACATCTGGTTGCTGTCTTTTTTGACTTACGTAAAGCATACAACACGATCTGGCGACATTATATCCTTGCCACATTTTATGAGTGGGGTCTCTTGAGCCTGCTCCTGATTTTTTATCCGAAACTTCCTGTCGCTCCATACTTTCCATGTCCAAGTTCGTGCTTCCCATAGTTCCATCCATATCCAGGAGAATGGAGTCCTGCAGGGCTCTGTATTAAGTGTGTCTCTATTTTTAGTGGCCTATAACAATCTAGCAGCAGCTGTCAGGCCCTCCGTCTCACCTTCTCTGTCTGCAGACGACTTCTGCATTTCGTACTGCTGTTCCAGTACTGGTGTTGCTGACTGGCGCCTACAGGGAGCCATCCACAAGTTGCAGTTATGGGCTCTAGCCCATGGCATCCCGTTTTCAGCCGCAAATTCGTGTGTCATGCATTTCTGTCAGCGGCGTACCGCTCATCCGGAACCAGCACCTCAGTGCCCTCCATTGCCTGAGCAACACCAATTGGGGTGCAGATCGCTCTACGCTCCTGCGGCTCTACAGGTCCCTTGTCCAATCCCGAATTGACTATGAAAGTGTGGTTTATGGTTCGGCAGCGCCTTCAGCGTTGCATTTACTCGACCCTGTGCACCACTGTGGTGTTAGACTTCCGACAGGAGCTTTTAGGATGAGTCCGATGACCAGCATAGTGGTGGAGGCTGGTGTCCCTCCATTGCAGATCAGACATGTGCAACTGCTCACCAGTTACGCAGCACAGCATTCTAATTACCGTCTCTTGTTTCCGCCCGCAGCAGTCCATCTCCCGCATCGGTGGCCCAAGGCAGGGCTAATGATTGTGGTTCACGTGCGCTCCCTTCTCTCCGAACTGGAATCCTTCCCTTTACCACCTCTACTTGCGGTCCATTCACATACGCCTCCATGGTATATGCCTTGGCCGCAGGTTCGTCTGGACCTTTCATGTGGCCCTAAGGACTCCATTAACCTTGCGGCTCTCCACTGTTACTTCCTCTTGATTCTTGACGTGTTCCGGGGCTCTGAAGTGGTTTACACCGACAGCTCAATGGCTGATGGTCGCGTTTGCTTTGCCTACGTTCACGGCAGGCATATTGAACAGCATTCCTTACCCGAGAGCTGCAGTGTATTCACTGCAGAGCTGGTGGCCATTTATCATGCACTTCAGTATCTCTGTTCATGCCCTGGGGAGTCTTTTCTTTTATGTATGGACTCCTTGAACAGCCTGAAAACTATCGACCAGTGCTACCCTCGTCGTCCTTTGGTAGCGTCCATCCAGGAGTCTATCTATGCCCTGGAATGGTCCAGTCATTCAGTGGTGTTCATCTGGACCCCTGGTCACGTCGGAATCCCAGGAAACGAACTTGCTGACAGGCTGGCCAAACAGGCTACAGGGAAACCACTTTTGGAGACGGGCGTCCCCACAACTGACCTGCGTTCGTTATTACGCCGCAAGGTTTTTCAGCTTTGGGAGACTGAGTGGCAAAATCCTCAATGAGGGCATCTCGCAGGGCTTCTGTGGTTCTCTGTAGGCTCCGCATTGGCCGTCCATGAGCTACCCATGGCTACCTCCTCTGCTGTGAAGACCCACCTCAGTGTCGGTGCAGGGCCCGATTGACAGTGGCCCATATTCTTCTGCTATGTCCTCCTTTGGCTGCCCTGCTACTTCATCTTTGGTTGCTGGACTCGTTATCATTGATTGTAGCAGACAGTGCCTCATCGGCTGATTTGGTTTTACGTTTTATCTGTGAGGGTGGTTTTTACCATTTGATCTGAGTTTTAGCACCTGTCCTGTGTCCCTCTGTGTCCTCCACTCTAGTGCTTTTGGGTTGAAGGTTTTAATGTGTTGCAGGGTGGCTGGCTTTTCATTTTTATTTTCGTGGTTGGCCAGCCACTGTAATCTGCTTCCTTGTTTTACTCTCTCCTAACTGTTTCTTGCATCTCTCAGTTGTTCTCGTGTCCTCTTTTGTTCCTTTATGTGTTTGTTGCCTTTCCTTTGTTCTTGAGGTCTTTCCTTTCTTTCTGTTTTGTGTTATGTGTCTCGTCTCTCTTATTCTCATACTTGTGGCATTGTTTTATTAGGAACAAGGGATCAATGACCTCGTAGTTTGGTCCTTTTCCCCCTCTTTTAAACCAACCAACCAAATCTGTCCCTGATAGAACATGTGTGGGACCAACTAAGACGCCAACTCCCTTCCACTGCCAGTATCGAGGATGCCAGGGATCAGTTAAAACAATTATCAATCAGCTTGTCTCAGGAGAGGCTGCAACAGCTTTATGCCACCATTCTCAACCGAATCAGTGCATGTATCCAGGCTAGAGGGGGTGTAACGTCATACTGACATGGCGGCTCAAACTGATAAGTTCTTTGTAAATTAGACTCATTTTGTAACAATGTTACACATCCTGTCAAACCATTAAGTTTTATTTCGTTTCCTCCTCGCCGCACTGATGCGTCATTTTTTTGTTCCGGAAGTGTAGACGTATTACATAGACATTCTTACTCCTACTTTACACACACACACACACACACACACACACACACACACACACACACACACACGATACCATGGTTTTCATCTTATGTCCACTTCCAAAGTACCCATTTACATCACCTTAGTTACCACTAATCATCATAAAGTTACTTATTAGTTTGGCATTATGTTATTTTACCTATTTTGTAGCAACATAATTATTGTCCATTTTTAATCCGAATGCTAGCACATTGTAAATTATGTTCCCAATTACATATCTTGCCTGTTTGTCCCCTCACCAAAGTATGTAATAAAACATTATCAGTTGTCCTCATTATATAAAAAAAGTTAGTACTACATTGCTAATATAGACCTGTGAATAATCTTTGAATGGGTGGCAAAGGAAACGTTCGTGTTAGTGAATTGATAATCTCGGCTAATTCCAAAAAATTGGAAATAAATTATACCTAGGAAAACAAGAGTCTTGCCTTGAGTAAATGTGGATGTGGAAAGAGCGGATGACAAAACCAGTGTGCAAAAGAGGGAAGCAAGAAAAGAAGAAAATGATCAGGGATGTTAAGATTGTAGAAGGAAAGAAGATACCCCAAAGACAGATAATATCCCCTCCTCCCTTCTCATTACGGACACAGCCAGCTTTGCCCCCACAGGCCCTGAAAAGTAGTCTTGACACACTGCTGTTGTGGGTCAGTGTAGATTACTTATTCTTTGAGAGGTGCTCCTGAAAAGCCAAAAAATCATAATACCACATCTGAAGTACAATAATTATAAATACTTCAGTGGTAAGTTGATATAAATTCTTCTGTACACCATCAGATATTTGCATTGCTTAAATGTTCATCGCATTTGTGAATATGTGATCTGATGAATACCTAAGAAAATCTCCCAGATACATAATAAAAGAAATCATATATCAATTACAGATTGATTCAAGAATAATGAACATCTTTGCATCAGTTGTGAAAGAACGTTCTCTTCATGTCGTCCTCAAACTAGGATCATAAACAAAGTTTAAATGCATTTGGACTAGATAATAATTGCAGTAGTTTTTACTGTAGTTATAACAAGTGCTAATGTGCCCAGAGCTGGTTTGAACATTGTATTTCATTGCCCCCCTCCACCTTCCCCTTAGAGTTGTAGCATTTCTGCCGTTGCTCCTCTCAGTTTGTAGTACAAAACCTTAATAACCAAAACTTAAGTGCAGCTGAAGTAGAGTCTTTTGTGGTGGAAGTAGATGTAATTGTCTACAAAGTGAGTGCAGATACACCTAGTATTAAAAGGTATTATGAAAGCTTCCTTAGAGTGTGTAATGAGTAAAAGGAATGATAGTCAGTTGTGACCAGAGGAGTATAGAATACCTACCACGTAGGGTAAAATGCGAGACAGGGCAGTACTACTTAAGACTGTTTGTTCTCTTTCCCCACATTTTAATAGTGCTGGGACACATGCCTTCTTTTACATCTTAGAAATTTGTTTTGTTGTTATGTGCTTGCCTGTAATCCATAGTAATTATAGTTTGGTATCGTGCATTACAACATTACAGTCGTTTTGTGATTGTGTCTGTAACAAAAGAATTCTCTATTTCTTGGTACGTGTGTGGGCTGCCACTTTTGGGAGGTCACCATGCCCATGGCCCCTTACCATTGTTGTTGTTGTTGTTGTTGTTGTTGTTGTGGATTGAGTGAGTTTTGCACCTGCCTCTTTCATTTACTGGTTAAAATGAGACCTCCATATCAACTGCCCTTGTCATCTATCCCTTCAGTAGTTGCATCTCAAAACTCAATTTCTGTGACGTTAGAGAGAGAGAGAGAGAGAGAGAGAGAGAGAGAGAGAGAGAGAGAGAGAGTTCTCATTATTTGAATTAACAGTTTGCTCATTTTGAAAATGATGCACTCCTTTTTAAAATTAATATTTTTTACTTAAGCTGGTAGATTACTTCTATTAAAAAGTATCTTGTTTGATTACAGGATCAGGAACATTTGAAACCTCAAATAGTGCATTCATTAGCAAATGCAGAGTTGTACTGCCTAGGTCTTGCGAATATATACTCTGATCCAAATTACAACAATCTAAATCACTGGGCAATAATTCAAGCTCTTGCCAGGAAAGGAGTGTTTGTCAGTGAACCACCAGATGCCCAGCTGACGGAAACTGTACTCATTCAGACAACACCATTGAAATTGGTATGTCTACATTTTTCTCTGATTCATATGTTCAGTTGTTTTAATGTGTAAGTAATTATGTTTTTAAGGATATAGGTGGAAAAACTAAAATTTTTTATGACTTTATTAAATTCTATAGTCTCTCCTGATTAGATAGATATAAACATTACAGGGTTTTAAATGAAAAATGACCTACACATACCAAATTTTGAAGTTACAATCATGTATGGCGCCATGCCCCCTTTATTTCTGTTACAGAAACCAGTATTATTTCGAAAAGAACTGTGAACTTTCTGTTTCCAGTGATTATATGTATGATACATTTTATATGTTGGTAACAGTGCAGGTTTCTACTGTCTGTAAATGATAATCTTTGCTGGTATTTAATTTTTTTCGTTGAAGCAGTTTGTTCACATGTTACTGAATGTTTGTTGCCCAAGTGCTACATATACAGATGGGTCCAAAAAAATGTATCCACTGTTTGAAAGTCCATAACTGGCAGACTAATTGATGAAGTTGTCTCATCTTTGGTAGTGTAATAGTTTGTAGTTCCGGCAATCGCCACACAAGCGTTGTATTGCATTGTTTTGTTTTGTCAGATAACAGTCGCCAGATAGTCAGTGTTTTGTTCTTAGTTGCACCTAGTTACTCGAGTAAACATGGCTGGCGCAAGGCTTACATTCGATGAAAGGAAGTAAGTTTTGAAGTGGTATTTTAAGTACGAAAACATTAATGAGGTTCAACGGCAATGGCAAAATGAGTATCAAACAGAGCCACCAACACGTTTAACGATTCGTCGCATTCGAGAGAAATTTGAAGCCGTGTGTGTGTTAAAGATGTACACAAACAATGATCTGGACGACCTGTAACAGTAAAAAGTCCAGCTAACTCCCGTCGTGTGTTACAACAATTCACTCGCTCACCACAAAAGTCTGAGAGACAGTGTGCCCGTGACATTGGAGTGAGTCGCTAAAGTGTTCGGCGAATTTTGAAGACAGCAAAGTGGAAGTGCTACATCCCACGATTGCTACACCCAATGAACGAGGACGACCAAGATCGTAGACTGTACTACTGCGAGTAGTTTACTAACATGGTGCGCAACGATGAAGAGTTTGCAGAGATGATTGTGTGGTCTGATTAGGCACAGTTCAAACTCAGTGGTACAGTAAATCACCACAATTGCATCCAATGGGCAACCGAAAATCCGAACGTCCATGTAGACAAAGCCATGAATTTGCCAGGAGTAAATTTGTGGTGTGGGTTGTCTTACTGGGGCTTGATTGGGGCCATTCTTCTTTGATGGCACAGTTACCGGTGAGGTGTACCTTCAGAAGTTTCAGATACCCATTTTACCTGCCATCCGAGACTTGTATGGAGACGGAAGAGTTTACTTCCAACACGATTGTGCCCCAGCCCATTACCAAAATTGTGTTAGGGCAAATCTCGACGAAAATCTACCAAGAAGATGGATAGGCCGTAGAGGTGCTGTGGATTATCCACCACGTTCCCCAGACCTAACTCCTCTGCACTTTTACCTGCAGGGAACACTAAAGGACGTCGTTTATTGACAAAAGCCACGCATGTTGGATGAACCTCGAGAATCCATCATACATTCATGTGCAAATATCCAACTGAACACATTGCAGTCAGTAGTATGTGCTGCAGTTCGGCGGCGTCGTTTGTGTGTGGATATTAATGGTGACCATTTCGAACACCTACAGTGGTATCTTTAAGTTGGACTTTAAGCTACACTTTCACCAAAAATGAGACAATTCTGTCAATTAGTTTGCAAGTTACGGACTTTTAAACAGTGGATACATTTTTTTGGACCCCTCTGTATTTGTGGAAGTGCATATCCTTTAGTGTGCAATAAATACAAACTATGCCATGTGTCAAGAAATAAAATAAAAGGAAATTCCGTGCTAACTAGTTCACAAACAAAGCAAGCCACACTGTTGAAAGTAACCTATGTATCAGTTCTTCAGGGAAGAGACTCCCACATGGCACGCCTCCTGGTGATTCAAATTTTTGTGTTAACAATGATGCTGTTTGTAGTGGATTTGTTGTTGTTGATGTGCGCATCTTATCTTGTTTGGTAAAGGAAGTGGCAAAATGTAAACAATGTGATCGTGTAGGCTGTCTGGAAATAACTGAACAACAAAGTAGCAGGAAGCATTTAGTGTCAAAATTAGTTGTTCTTTGTAGATCCTGCAATAAATCTACCTCAAATGATTTCGAACATTGTGCATAATTCATATGATGTGAATTTTAAGTTAGTGTATGCAATGCGTGCAATAGGAAAAGGAAAAAAGACTGTTCAAATGTTTTGTGGTTTGATGGACCTTCCTCCTCCTCCTCCTCCTCCTCCTCCTCCTCCTCCTCCCAGTAGGTTCAGCAAATACATAAAAATGCTTTTAGGTGCCTTGACGGTTTTGTCTGAAACATCTATGAAGCATGCAGTAGAAGAAACTGTAAATATTAGTGGAACCCGGGACATTGCTGTTGCACTTGTTGGGACGTGGCAACGTTGTGGACATTGTTCCTTGAATGGTGTTGTAAGTGCTACTTCTCTGGAGAATGAAAAAGTTGTTGATGTTGAGTGCTTATCTAAGTACAGCCACACCTGCCATGGTAACACTGAAGGACATAGTGAACATCAGTGTTCTAAGAATTATGATGGTTACTGTGGAGGTGTGGAGTGCGATGGAGCTCTAAAATTATTTAAGAGGTCCGTGCTCGTTTATAACATTAGATATACGAAGTACCTAGGCGATGGGGACTTTAAAGCTTTCAATCAAATTAATGAGTTCAATGTTTATGGTGATACCGTGGTAACAAAACTGGAATGTTTTGGAAATGTGCAAAAGAGGATGGGTGCTAGATGGAGGCAGCTACGAAGAGAAATGAAAGGAAAGTTGCTATCTGATGGAAAACCTCTGTCTGGCCGAGGGGGATTGACAGAAACTGAAATAGGCCTCCTTTAGAGTTATTATGGACTGGCCATTAGATGAACTGCATCTCTGAATGATGTTATAGCAATGAGAAAAGCTATATGGGCCACCTACTTTCATGAGTTGTTCACAGGTGACCGCCCTTTTCAACGACTTTGCCCTAAAGGAGAAGATTCTTGGTGTGGTTACCAAAAAGCAAAAGGAAGTGGTCAAATATACCATCATAAGCATTCTCTTCCTGAGCTTGTTATGATGAAATATAACAAATTTTTTAGAGACCTTGAGTGTCCCTGTTTTGCTTAGTAAATGCCTTCATGGGGGCACTAAACATACAAATGAAAGTTTCAACCATTGCATATGAGAAAGATTACCCAAGAATGTTTTTGTAGGACTAAAAACATTAAAATTTGGTGTAATAGATGCAGTGATGTGTTTCAGTGATGGTGTGATAGGAAGGTTGGAAGTCCTGAGAAATTTAGGCATAAAATATGGCTCTAATATGGAAGATTAATTGCTTGCATGTGACAGACAACGGGTGCATGAAGCTGAAAGATTCGCTCTTCAAGTTATCAAAGAAGCAAGAAATGCTAACAGGAATGCCAAGAGGAAGCTTGGAGATGAAGAAATGTTGCCGGATGAAGACTATGCTTCAGGAATGTTCTGAGGCACAGTTTAATTGGACTCATATCTTCATTTGCAATTTTCCACAAGTTGTATTTTTCAGAATTCAAGTACAAATATTTCCTAAAGTTATAAAGCATTTCTCTCATTTTTTTTCTGTAACTTACAATAGTCCATGCTTATGTAGTAGACCTAAGCTTTATTGCAGAATCAACTAAATTATAGAAAAAATAACATTTTTATTAGGGAAAAAATATAAAAATTAAAATGTAAGACGTGATATTTTTTTATCCTGTAATATATGTAATAGTTGGAATTAAATAGGTCCAGTACCTCAGCCATCATGTCATGCATATCTGGTAAAAATTTGGTCTCCTTCAAATGTATAACATTGGATTAAATGGTACCTCAATTGGAGGAAGCATTTGGAAAAAAATTGCATCAATTTATTTGTAATGTTTTTAGTAACCCTAAGCCGGTTCAAAAATATTCAAAATACTTCTAGTTTGTTTAGAAAGTGTGCTGCATTACCTGATATAAAAATCTGTAAAACATATACAGTATAAACAGTGCCTGAAAGAAATACGTGTTGATTTTACATAATATTGAGCCAGAAAAGTACCCTGTACCCTTAAGACAATACCATCAATATTGAGTGTTAGTCCCAGACTTAGCTGAATTGAGAGCAAACAGCTATGATGCTGTCACCTTTCGCTAATAATGTAGTATTCATTTCAGAGTGCACACATGGCAGTAATAGAAGCAATGATGGTACTTTATGCGAAAGAAGTGGTTACACCAGACCGTGTCATAGCAGCAATCCAACGATTTAGCCATGACAGGGATGCTGGTGAAATGAAGCTTCCTTCAGACCATGAAGAGGGCTTGATTCTATGGATGCGCCATGCTACTCTAGCCCTGCAACGTCGGATTCATCAAGATCTTGAACATGGTATTGCAGAGGTAATACTTAATAATTTTGAACTTAAAGAGAGTAATATTAATGAGTCTTACCTTTACATGAATTGGTATCCAATGCACAATTAGTATTCACCAATATTACAAGTCCTTAGTTGAGAAATACATGGTATCACAATAGAATAAAATCACCTGTTGATATGGTATGAAAATTTCTGGCAGAATGTAAAAAATTTAGGAGTAAAGATAGTAATTCAGCAAAGAGTTGAAGCAGTGAGTCATTGACAAGAATACAAACAAGACTGAAAACTTCACTAGTTTTGAGACAAATCCCTTTCGAGCTAGATTACACACACACATATACACACATTCGCGTGCATGTGTGTGGTTGCTCTCCTTGCTCTTGCTTGTGATCTCTCTCTCTCTCTCTCTCTCTCTCTCTCTCTCACACACACACACACACACACACACACACACACACACACACACACACACACAACCTCTACCTACCTACCTACCTACAACATGCTGCCTGAATACACAATTGGGCATAAGCTGATGTGGGGCAGTATAGATTCATGAATAATATTTATATTCTTCCTTCTGTTTTGTTTTTATACATCCATATTTCAGTAGAAGATTATGTGGTGGTATGTATGTACAGACAGTAAGAAATATTTCCTCTCACAATATATGGGGTACCACAGACTTTATTCTGGCCAAAGTTCTCCCTCCTACTCTTTAAATTTGGTACTTGTCATCCCTTAATTGTGTTAGCTTCTCTTCTTCTATGATCATTAGCACCCTTGTCCTCTGCACCACATAATGGGGTGTATTCATCTTCAATGTAGTCATTGTACAATGTGGTTACAATGTGTTACATTACTCCTTTCCCTGAGCAGTTTGCTTGGCTATGGCTTCCAGTAGCCATCACAATACCCTCAAGGATAATCTCGATTTGTTGGTATCACACATCATCGTCTATCTTCTTGGTATAATGACATATGTATTGTTGTAGTGTCTGACATCTACTAACTCTTTGTGCAACTTCATCATTGTTGTTGAAACAAAATGGTCCACTATTGATCTTCATCCTGGAGTAGTAACAGAAACGGAACAAATAGCATGCTGACTGTGTCCTTAGTATTTGCTGTCGAAAAATACATTTGATAAAAATCACTAATCCCAGATTGTCTCATAATGTATTGTTCTAAGCGTTTTGGTTTTAAGCTGGTATTAAGTGTGATGAATTTCACTTAACTTTATGAATATCCATGTTTCTTAAATGCAATCTTATGATAAGATCACAACAGTTAAATGTTTCCTTAAAGTATAGAACTGAATATAATTGAGCTCTTTATTAATGACTGTTGAACAAACTGTGATTAATAACAGACAAATATAGCATATTTACAGTTAAAATGCATCTTGTTACAATTGACCAACATGTTACCCATTGCTGAATAGTATGTTTTAGTTGTTGTGGTAAAAAGTTCGTGCATTTTTAAAAAGGAGATATTGTTCTGAAAACAAGTTATTAATTCAGTACAGATGTTTACCTGTAGGGCCGGATTTTAATTTTCACTGCCTTTTGCTGGCATGTAGAGTAATATTTTTGTTGTACTCATCAAACTGATTTTTATCTATGTTTAAGTATATTTTGTTGAGTTTACCACATAATCTGCATCTTTACTGACAAATGGTAGCTTGTGCTTCCCATAATGCTTGCTACTAAATCCCCTGCACTGGAAAAATGACAATACACACACACATTAATATTTCTGTATCAGTCCTTTACCTAACTGCTTTTGTGGCAGACAGCATGTTACCCTTTTAACTATTCCAGTTTTCATTAGTACATGCTTATGTCACTTCTTAAAATGTTAAGCCTGCTCCTCAGAAATAAAACACGAAATAACTGCTAAATTATTGTCTTCACACTGTGTGAATTGAGCTGTTTCAGACATAACCAAAAGCTTGTGGAAGGAGATTTTTGTTTGACAATATGGATTGTCATAAAATATTGTAACAGAAACATACTTCTTACTGAAACATTGAGAGGAGTCTGTTAAATGTTGGCATGATTTGATGATAGATACAGGACAGTAATATCAAAATGGTATCTTTTATTGTCCCCCCACGAACCATGGACCTTGCCGTTGGCCGGGAGGCTTGCGTGCCGCAACGACACAGATAGCCGTATCGTAGGTGCAACCACAATGGAGGGGTATCTGTTGAGAGGCCAGACAAACGTGTGGTTCCTGAAGAGGGGCAGCAGCCTTTTCAGTAGTTGCAAGGGCAACAGTCTGGATGATTGACTAATCTGGCCTTGTAACACTAACCAAAACGGCCTTGCTGTGCTGGTACTGTGAATGGCTGAAAGCAAGGGGAAACTACAGCCGTAATTTTTCCTGAGGGCATGCAGCTTTACTGTATGATTAAATGATGATGGCGTCCTCTTGGGTAAAATATTCCGGAGGTAAAATAGTCCCCCATTCGGATCTCCGGGCGGGGACTACTCAGGAGGACGTCGTTATCAGGAGAAAGAAAACTGGCGTTCCACGGATCGGAGTGTGGAATGTCAGATCCCTCAATCGGGCAGGTAGGTTAGAAAAGTTAAAAAGGGAAATGGATAGGTTAAAGTTAGATATAGTGGGAATTAGTGAAGTTCGGTGGCAGGAGAACAAGACTTTTGGTCAGGTGAATACAGGGTTATAAATACAAAATCAAATAGGAGTAATGCAGGAGTAGGATTAATAATGAATAAAAAAATAGGAGTGCGGGTAAGCTACTACCAACAGCACAGTGAACGCATTATTGTGGCCAAGATAGACACAAAGCCCACGTCTATTACAGTAGTACAAGTTTATATGCCAACTAGCTCTGCAGATGATGAAGAAATAGATGAAATGTATGATGAGATACAAGAAATTATTCAGGTAGTGAAGGGAGACGAAAATTTAATAGTCATGGGTGACTGGAATTCGACAGTAGGAAAAGGAAGAGAAGGAAACATAGTAGGTGAATATGGATTGGGGCTGAGAAATGAAAGAGGAAGCCGCCTGGTAGAATTTTGCACAGAGCATAACTTAATCATAGCTAACACTTGGTTCAACAATCATAAAAGAAGAAGCCTGGATATACTAGAAGGTATCAGGTAGATTATATAATGGTAAAACAGAGATTTAGGAACCAGGTTTTAAATTGTAAGACATTTCCAGGGGCAGATGTGGACTCTGACCACAATCTATTGGTTATGAACTGTAGATTAAAACTGAAGAAACTGCAAAAAGGTGGGAATTTAAGGAGATAGGATCTGGATAAACTGAAAGAACCAGAGGTTGTACAGAGTTTCAGGGAGAGCATAAGGGAACAATTGACAGGAATGGGGGAAAGAAATACAGAAGAAGAAGAATGGGTAGCTTTGAGGAATAAAATAGTGAAGGCAGCAGGGGATCAAGTAGGTAAAAAGACGAGGGCTAGTAGAAATCCTTGGGTGACAGAAGAAATTTTGAATTTAATTGATGAAAGGAGAAAATATAAAAATGCAGTAAGTGAATCAGGCAAAAAGGAATACAAACGTCTCAAAAATGGGATCGACAGGAAGTGCAAAATGGCTAAGCAGGCATGGCTAGAGGACAAATGTAAGGATGTAGAGGCTTATCTCAAGAGGGGTTAGATAGATACTGCCTACAGGAAAATTAAAGCGACCTTTGGAGAAAAGAGAACCACTTGCATGAATATCAAGAGCTCAGATGGAAACCCAGTTCTAAGCAAAGAAGGGAAAGCAGAAAGGTGGAAGGAGTATATAGAGGGTTTATACAGGGGCGATGTTCTTGAAGACAATATTATGGAAATGGAAGAGGAGGTAGATGAAGATGAAATGGGAGATATGATACTGCGTGAAGAGTTTGACAGAGCACTGAAAGACCTGAGTCGAACAAGGCCCCGGGAGTAGACAACATTCCATTAGAACTGCTGACAGCCTTGGGGGAGCCAGGCCTAACAAAACTCTACCATCTGGTGAGTAAGATGTATGAGACAGGCGAAATTCCCTCAGACTTCAAGAAGAATGTAGTAATTCCAATCCCAAAGAAAGCAGGTGTTGACAGATGTGAAAATTACCGAACTGCCAGTTTAATAAGTCACAGCTGCAAAATACTAACGCGAATTCTTTACAGACGAATGGAGAAACTGGTAGATCAGGTTGGATTCCGTAGAAATGTTGGAACACGTGATGCAATACTGACCCTACGACTTATCTTAGAAGCTAGATTAAGGAAAGGCAAACCTACATTTCTAGCATTTGTAGACTTAGAGAAAGCGTTTGATAATGTTGACTGGAATACTCTCTTTCAAATTATGAATGTGGCAGGGGTAAAATACAGGGAGCGAAAGGCTATTTACAATTTGTACAGAAACCACATGGCAGTTATAAGAGTCGAGGGGCATGAAAGGGAAACAGTGGTTGGGAAGGGAGTGAGACAGGGTTGTAGCCTCTCCCCGATGATATTCAATCTGTATATTGAGCAAGCAGTAAAGGAAACAAAAGAAAAATTTGGAGTAGGTATTAAAATCCATGGAGAAAAAATAAAAACTTTGAGGTTCGCCGATGACATTGTAATTCTGTCAGAGACAGCAAAGGACTTGGAAGAGCATTTGAATGGAATGGACAGTGTCTTGAAAGGAGGATATAAGATGAACATCAACAAAAGCAAAACGAGGATAATGGAATGTAGTCGAATTAAGTCGGGTGGTGCTGAGTGAATTAGATTAGGAAATGAGACACAAAGTAGTAAAGGAGTTTTGCTATTTGGGAAGCAAAATAACTGATGATGGTCGAAGTAGAGAGGATATAAAATGTAGACTGGCAATGACAAGGAAAGCGTTTCTGAAGAAGAGAAATTTGTTAACATCGAGTATAGATTTAAGTGTCAGGAAGTCGTTTCTGAAAGTATTTGTATGGAGTGTAGCCATGTATGGAAGTGAAACGTGGACGATAAATAGTTTGGACAAGAAGAGAATAGAAGCTTTCGAAATGTGGTGCTACAGAAGAATGCTGAAGATTAGATGGGTAGATCACATAACTAATGAGGAGGTATTGAATAGAATTGGGGAGAAGAGGAGTTTGTGGCACAACTTGACCAGAAGAAGGGATTGGTTGGTAGGACATGTTCTGAGGCATCAAGGGATCACTAATTTAGTACTGGAGGGCAGCGTGGAGGGTAAAAATCGTAGAGGCAGACTAAGAGATGAGTACACTAAGCAGATTCAGAAGGATGTAGGCTGCAGTAGGTACTGGGAGATGAAGCAGCTTGCACAGGATAGAGTAGCATGGAGAGCTGCATCAAACCAGTCTCAGGACTGAAGACAACAACAACAAACATCTTTTATTGTTGTTGGGTTTATGTGGGTTGACCTCACTTAGTTGCATTACTTTCTTTAAAAAAAGGATAATTACAGTAGTCCCAATACGAAAGAATACAAATGTTGGCATGTGTGTTACTGGATTATCAGTTTAATATGCCATTATTGCAAAATACTTAATTCAGACTATGTACATAAGAATGGGACAACATGCAGGAAGCTTACCCATGATAAGATCTGTTTATCTTTAGAGAAATAGGATGATACCAGAGGCATTACCACCTGTACAACTTATTTTACAAAAGTAGATTGCAGAAAAACAGACCCATATTTACTGTCTCTGCAAATCCAGATTAAGGTTTTAACAATGTTGACTGAAATGTTTCCTTGATATTCTGAAGGAAGCAAGGATGAAATGCAGATAGCAAAAGGTTATCTTCAATTTGTACAGAAAAGGGACTGCAGTAATAAGAAAACCTATGAAAGGGAAGCAGTAGTTTAGAAGTGAATGTGGCAGGGTCGTAGGCGGTCACTTGTTACTCAGTCTCTGCAGAGAGCAAACAGAGAAGAAAACCAAGGAGAAGTTTGGAAAAGAAACTGAATTACAGTGAGAAGAAATAAAACTTAAGATTTGTTGACTCAATGTAATTCTGCCAGAGAAGGCAAAAGACACTGAAGATCAACTGACCAGCATGAATAGTGTCTAATTTGTAAGGTAAAGATTTGTAAAAGTAGTGCCAAGGTAATGGACTGTAGTAGAATTAAAGTTGGATGTTGCTAGAAAATGAGACTCCAAAAGTAATAATGAGTTGTACTATTTGGGTAATTAAAAATATTTTGACCATGACATAATTAAAAAATATATCAAATGTAGATGTATTTGTCTTGAGTATAACCTTACATGGAAGTTGAATTGTGGACATTACAACTACAAACTATTCTTCAGACATAAGACGAGAACTGCAACAGTTACAACATTTTGCGTGACAGAGTATTGCTGTCAGTTGTGTTTATATTACACTATCTTTATGATGAACATTTTAGATTTATAACACTTACTGTGTCATGAAAAAGCTGCTCTCAAATTCTGGTAGAAACGTGAACAATTCTATGATTAAAGAAAATACTCACCAAATAGGGGAGGTGGGATTGAGACATTCACATAAGCCAGAGGGTGTAAGTAAGCCAAGTTCCCTGCTGTATTAATTCTCACGGAGTTACTTCTGCTTCAGCACTATCCGTGAGCTGTTGCGAAAGGGGGGGGGGGGGGGGGTACAAGCTCAGGGTATGTTAATGTTTGGTTTGGTCTGAGACCTGCACTGATTTTATCACAGTACAGGCTGAAATCTGGTCCCTATTCTGGTCTCCTACACAGTTTTAACTTGTCACATATGGTCAATATAAGTTAGAATTTTTAAGATTAATGCACGTTGTGCAAGTTCACGCATGCATGCACACACTCTTTGGATTAATGTTAAAAAAAAGTTCTAATTTCCATTGAACGTATGTGACAAGTTAAAACTGTGTGGCAGGCCAAAATAAAAACACTCTCCTGCTCAACACTTCCTCCATTTAATAGGTGCCTGTCATTACTCATAATGTTTCTGATATATTTCTGTAGTGATTACTGGTTTGTATTAAATATTTCTTTTCAAGCCCTTGGCACAACATACATTTCTGCCATAATGAGGCTATATCACTAGAAATCGTAACATTTTAAGATGATGTGCTTTACCTCGTGCATTTCTCATGTATCTCCTCTGCAGGTATGCAGGTTTACTTCATCTAAAACTCAGAAAGATTTGTGTTAATGTATTATCATTACCAAGAAGTAAAAGTCACCGGGAAGAAAACTGGAGATCAATACATCTCCAGATTTTTTTAAATACAAATTTGTAGGTTATCTTAAAGTAGCATTTTTAATGTGGTACGTGCCAGTGCATCATCTCAAACCACTTACATAAGGTAATGCATCATTGAGAAAGTAGCTCAGAAACATTTAATAGCTGCTTCTGTGTATTAGAAACAGTACTTACCAATTTGATTTGTTTGTCAAAATAGAAAAATAAAAGTATGAAATTGGATTGTAAAGTAGACACCAAAGTCTCTTAAAACTCACCAAAACATACTTACACGGTAGTACCTATATGCAGGTACAGTGTCATATGGAATACTATAACTTGAATTGAGGATGTTTTCTCTTTTTCCCCCTGGATGGTTTTGGGATACTAAAGTAAGAATACTATATCGTACCAATCCGCTGTTGCTGTCCCACTTAGTTTTTAAGTGTAATGGTAGCAATATAACTCTGTGGAGAAAAAGAAGAGCGAAAAAGTACAAAGCTGTATTTTGACCATCTTCCTTCATTTTTATTGGATGATCAGTGTTCGGTCAGATGCAGAAGCATGATCACCGCAAACCATGTCATATATGTACAGTCAAGTTTTGTCGCCATATTTGGAATTAGACAGGAGACATGTTTGACATCCGCAGCACATAGATGATGTTTGATTGGGTGACATAAATCATCATCATGTCATCCTGCTAGAGATTGTGCCCATGTCTGCCCTGATGACACCACTGTTCTCTTAGGTACCTAAACAACTAAGTGCATTTATTTGGGGCTTCTCAGTATCGAGAGATCTCTCCCACACACCACTAAGACTATAGCCACTGTAGTGGTTGAAATTGTCCTTGTACAATCTTATTTCTACTCCTTCATTAATAAAAGAATACCAATATGTAGGAATGTGGAACAAAAGTTTAGTTTCATCAAACAATTTGTCTGTTTATTTATGAGACAGTTTAGCGACTGCTGATTCATCAAGTTCTCGATTTTTTTAATATGCATTTGAAGTTCTGCACAGCACTTGATAATGGCATAAGTAAAGTGACAAACATAGCTACTTCTGCACTTGAAAGGAAAGGAATCTTACAAATTCCAGTGAGTCAGAGACAGAGAACTGTCCTTAACCGGTAACAGCATCTCCTTTATCTTCTTGAGAGATCTGGAAATAGGTTTTATGCGTCTTCTTCCCAGGACTGTACGTATCATGATAAGTATAGCACTGCAGAAACAAAGAAGCACAGTAGGTGGGTCGTCAAGAGGTTGTTCAACATTTTCACACCTTTATTTCTTATAGTGCACTAATTTTACACCTAGTCATCAAGAACCATTCTTTCAGAGCATCTTCTTCTCTTCTCTGAAGAGTCTGATAATCTGTCAACTACTGCTTCAGAGATCTATTACTGATCTCAACCCAACTACCCACTGCCTCAACATGGTATTCAACTTTTCCTCCAGCACATACTATCTTCAGTGAGGTTTCCACTATTCTAATCCCATTCCAGCCCCCTCGTGATCCATCAGTCAGGAGGAGAAGAAGAAGAAGAAGGACAACGTCAACGATGAGGAGGAGCAGCAACTTTGACTGAAGGATCACAAGGGGGCTGGAATGGAATTAGAATAGTGGAAACCTCACTGGGGATAGTGTGTGCTGGAGGAAAAGTTGAATACCATGTTGGCAGTGGGTAGTTGGGTTGAGATCAGTATTAGATCTCTGAAGGAGTAGTTGACAGATTATCAAACTCTTAATTTCTAATTGCATCCCGGCTTTACTTGATTCATTCGAGCAGTTACAGTTCACACAATATGCAGCTTCATCCAGTCAATCCTTCAGGAGAACATATCATTAATCAGTTTCCAACTGATGTAAGTTTCTTTCTAGATAGCTGATAATACTGCCGAGCAACATACAACACAAAATTAACGGTATATAAAATCAAGTTAAATTTTCTCACATGATATTTTATTGTAGTGTTTCCTTTTTGTTTTCTCTTAAGTTTTGTATGTGTTGTCAATGAATCCCATGTGCTCAGCATCTCACTGTCACCGCTCTACCTAACTCTAATCTGGATCTAAAATAGCACTAAACAAAGATCATAGTCTCATTTGTGTTGTCAACATGGCCCCCCATACATTCTCTCCTATAGAGCTCTAGGTTTTGCTCAGTTTTCCCATTACTGGCTGTTCTTGATGACAGGACATTTCAAAAGTATTGGAAAGCTAATGGTTCTGTATCTGATTTGTTCTCTCCTCAGTTTGTGTGATAGGTATTAGGTAATAATGGAACACAACTTATTTGTTGCAGAGTACGATTTCTGTAGATTTCAAAGTAGGCTTTCTTAATGGAGTTCAAAGCAATTCCCTTTGATAAATGTGACTAAGTGATATGTAGTTAATGAGGCAGAAAATTCCCTTTTTCTCTTCTTACTTTTTGCTGTTTAGCAACTCATTGTAGAAAGTCCCATCTGCACCAGAAATACAGAAAAAGGGGTAAGGTATGTTTCTTGGCTTTAAAATGGTGATACTATAATTTCATTAATTTCATGTATGCCGTATGAAATGTCTTGGAGATTGCAGAGAGAGAGAGAGAGAGAGAGAGAGAGAGAGAGAGAGAGAGAAGTAAGGGATGGTCTGGTCTTGATGTTGTGAATGGCTGGTGAGATTGTGAACAGTATGTGAACTGCTGCTACATAGTTCTTTGTAAAGGAGTTCGACTCAATGAATGTAGAGCTCTAAATTGTTTTTACTTGTAAAATGTGACACATTTTAACTAATGCTAATATGTGTCGGATGTGATTGCTTGGAGTATGACAATGAGGATACGCTATTAACTTGCAACTGGTAACAGGGATTATTTCCTAGATGAATGAGCCACAAAAAATTTGAGATAATAGACAGTCAAACCCCCCCATGAACCATGGACCTTGCCGTTGGTGGGGAGGCTTGCGTGCCTCAGCGATACAGATAGCCGTACCGTAGGTGCAACCACAACGGAGGGGTATCTGTTGAGAGGCCAGACAAACGTGTGGTTCCTGAAGAGGGGCAGCAGCCTTTTCAGTAGTTGCAAGGGCAACAGTCTGGATGATTGACTGATCTGGCCTTGTAACAATAACCGAAACGGCCTTGCCGTGCCGGTACTGCGAACGGCTGAAAGCAAGGGGAAACTACAGCCGTAATTTTTCCCGAGGGCATGCAGCTTTACTGTATGATTACATGATGATGGCGTCCTCTTGGGTAAAATATTCCGGAGGTAAAATAGTCCCCCATTCGGATCTCCGGGCGGGGACTACTCAAGAGGATGTCGTTATCAGGAGAAAGAAAACTGGCGTTCTACGGATCGGAGCGTGGAATGTCAGATCCCTTAATCGGGCAGGTAGGTTAGAAAATTTAAAAAGGGAAATGGATAGGTTGAAGTTAGATATTGTGGGAATTAGTGAAGTTCGGTGGCAGGAGGAACAAGACTTCTGGTCAGGTGACTACAGGGTTATAAACACAAAATCAAATAGGGGTAATGCAGGAGTAGGTTTAATAATGAATAGGAAAATAGGAATGCGGGTAAGCTACTACAAACAGCATAGTGAACGCATTATTGTGGCCAAGATAGATACGAAGCCCACACCTACTACAGTAGTACAAGTTTATATGCCAACTAGCTCTGCAGATGACGAAGACATTGAAGAAATGTATGATGAAATAAAAGAAATTATTCAGATTGTGAAGGGAGACGAAAATTTAATAGTCATGGGTGACTGGAATTCGAGTGTAGGAAAAGGGAGAGAAGGAAACATAGTAGGTGAATATGGATTGGGGGACAGAAATGAAAGAGGAAGCCGCCTGGTAGAATTTTGCACAGAGCACAACATAATCATAACTAACACTTGGTTTAAGAATCATGAAAGAAGGTTGTATACATGGAAGAACCCTGGAGATACTAAAAGGTATCAGATAGATTATATAATGGTAAGACAGAGATTTAGGAACCAGGTTTTAAATTGTAAGACATTTCCAGGGGCAGATGTGGACTCTGACCACAATCTATTGGTTATGACCTGTAGATTAAAACTGAAGAAACTGCAAAAAGGTGGGAATTTAAGGAGATGGGACCTGGATAAACTGAAAGAACCAGAGGTGGTACAGAGATTCAGGGAGAGCATAAGGGAGCAATTGACAGGAATGGGGGAAATAAATACAGTAGAAGAAGAATGGGTAGCTTTGAGGGATGAAGTAGTGAAGGCAGCAGAGGATCAAGTAGGTAAAAAGACGAGGGCTAGTAGAAATCCTTGGGTAACAGAAGAAATATTGAATTTAATTGATGAAAGGAGAAAATATAAAAATGCAGTAAGTGAAACAGGCAAAAAGGAATACAAACGTCTCAAAAATGAGATCGACAGGAAGTGCAAAATGGCTAAGCAGGGATGGCTAGAGGACAAATGTAAGGATGTAGAGGCCTATCTCACTAGGGGTAAGATAGATACCGCCTACAGGAAAATTAAAGAGACCTTTGGAGATAAGAGAACGACTTGTATGAATATCAAGAGCTCAGATGGAAACCCAGTTCTAAGCAAAGAAGGGAAAGCAGAAAGGTGGAAGGAGTATATAGAGGGTCTATACAAGGGCGATGTACTTGAGGACAATATTATGGAAATGGAAGAGGATGTAGATGAAGATGAAATGGGAGATATGATACTGCGTGAAGAGTTTGACAGAGCACTGAAAGACCTGAGTCGAAACAAAGCCCCCGGAGTAGACAATATTCCATTGGAACTACTGACGGCCGTGGGAGAGCCAGTCCTGACAAAACTCTACCATCTGGTGAGGAAGATGTATGAGACAGGCGAAATACCCTCAGACTTCAAGAAGAATATAATAATTCCAATCCCAAAGAAAGCAGGTGTTGACAGATGTGAAAATTACCGAACTATCAGCTTAATAAGTCACAGCTGCAAAATACTAACACGAATTCTTTACAGACGAATGGAAAAACTAGTAGAAGCCAACCTCGGGGAAGATCAGTTTGGATTCCGTAGAAACACTGGAACACGTGAGGCAATACTGACCTTAAGACTTATCTTAGAAGAAAGATTAAGGAAAGGCAAACCTACGTTTCTAGCATTTGTAGACTTAGAGAAAGCTTTTGACAATGTTGACTGGAATACTCTCTTTCAAATTCTAAAGGTGGCAGGGGTAAAATACAGGGAGCGAAAGGCTATTTACAATTTGTACAGAAACCAGATGGCAGTTATAAGAGTCGAGGGACATGAAAGGGAAGCAGTGGTTGGGAAGGGAGTGAGACAGGGTTGTAGCCTCTCCCCGATGTTATTCAATCTGTATATTGAGCAAGCAGTAAAGGAAACAAAAGAAAAATTCGGAGTAGGTATTAAAATTCATGGAGAAGAAATAAAAACTTTGAGGTTCGCCGATGACATTGTAATTCTGTCCGAGACAGCAAAGGACTTGGAAGAGCAGTTGAATGGAATGGACAGTGTCTTGAAAGGAGGATATAAGATGAACATCAACAAAAGCAAAACAAGGATAATGGAATGTAGCCTAATTAAGTCGGGTGATGCTGAGGGAATTAGATTAGGAAATGAGGCACTTAAAGTAATAAAGGAGTTTTGCTATTTGGGGAGCAAAATAACTGATAATGGTCGAAGTAGAGAGGATATAAAATGTAGGCTGGCAATGGCAAGGAAAGCGTTTCTGAAGAAGAGAAATTTGTTAACATCCAGTATTGATTTAAGTGTCAGGAAGTCATTTCTGAAAGTATTCGTATGGAGTGTAGCCATGTATGGAAGTGAAACATGGACGATAAATAGTTTGGACAAGAAGAGAATAGAAGCTTTTGAAATGTGGTGCTACAGAAGAATGCTGAAGATTAGATGGGTAGATCACATAACTAATGAGGAAGTATTGAATAGGATTGGGGAGAAGAGAAGTTTGTGGCACAACTTGACCAGAAGAAGGGATCGGTTGGTAGGACATGTTCTGAGGCATCAAGGGATCACCAATTTAGTATTGGAGGGCAGCGTGGAGGGTAAAAATCGTAGAGGGAGACCAAGAGATGAATACACTAAGCAGATTCAGAAGGATGTAGGTTGCAGTAGGTACTGGGAGATGAAAAAGCTTGCACAGGATAGAGTAGCATGGAGAGCTGCATCAAACCAGTCTTAGGACTGAAGACCACAACAACAACAACAACAACAACAGACAGTCAAATCTTAAATAAAACCTAGAGTATGAGCAGAGAGAATTTTGAATAGTAACAATTATTTTTGCAGCTGACTTATGCTGAATTTTGCAATTTTCTTTTAGCAGAAAATTAATTTGTGGGCTTTGCATGTCCATGGTAATAAAAGGAAATTAGTTTTCCAGTAAAAGTTACATAAGGTGACATCCTGCAGATCTGTTACATTAATTAGGCTTTATAGCGACATTTTATATATTGGTTTCATTTTGGTTTTCCACTTCAGTTTCTTAAACTGCGTTATACAAGCTCTGTACCTTTTTGAATTAACTTTGTTCTTATTTCTAACTGCTCTTCGTTTTCATTTCATACTATGGCCAAATTATGAGAATGTCACTGTGTGTAATTAAAATTTGTAGGTTCAGGGCATTACTTCCACTGCTAGTTTTTGTACATTTGCATCTGTATCTTGCAAAAAAACAAATTAGAATGACATTGTTCAACTCTGTATTCCTCATCAATATTGTGTGAAGAGGCACTATTTCTACTGATGTTTGTTTAACATCTGCAGCCACTGTATGATTAGTGCTCACAGTATCACACAGATAACAGGAGGGCAGGACCATTGTGATGCTTTGAACGGAAGTCACAGTAAAATTTCTCATTGCTTAAGAGAGATTTTGGTTCTTAATGTGTCACAACCAAAGTTTTTGAAAAGGACATTTTTCTGCTTTGCTTCAAGTTTGTGTGGTGCTCTGTTATTATTAAATCTTACAAAATGATGTACCAGGAGTACTGTACTGTTTTAGAGGAGGATTGTAAAGAACAGTGTAGATTACAAATGGTATATCTGGACACTACAGAGTAGGAACTTATGGCCCATACTGTGTCTTCTGGTTCACACGCACACTGTGTGTGTTGTAATATATCACTGTCATATGCAGGATGGACATTAATAAAACCAACAAACTGTAGGGACGGATTCCTGACAAGAAATGGAGGAAAGGTCCTATGAACATGTATCCAGAAGTGGCAGTGTGTGACTGCATCCACATCACAACAGAAATTCAAAGCGGCCTCCATGGGATTGCAAGTGATAGTAGCGGTTGTCATGCAGGATACACGTTATTGTACTTTCGCTTTCACAATTTTGGTGGGCCACTTGCCTGGAGCATGTTTTAGGGCTCGTATCAATATCCTGTAGAGCCCGGTCCTCCAAATCTGGTGTATGCACAGTCCACCACCTCCCTGCATGTTTGTGTGATTGTGGGTCCTTTCATAAAGACAAACACCCGAAAAGGCCTTGAAATGTTATGTGACGTGGTTAGTGTCTGTGATAGTACTTGTTTCAGTGTAGCCATGCTGCCCCTCAACGGTTTCCATCTGCTTCGCCATATACAAACACCATCTCGGCTTGCTCCCCACATGAATGCCCGACCATTGTGCTGCTTGCAGTACATGCATTAATTACGAAGCTTGCAACACACAATGAACACCTGGCATGTGGTCAGAGGAACTGATGCATTTCTGGACACATGTTCATAGGACCTTTCTTCCTCTATTTCCAATCAGGAATCCACCCTGTAGTTTGTCGGTTTTGTTAATATTCACCCTGTATGTTTGTCCAGGGCCCTGGGATAATAAACTAGTTTATGTTGTTATTGAATTGAAAGGTGAGATATTGGGAAAGAATTTGAAGGCAATGTTATTTCCAATCAAAAAGCAGTGCTACAGCTTTATTCCCTTCACTCTCCCCCTCAGTTCCTGAAAATTAGACTTCACCAGTACCACCATTGTTGCAGTCTACTTTTAATGTATTCTCAAATTTTGGAGTGAAGGGAATGGGATGCAAATATTTGCATAAATTACATTGAAAATGTCACTCAGAAATGACTGAAATGGTAACAGAGCACTGTGATGAATGATGAAGTTGCATAACAATTGCCAAGACCTAGATGTTTCTGTCATTGGGACCTCTGCCTACACATTCTCTCACCTGTCTCAAAACGTATCAGTCCATTTGGCCGTGTATTGGGCTGTTATTATTTACATTTATGCACTGTCATATTGTACATAACTTTTTTACTTTTCATTGTTTTTCACTTTTCCGTACCTTTCAGTGTTTTCATTTCCAGAACCGTAACTCAGTGACAGTGTAGTAGTATTTGGTCTGTTGCTCATTGCTGCCTTGGTGCTAGGGTTTAGTCAGTTATGCAGATCCTCTCCTACACTTTGTGTGTGTGTGTGTGTGTGTGTGTGTGTGTGTGTGTGTGTGTGTGTAGGAAGTTTCACATTAAATCTAGAAGAATCTTGAAAAGCTTGATAAAGTTTTATTTTGATGGATCATCAGTTTGGAATAGGTGACTTTTTTCCTTCTTCCCTCCTATGTTTTCTAATGGTGAGGGTGAAATTGTACATTATGTATAGGAATATTTGTTTTAGTTGCTTTTGTTCAAGTCTTTGGAAGTAATAGCTCAAAAAGGTTTGGTGTACCTGTAGCAGCATGAACGTGTAATTATGTAGTTTTTAGTGTGTTTAGTGAAACTCTTCCAAATGAAATAATAATCTTAGACTTGCATGGGTATTTCTTTTGCCACTAATAGTGTCTGTGCACAGGATATTATTCTGTATATTGTGAAGTCTATGAATTCTGGCATGTATTTCTGTGTACAAAATTGAGGACTTGTGTGTATTACTTCTGTTGCATGGCAACTTTCTCTCCTTTTGTTTGTGTGGTGTGCTCCTGAGGAAAGAAAGTAAATTTATGCAGTTAAAAAGTTAGAAAAATGTTGACATTTGTTGGGAGTCAGGATGTATACCGCAATGGTACACAATTTGAAATCCTAGCTTTCAAATACTCTGAGCTAAAAGTTAGCTGTTAAAAATGTGATCATTTACGTAGTCGCAGATGAATCATCCACGCAAACTGTATTCTCACATTTCTTACAATGATACTACACGTCAGTAAAACATCGCTACTGTTGTATCGATAACATTGATTGTTATTCTTTTATATATGTTTATTGTCCATCATTGAAAGCTCAAGAGGAGGCTAAACCCTTAGACACACAGGTGGACAGTTTGATATCCCATGATTTCAGTACTGTGTAGAAATAATGACCATCATTGTTTGCCTTCTTGCAAGAAGGTGGGTGCTATCAACACAATGAACTGTTCCTGTGTTTAGGAAATAAATTCCAAATCTTTATGTATTTTTCCAGCTATTCAGTACATGTTACTGACAGTATAAAAAGATAGAATTTGTGTGTAGATTGAGGAGCGCATGTGAATTTTATGTGAAACAAGAATTCAAATTTTTTGTAAATGCATCCTGGGTGTGTGGTCAATTGCAGTGTAGTACAGCTATTAGGTATGGAGTAGCATAATCAATTTGATAATGCTGTGTGATTATTTCTGATGTGGTGGTAAAATCAGGATGCCATTTCGCTAGAGTGTTTCGGCTGTGATGGTATTTGAGTAGTAGACACAATGCTAATGTACTCGATAAAACTAAGAGTATTGTAAGATCTTTAAACTACTATACAGAGATTTCTAATAATGTGACACTTCTCGCGTACACAAACTGCAACCTTTGTAGTTGTTTGTGATTTCTATAATGGTGGCATGGTATGTATTTTGACTACTGTTCCGTTCCACACCTCTTTTCAACAATGTTCTCTCTCACCCCTCCACCCGCCTCCCCCTCCCCAGAAAAAATCATATCACCAATCCCCATCACATGCCCCTACACCACCACACTCCTCCTTCACAGACAGGGCCCTTGGACCTGGATCCCCCACCCCTGCCAATCCCCATCACTGCCCCCTCTGCACCCCTCCCTCCTGCTTACGATCACATCACTTATCCTTCTACCACAATCCCTCATGGACCCCACCTCATTCCACTTCCATTTCATACCTCTTGCCAGCCAGCTCCAACTGTCACCTGTCTTCTGTTACACACCTGCAGTGCAGCAAGTTATGTATGTAGCTTTTTCTGTATTTTCTTAGTAGTATATTTCTTAACTTCAGTGTGTGTTGTTCTATTTAAGAAGTTTAATCTCATGTTTTTGTAACCATATAGTGTAGAGTCAGAGTATCAGTAGCACAGTTGTAATTTCTTCTGAACAGCTAGCTACTCACTTCATAAAGCATCACCTTCCATTTGTGATACGTCCGAAAGGTAGCAAGTTTTATATCTAGGTTTCTGTATGTGCTGTTAAGAGTTAATTTTTAAGTTAGTAATACAATGTGTGTAGGATGTGGGCATACTGTGTGTGGATACAGGTACAGCTGGCCACAGTTCATGAACAGCTGAATGTGCTTTTAGCTACAGTCAGTCATTTACAGGCTGCTGCCTTGGAGTGTAATGGTGGCGGAGAATCTGGCACATCACTTGGGACACATCAGGTGTAGCTTTTTTCTTTGCTGCTGAGGCACCTCCTGGTGTACCTGATGCAGTGGAACTGCCCTCTTGGTAGGATGAGTGGTGGGTGGTAACACGTTCGTGTCGCTCTAGGCAGAGGGCCAATGGGAAGACTGGCTATCTGGCATTGCCATTCACCCTGTGAGTGGACAGGTGGCTGCTCCTTCAGCAGGGTTCAAGCAGGCACACGGTGGCAGGCATTTGCTTGTTAGAAGGAGCTCCGTTATTTGCAGTATGGAGTTCCTTAGGGAAATAGTGTTTAGAGCTGGAAAGAAAGCCAATGTTTGTTCTGAATGTCGGCTGGGTGGCCTCATCAGAGATGTAAAGGAGGCCTTGCCAGCTATTGAGCATGCAGGGTGCAGTCTTCTGGAAGTTGTGGCTCGTGTCTGCACCAACAACACATGTCGCTTGGGTTCTGAGGCCATCCTGAGCTCATAGAGGCAGCTGGCAGATGTGATGAAGGCTGCTGGCCTCGTGTGTTGTGTTCAAGCAGAGGCCACAATTTGCAGCATTGTTTCCAGGGTTGATCAGGGTCATTTGGTTAGGAGCTGAGTGGAGGGTCTCAACCAAAGGCTTCATCAACACTGTGATAGACTTGGCTGCAGGTTACTGGACCTGCATTATGTGGTGGGAAATTGTAGGAATTATCTGGATAGGTCACGGGTGCAGTACATAAAGGAAGCTCCTAGTAGTGTAGGAATTATCAGGATAGGTCAGGGGTGCAGTACATAAAGGAAGCTCCTAGTAGGGTAACAGAGTACTGGTGGTGTACACATGCATGTTTTTTAGGCTAGATTGTTGTTTTAGGTACTCTGATGAATACTAACCAGATAGCAAAATCGGACTGTGTTAGAGTAATGACACTTTGACTGTCAGAATTTTATCAGTAAATTGTTGGAGTATTCTTAATAAAGTTCTCAAATGTACTGCCCTCCCAAAATTTTTTGTGCTCAAATTATTCTCAGGACTGATAGTTGGCTGAAATATGAAGTAGAAAGCTCTAGAGATATACAGTGATTCATGGAGTGTATATCGAAAAGACATATTAGATGTCATAGAAGGGGGAGTGTTTATTGCAGTTGACAAAAATATTCTCTCTTGAGGTTGAGTATGAATCTGGCAGTGAAGTTGTCTGGTCATGTATAATAGGTGTAGATGAATTCTGGTTGGATATGTTTACCAGCCATCCGATTCCACTGTGACAGTTTGAGTCGTATCAAGCAAATTTGTGGTCTTTAGTGCGGAAATACCCAGATCATGCAATATTACTTGGAGGCAACTTCAACGTAACGAGTATAGACTCGGACAGCTTTGGATTTGTTGGACAGGGTACATACAGAAAGTCTTGCAAAGTTCGTGTAAGCATGTTTTCTGAAAACTATCTTGAGGCTAGTTTGACAGCCTACACACAGTGGAAATATTTGAGACCACATAGCTACAAAAAGGCTTGACCTAATCAACATTGTCAGCACAGAGACAGGGATTAGTGATCATGATATCATCCTAGCGACTATGGTTACTGAAGCTAATAAATCAATCCAGAAGGCTAGGAGAGTAATTCTTTTAGAAAGAGCAGATAAGCAGTTCTTAGCATCACAATTTAGACAATGAATTGACACCATATAGTTCCTGCATGATGGATGTAGAGGAATTAGGGCAAAGTTTAAATGGATTGAAAATTGTGCTCTGGAGAAGAATGTACTGAATAATTGATTAAGGATAGAAAAGACCCATTGTTGTTTAACAACAAAATACAGAAAATGCCAAGGAAGCAAAGACAGTTCTCTCTCATTCAAACAAGAACACTCAGATGACGATAGGCAAAAGTTTGTAGAAATTTGTGTATCCATAAAAATATTGATTTGCAAAGCATACAGCTACTACCACTACCAAGAAGACCAAGAAAATTCTTGCCCCATCTGAAATTGCTAAGCTAAGGGTTCTATCCAGTCACTTGTTGACCAGTTTGGTGTGGCAGCAAAAGACAGCTGAACAAAAACCAAAGTTTCAAATTTCTCATTTAAGAAATCATTCACACAAGAGCACTGTATAAACACTCTCATTTGATCACCACACAGATTCCCATATGGAGGGCATAATAATAAGCATCCCAGGTGTAGAGAAACAACTGAAAGAATCCAAAAGCAAATAAGTGTCCAGTTTGGTTTTGCAAAGAGTACTCTCTGACATTTGCTCCTTACCTAGCTTGCATGTATTGCAAATCTCTCACCCAGCACATAGTCCCAAGTGACTGGAAAAAGCACAGGTGACTCCTATATATAACAAGAATAAAAGAACTGATGCACAAAATCACAGAACAATGTTCTTAACATAGGTTTGCTGCAGAATTCTTGAACATATTTCCAGTTTGAATGTAACAAATTTCCTTGAGATGGGAAAGCTTATGTCCATAAATTAGCATGGTTTTAGAAAGCTTAGCTTGTCTGTATCTCAGTTTTCCCTTTTCTCACTTGTTGTTGTTGTCGTTGTCGTTGTCTTGAGTCCAGAGGCTGTTTTGATGCAGCTTTCCATGCTATTCTATCCTGTGCAAGCTTCTTCATCTCCAAGTAATTACTGCACCCTACATCATTCTGAATCTGCTTAGTGTACTCTCTCGTGGTCTCCATCTAAGAGCTTTACCCTTCACGCTGCCCTCCAATACTAACTTGATTCCTTGATGCCTTAGAACATGTCCTACCAACCGATCCCTTCTTCTAGTCAAGGTGTGCCACAAATTTCTCTTCTCCGTAATTCTATTCAATACCTCCTCATTAATTATGTGATCTATCCATCTAATCTCCATCATTCTTCTGTAGCACCACATTTCAAAAGCTTCTATTCTCTTCTTGTCCAAACTATTTATCGTCCATGTTTCACTCTCATACATGGCTACAGTCCATACAAATACTTTCAGAAACGACTTCCTGACACTTATATCTATACTCAGTGTTAACAAATTTCTCTTCTTCAGAAACGCTTTCCTTGCCATTGCCAGTCTACATTTTACATCCTCTCTACTTCGACCATCGTCAGTTAATTTGCTCCACAAATATCAAAACTCATTTACTACTTTAAGTGTCTCATTTCCTAATCTAATTCCCTCAGCATCACCTGATTTAATTCGACTACATTCTATGGTCTTCATTTTGCTTTTGTTGGTGTTCATCTTACATCCTCCTTTCAAGACACTGTCCATCCTGTTCAACTGCTCTTCCAGGTCCTTTGCTGTCTCTGACAGAATTACAATGTCATCGGCGAACCTCAAAGTTTTTATTTCTTCTCCATGGATTTTAATACCTACTCCTAATTTTTCTTTTGTTTCCTTTACTGCTTGCTCAATATACATATTGAATAACATCGGGGATAGGCTACAACCCTGTCTCACTCCCTTCCCAACCACTGCTTCCCTTTCATGTCCCTCGACTCTTATAACTGCCATCTGGTTTCTGTACAAATTGTAAATAGCCTTTTACTCCCTGTATTTGATCCTTGCCACCTTCAGAATTTGAAAGGGAGTATTCCAGTCAACATTGTCAAACCGTTTCTCTAAGTCTATAAATGCTAGAAAGATAGGTTTTGCCTTTCTTTAATTTATCTTCTGAGATAAATGATAGGGTAAGTATTGTCACATGATATCCTGTGAATAAAGGCTGTAGGGCAAAAAGTAGATTTCATATTCCTAGATTTCCTAAAAGCATTTGACGTGATGTCCCACTGCAAACTGTTAATGAAGATTCCAGCATACAGAATAGGTTCCCAGACATAAGAGTGTCTCGAAAACTTCTTAAGCAACAGAACCCAGTACATTTTCCTTGATGGCAAGTGGTCATCAGAGCCCCAAAAGCTCCTCCTCCTCCTGTTCATCAGAGACAAGGGTCTCATCAAGAGTGCCCCAGGGCACTACTTCCATTTTCTATATTCATAAATGACCTGGCAGATAGGTAAGCAGCAGTCTGTGGCGGTTTTCTGATGATGCTGAGGTGTACGGGAAAGTGTTGTCATTGAATAAGTGTAGGAGGATGCGCGATGACTTAGACAAAATTTCTGGTTGGTGTGATGAATGGCAGCTATCTCTAAAAGCAGAAAAATGCAGATGAGTGGGAAAAACAAACGCATGTTGTTTGCATACAGCATTAGTAGTGTCTTGCTTGACACAGGCATGTTGATTGAAATATGTGGTTGTAATACTGTGAAGCGATATGAAATGGAATGAGTATGTAATGATTGTAGTTGGGAGAATTTTAGGATTGCGTGTATCATTGGTAAAGGCGAGTGCATATGGGCCCATGCACATGTACAGTTTAATCGCGCTTGTACTTCTCCTGCTTCTGGCTACAAAAGTGTGGCTGTTAGCCTTATAAGCAAGCAGCAAGATGCTACCCGGAAAAATTTTACTGGCGCGTGCAAGCTGCCATATTCACTGGGAGCAAACCGGGGAATCTGCCCCGGGTTGCAATTTCATTCAAGCATTAATTGCCTTGCAGAACAATGTTGTTGTTTTTGTCAGTTTGCTGAAGAAATATGGCATTATTATTATTAATCTTTTTGGCTGAGGCAGTCAAGTTATTTGAAACGAAGTGTTTAATTCCACACTATTGGCTAGTTTCAGCTATTCGCTGCATTTCATTTTCATCTTCTAGCACATATGGCATTATGCTATAATAAAGAACCAAAATGAGATAATACAGTACTGGTACTCCAAGAAAATTCACAACCTAATCTGAACATACGAATGTACACTTTAAGCCAAATTATGCATTTTAGTGTGGTTTACAAAATTCCTCTGATGTCTTGTTTCTTTTATGACGTGATTTAAGATCTTTTAATGTTTTACACATACAAACATATGAGCTTTGTGTGTCGTCGTAGCTGCACAAGCGCGGTGACGCCAGTTATCTGGTGCTCTCTGGCAACTGTTGAAATGAACCTTTTTCTAACAGGTCGCAGGAAAATATTGCAAATGATTGATTGAAAAGTGTTACTTTCAAAGTAAATTTTCTTTTACGCAAGATGACCTAAGTGCGAGAATGTGCGATGAATTTCTTAAATAACAGAGCATTTGACTCTAATTTAAGAATCAACTATTTGAGGACAACCAGTCAGAAAAAATTTCGAGCCCAGAAGATCGGACATTTATGTCGGGATTAAAATTTCTACTGGCACATTTGTGTGATATATCTTAAAGTGTAACACGCGCAGAAAAGATCAACATTATACGTGAAAGTTTAGCTTCTCTTGCAGCTTAATAGTCATCAAGACCAATATTATATGTGAAAGCTCTGCTTTTCTTGTAGCAGCACTATGCATATTAATTTACACCGTTAACTTCTCTTGTTTGTGTGTACGCGCTACTTAACAGTGATAATGCTACTGGCTGACTACGTCGCATATCCTAAGCTATGACTATCCACTGCATCGGCTGGTGAGATGAAGTGACATGAGGTATGACTGGCTTACAAAAGCACATCCCAATCTCGATTTCAGTGTTTTGGAAAGTAACGTGCATTGTTTGGTGGAATTCAAATTAATACTTTCGTAATATGAAAATAAGCAGTGTACATTATCTTTTTTTCTGAGTTTCATTTTCTGAATGGCTGAGAAATTCTACGCTGATGTATAAAACCATAACCATTCAAAGGATTGATAAGTCTTACAGTTCTGAGGAAAAATGTAATGTCACTTAACAAGGAAAAAGTGTATTTTCACCCGGGAGAAAGTGTGTTTTTTAACTGGGAAATCTTTGAATTTTTTTTTTCTTTGTCCACGTTTACACTCTGATACAGGACATTAGTGTGACTTATTCTTGAGTACGACTTTACTATTCGGGATCTGGGTCAGGTCAGGTTAAAGAAAGACATTGAAGCAGTTAAGAAGTTGGCTGTTAGATTTGTTACTGGTAGGTTCAGACAACATGCAAGTATTACGGGTGTGTTTTAGGAACTCAAATGGGAATCCCTGGAGTGAAGGCTATGTTCTTTTTGAGGAACACCATTGGAAAAAATTGAGAGAACTGACTTTTGAAGCTGACTGCAGAATGATCCTAGTGCCACCAATGTACATTTCACATAACTGCCACAAATATGAATCAGGGCTTGTACAGTGGCATATAGACAGTCATTTTTCCCTTGCTCTATTTGTGAGTGAGACAGGAAAGGAAGAATTAACTAGTAGTGGTTTGGCTACACTCCCCCACACCCTGTCTGGTGACTTACAGAATGTATATGTAGCTGTAGAACTCACCTCTTGGCAGTCAATTCACTTGTGGCCACTCAACTGCCCAGTTACAACTCCCCCCCCCCCCCCCCTCCCCTGCTCCCTTGTCATGACCGACTGTTTAGGGCAATAGCAAGTGCTGATGATACTTCTGACTGAATGAAAAGTACTTTTGCTGGAAGTCATTGTTCAGCTTTGTTATTTTTTGTTATAATCATCATCATCATACCTTTGTTACATTTGCAATGTTGATGAGATTTATATATCCACAGTTTAAATTGGGGAAGATACTGACTGACGAGAGAGAGTGGGGGGGAGTATTCTATGGAGGTACAGAAACATCCAGTAAACTTGAGCTCTGAAATGCATAAGATCTATGAACTGGTCAGTAGAAGAAATGTGCTTCATGGTAGTAAAGATTATCAAAGTGCTCATAGCTGTTAAGTTGTGTTTTTTAGAACACATCTCAAAATATAGAATATTTTTTTAAAAATCCTGTAAATATATAATGGTATGTTCTTTCTCAGTAATCCAGGACTAGTATGCAGTTGTTGAACTGATTTTGACTTTCCCTTTAACTTTCCCTTTAATTCTTCTTCTCTCTCTCTCTCTCTCTCTCTCTCTCTCTCTCTCTCTCCTTTTTTTAATCATCCGATAATTTGTAAGGCTTTTGTGTGTGTGTGCCAATGTTAGGAGAGCACAGAAAGGAAGTAGAGAATAATGGAAGATTTAATCAACAAAATATGATTAAAACGCTGTCTACCCTGACATGTATCTGATTCCCAACAGAAGCTCAGAAATAGAACTAAAGGGGTCAGTCTTTGACCTCATATGAAAAGTTGTTGCCAATCAATGTAAGATAACACTTTCCACAAAATGGAAGAAAATAGCTAGTTGCAGATATTTATTGCACATACAGCCATATGATATAAGCATACTAGTTTAAATTACATCCCTAGGGCTCTCTTACTGCCACAGATATTTCAGTTTGTGCATATTGGTACTAGCTCTTGCAAAGGTGTCAGAGGAAGATGGAAGCAATATGGACTGTGGTGTGATGATATAATAGTCATAATTTTTCAATATATTTACAAGAACAATGCTTATTTCAAAACATTACTATCGCTCTCTGCATCACATTCCGTGTGTGTGTGTGTGTGTGTGTGTGTGTGTGTGTGTGTGTGTGTGTGGTACAATTAAAGAAAGTATTAACAAAGCAACACCAGCTGTTGTGAAATATGAGAGAGAGAATTTGGTGATTCTGAGTGTAATGTGGAATGGTCTGTAATTGCTGATTATGTTCTGACTTTTGTAAGACACAATTTTATTGCAGTCATTGCAGGATTTAAACAGTCAACTATGTATTAGACTACATGGGCCTCACTTACCATATGTGTTAGGTTCGTGGCAATTTTGTTTGTGCTTCTTGATAAGATTGTAAGGAGCAGTGAAGGAATTTGATATGATTCAGTGCACATTTGTTCACCAACAAATCTTCGTTGTAATCTAAATTATTTAATAACTTTTGAAAATACCATTCTAAGTGCTGGATTGTTTTGTATATTTTCCATGTTTGAGGACAGGCCGGCTAGTAAATTTTTGATCAGATACTTACGAAGTCTTAGAATAGTGTATGTGGTTTGGGGCAAATGGAGTTTCTCCTACAGGTATCGAAACGTGTGTGCGATCGTCCTGTGGATAGAACATCATTGCAGGCATGCCATCATCTCGTCACAAAAACAGTTCGGAAGGTGGCTGGTTGGGACGATACTGGTGATGATCAGGTTCCTTGTCCAAGTTGTGTTTGTGCCTTCAACCAATGCTTGGCTCTCACCTCCCAAAAGGAGCAGCTTCTGGCCCCTGGGGAGGTAGTCTGACACTTGTCTTATCACATTGTGTTTGCATGGCATTGATTTGCATGGTCTTTCTCTTATTTTCATCCTTAATGTGTTTTCCTGCGGAGCCCTTGGACTGCATCTGAGTCACTTCTTTGAAAAGATAGTCAAAGTATGGTGAAATCATTGTCAGTTTAATTTGAGTTGCTGTATTTCCCAAGTATTATTATATCTCACAATCATCTGCATGTCCGTAGTTGGTATATAATTGGCATGACCATAATGAGCAGTTTAAAACTCTCTGATAAATGAATTTTCTTCTTCTTTTATGTTACTCAGGAATGTAAAACCACCACCACCACCACCACAGATAAACTTGCCATGTTAGATATAATTGTCTCTTGTACATTTTGTGCATGTTAAGATATTTCTTGTTTAGTTATCAGCTTGTTTGCATGAATAAGTGAGCTTTTAAACAGCATTTCTTATTAAACTATTGCTTATTTTAATTTTTGCCTTGAAATTGTGAATGACTTTGTGTATTTTTAATTGTGTGCAGGGTGAACACCAACATGTGCCAGAATTTCCCCCTGTTAGAGAACTGAAGGATTTGTGTGATGGTGTGAGTCTGGCAGGATTAGTGTCATTCTATTGTCCTGAAGAACTACCATGGTCAGATATTGTGGTTAGCTCCTTACCAAAGATATCTGATTCAGTCCAGAACTTGATGCTTGTATACAACTTCTGCAGTCGATGTTTACCAAGCTCTGTATTCCATATGATGCCAGAGGATGTCACGTACTTGCAAGCGTAAGTAAACAGTAATGCAGTCACTTCAGAGTAGGGTAGTAGTTATTAGTACGTTACCTGTACATCATTGTGGCATGGGTTTACTTGACTGATTTTGAGCAAATATAATTTGGCAGCTTTTTGATTTATATTTGTTTTACGATTAATGTATCACTGTCTTGTTGAAATTAAAGTTGTGTTCATTGCTGTTGAATCGTACAAGTAGCCACTATTATTTTACTTATTACTTTAGTTTTAGTTGGTTAGTTTATTTTATTATTTTAGTTAGTTTAGGGAGGAAAAGGGGGGGGGGGGAGAGAGAGAGAGAGAGAGAGAGAGAGAGAGAGAGAGAGAGAGAGAGAGGGGGGGGGATGTATTAAATGAAAATAATTGTCAAATTCAAAACTATAGTCGAAAGTTTAAACTTTACTGAAGCAAGACTGTTTACTTATATGACTGAAATAGCTGATGATACCAAAACCAGCAATAACACACAAGATTTGATACAGTCAATCTCTTGGGACTACACACCAGAAAAGAAGTGTTAAAGTTCTGAAGAAGTAGAAAAGTTATCTTAATTTGTTGGGGAAAATCTCCATGCAAGGTGAATTGAGAATAGAATTTGGTCTTTGACACAGTTGCAGCATAATTTGACACAGAATGTTTTTCAGTATGTGCAATGATGGAACAGTCTTCATCAGAACTTTAGTATTAATCATCTAACATAATGTATATAGTGTTAGCAGATTATTTGGTACATCCCCTTTTGACATCCTCCCAATGTGAAAATACTTTTTGCAATTGAAGCAGCCTTAGTACTTTGCAAATGAAGCAATCTTAGTAAGTCATACTGGAAGGATCTTAACAGATTTCACAATGGCTTTAATCACAAAGATGATAAGCATCTGCGGTCTGAAGTACATGGTACCATGTGAAGTGGTTTCTTCTCTTACCAGTTGTGTAAGGGGGGGGGGGGGGGGGGGGTTGATGATCACTGAAGTGCCTCTGTATGCAATAATTAGTCCAATCCTGACTTCATGATCCCTACAGGACTCATATGTGGGGAACAGAATAATATTTTTAGTTTCCAATAGCTTCTGGATGCAATACTTTACCAACAGCTGTATGTATTGTAGGAATTTATTTTATTTTATGAACTTCTATGTGCTACCAGTTACGGCATTACATTGATGTCATCTTCAGGCCCCACTTGTGATAGTCGTAAAATTGCTAGACACGGAAGGAGCCATATAACTGGATCCGTGAATCAAATTGTCCTGCAACAGCTCTTGGTGGCCAGGCGACACAGACTGAGAGCGTTGTTTAGTTGTGTTTTGTAGCAACGGTATGCCAGCCTCAATTTTATTAAATTGTTTAATAACTACCTAAGTACATCACCTCTGCTTTCATTGAAACACAGGTGCTTGTTTCTTTTCATTGCTGTGTGGTATGTAAGAGTAGCCTGTGATCACTTACATTAGTTCTAAGTCCCCCACCGTCCATTGCTGAAATGCCAACTTACATTGTGAATAATCTGTACATTACAAAATCAGCTTGATAATATCTTTGGCATTATGGTTTCTGACAGACCATGTGTCTGATCAATGAAAAGACATATTGATAGGTGCAAGCTGAAGAATAAAACACACAATTGTCGAGGCATAAATAGTGCCTCACTATGTTACAGCTTTTTCCATGTGTTGATATCCCCTTCTTTATTGTTCAAACTGCTGCAGTTGCAACTTTCATTGATGACAAAGTGTTTTTTTTTTTTTCCAGCTGCTTTACTGAACGGAAATTTGTCATATGATATATTAATCCATTTATAAAGTTTTCCAACTCCTTGCTGCATTTGTCAAAAGTTACTAAAGGTAGAATGTTGCAAGACTTAATAAATAGATCCTTACAGCCTGGAAAATAACTTTTGCGTAATGGCATTTTGCTTCATAATCAAACCATTGAGTTGCAGAACCTGTTATATATTTGCTTGTAAAGACTTGAATCCTGAAAGTGTAGGAACTATTCAGACGTTGTTTAATCCACAAAAGAAAACTCATTGAACTATTGGAGCTGCTTCAAAAAATGCCACATTGAATAGTTGCAATGCAGCAAATAAAGTTGTGCCCCCACCACCAAATGAGGTGCTCAACTCATTATATCGTGTAATAAAACCCCAGTTTAACAGATTCATTATTTGCAAAACTTGCTTTGCTCAGGTTTCCTGAACATTTTGTTAAGAAAACATCTGCTTGCAGTGTGAAATGATATTTATAATTTTATTATTTGTAAAGGAACTTCAAAAGACTTTGATTTTCCATATGTGGATTGGGAATATACAAGGTGTACATAAAGTCCAGGAACACTTACAATTATTTATTGCATAAGAACCAAACATTGTACAGATATCATACATATGTGCTTTTGAAGAGGAAACCCTGAAAGCTATTTTTTCCCTCCATGTATACCCCAACAGCATAGTTTGGTAATTTTCCGATAGTCAGTGCTAGTCGCAAACCTGGCGAGTTCAGGTTCGGATCGAGCTTTCTGTGTGTTGGAGTGCGACAAAAACAATTGTGCTTCAGCTGTTCAACGGATGTTTGGAACCAAGTACGGAAAGAAGCCACCAACAAGGAAGGCCATTTACCACATCTACCATGTGATACAGCAGAGGTCCGGGAGAGAATACAGGACGTGACTGCCTCAGTTGACGATGCCATGCTGGGACGGCCATGGCAAGAATTTGATTACCGTATCGTCATCTGCCAGGTCACTCATGGTTCGCATATCGAATGTTTGTGAAAGGGGGGGAGGAGGGGGGGAGTTTAGAGTTTCTCTTCAAAATGCAATGTGTATGACATGTGACATCTGTACTATGTTTAGTTCTTGTGCAATAAATAATTGAAAGTGTTCCCTGACATTATGTACACCCTGTATATAAGAAAGGTCATTTCTGATGACTGCAGCACTCCTGCTGAGGAGGGGGGGGGGGGGGGGGCAGTCGTTTGCATGTTTGTGACTTTTTGGCTGAAAATGCTCTGCTTTCATTGCATAAAATAATGCCATAATTCCTTGTGGTAGGACATACATTTATCCTGCCTGAAAAAGCTTTAAAATAAATTGAGGTGGTGATCATTATAAAGGCTGCAACTCTTAATTACTGATAAGGAAAACATAAACATCTTTATTGGGCTGTAATAGAAAATAAATTTTGAGGCTACTGAAATGGATGAGTAGAAGCTGCAGCACTGTAAGAGAATCATGATAAAAAGTATGAAATCTGCAAACTGTGTCATGAAAAGTAAAGCTAACTAAGACCGTGAAGCTAAAATCCTACTAAAATGCAGCAAACACTAGACTGCAATTGCTTCAGTGTCACCAGTGATGAATAAACATTAGTATAAAGACTTGATTAAACATTTTATAAAAATGTAGGAAGATTCAATCAAAAACAAAAATTCATCTTTTCTGTAAAAACTGTTTAACCAATGAACTTTAGCAAGTAATTTACTACTAAGTCAGATGTAGGGGACTTGGTTGAACACTGTAATGAATTAATCATTTAACAGTGGTGAGTAAAATAAAGAATGGTACATTGGTTGCATGTTACTTCCTTTATTGGAGGTTGTAAAATATAGAAATTTTCTGAAGGAAATTTTGTCTCGGAACAGAATAAATTTACAGTTTAGTTGTTTATTCATTCAAGATGTACTAGATATCATGTGACAGTAAAAAGTAAAGGAAAGCCATATGGCATGCATGGCTGGGAGACTCCATAGGGCAGGTTAGCTACCTAATTGGAAAGGCTTTCCCCATCCTTCACACCTGCAGGCACTGTTCCTTCACGAAATAAGAGCTGTGTACATGAGTCTATCTGTTAAATGTAAGTGACTGTGACGGTACGTGTGTGCCTGTGCACACGCCATTCCGTGTACGTGTGCTCGTTGTCATGTTCGTGTAGGGGATGATGATGATGATGATGATGATGATGATGATAAGGGAGAGGGTGAAACCCAGTGCCAGCATATAGCATACTCCTTTCGAAGAGCATCAAGGGGGCCACTGAACGTAACATCTATAAATGTATTTCCATCTTACTACTGAACAATCTATTGTGTACCTTAAATTATTGTAAAATTTGTTTTGCCTGTAGTTGTTTGTCAATAATTTGAAAATGGAAATTGAAATATGAAACTCAAATACTCTATTGCTAATTAATGTTGATTTTGTTCCCTGCAGAAGAGGGAAATATACGCGATAAGCGAGTCCTCATTCATGCAAAGAATGTATTAAGTTTTGTTTGCTGGTTACTTTTGCCAAACGTGCAGTTAAAAACTCTTTATTCGTATGTTATCCATCATTGAAGTTACTTTGAGTAGGTTAGAGGACAAACACAATAAATGCCAATAAGGTTACATAAACAGATGTCGTATTTTCTTCTGGGAAAGCTAACAAGAGATTTCTGTGAATGACCAAACATCTTTTTCAGAATGGTTGTTAACCATTGAGAAAAAAGTTAACCTCATTTTGGAGAGGAGAAAGAAAACAACTCATATACTATTTCCTTTCGGTCGTCTAAACATTTTCACTGACAAAGTTCAGTGATGAAACAACCAATTTATACTAAGTTTTTGTGTATAGTGTGCATATGTATTAAGAGTAGGATTGCCATAATCCTCATTCACAAATCCAGGACAAATGCATAGTAGCAGTTAAATATAGCATTATAATTTGTTTTATTATGCCAACTGTACTTTTGTGATGCTTGTACAAAGTTAAGATGTTTAACATTTTCTTGCTGCAGATTTATGCATGGAAGTCAGAATAACTGGCATTTATTGTATTATACGAATGTGATGACTGGCCGTTGTTGTTGTTGTTGTTGTTGTTGTTGTTGTGGTCTTCAGTCCTGAGACTGGTTTGATGCAACTCTCCATGCTACTCTATCCTTCATCTCTCAGTACCTACTGCAACCTACATCCTTCTCAATCTGCTTAGTGTATTCATCTCTTGGTCTCCCTCTATGATTTTTACCCTCCACACTGCCCTCCAATACTAAATTGGTGATCTCTTGATGCCTCAACACATGTCCTACCAACCAATCCCTTCTTCTAGTCAAGTTGTGTCACAAACTCCTCTTCTCCCCAATTCTATTCAATACCTCCTCATTAGTTATGTGATCTACCCATCTAATCTTCAGCATTCTTCTGTAGCACCACATTTCGAAAGCTTCTATTCTCTTCTTGTCCAAACTATTTATCGTCTATGTTTCACTTCCATACAGGGCTACACTCCACACAAATACTTTCAGAAACGACTTCCTGACACTTAAATCTATATTCGATGTTAACAAATTTCTTCTTCAGAAACGCTTTCCTTGCCATTGCCAGTCTACATTTTATATCCTCTCTACTTCGACCATCGTCAGTTATTTTGCTCCACAAATATCAAAACTCATTTACTACTTTAAGCGCCTCATTTCCTAATCCAATTCCCTCAGCATCACCTGATTTAATTCGACTACATTCTATGGTCTTCATTTTGCTTTTGTTGGTGTTCATCTTACATCCTCCTTTCAAGACACTGTCCATCCTGTTCAACTGCTCTTCCAGGTCCTTTGCCGTCTCTGACAGAATTACAATGTCGTAGGCAAACCTCAAAGTTTTTATTTCTTCTCCATGGATTTTAATTCCAACTCCTAATTTTTCTTTTGTTTCCTTTACTGCTTGCTCAATATACAGATTGAATAACATCGGAGATAGGCTACAACCCTGTCTCACTCCCTTCCCAACCACTGCTTCGCTTTCATGCCCCTCAACTCTTATAACTGCCATCTGGTTTCTGTACAAATTGTAAATAGCCTTTCGCTCCCTGTATTTACCCCTGCCATCTTTAGAATTTGAAAGAGAGTATTCCAGTCAACATTGTCGAAAGCTTTCTCTAAGTCTACAAATGCTAGAAATGTAGGTTTGCCTTTCCTTAATCCATCTTCTAAGATAAGTCTTAGGGTCAGTATTGCCTCACGTGTTCCAACATTTCTACGGAATCTAAACTGATCTTCCCCGAGGTCAGCTTCTACCAGTTTTTCCATTCGTCTGTAAAGAATTCACGTTAGTATTTTGCAGTCGTGACTTATTAAACTGATAGTTCGGTAATTTTCACATCTGTCAACACCTGCTTTCTCTGGGATTGGAATTATTACATTCTTCTTGAAGTCTTAGGATATTTCGCCTGTCTCATACAACTTGCTCACCAGATGGTACAGTTTTATCAGGAATGGCTCTCCCAAGGCTGTCAGTAGTTTTAATGGAATGTTGTCTACTCTTGGGGCGTTGTTTCGACTCGGGTGTTTCAGTGCTCTGTCAAACTCTTCATGCAGTGGTCGTAAGTGATGTCAAATTTAATTTATTTCTGTCTTCTTTTCTTATGTCTGTACTCTGTCCAGTGAGCCTTCATTAGTAGGACAGTCTTTCTGTATTAGCATTGTGGCCAGGAAAAGGGAACTAAATTGTGCTATTTTTAGTGGTTCAGCAGCATTGCTCTTCTGATATGAAACATTTGAAGAACAGTACCCACGTTTTTTTACCTAACAAACTGCTGAATTCTGTATTTGAGCTACTTTCTTTCAGAAAAGAGTAATTCCAAGACCCTGTCAAACAACATACGGTAATTCTGTTTCCAATTACTGCACTCACCTAGCCGTATCAAAGAATATTCTACCAGATACTATGTAATTATCATCTGCAGAAATAACCAATCAAAATATTAAAGGCAAAGATCCTGAGTTTGAGTCTCTGTCTGGCACACAGTTTTAATCTGCCAGGAAGTTTCATATCAGCACACACTCCACTGCAGAGTGAAAATTTCTTTCTGGAACCAAAATATCGCTGTTGTGACAGAGACTTGTTCCATTTCATCTGATAGTCAGTAGTTGTTTCATAAAATGAACAGTGGAAAAATTATCCTGTAGGAGCAGACAAAAAGGTTAATACATTCCTCATTTAAACAATCTGACAGAAAACTGGGGAACCAGCTGCCTCAGTCCTCCTTCCACTTTCCCCACAAAGAATTTTGGCATGCGCTTTCAACCCGTAACTTATAAATCCTCTCACTCAGTGTCTCTTTGTAGTTTAGACTTCGTATTCAGCAACTCCTCCTCCTTGCAGGTGTCTGTCTCTCTCCCACCACCTCCCATTCCTCCTATTGATTTGCAGGATATCCCACAGCCACTGTCTCCTCTCTCACGTGTAGTCTCCTTTCTGCTTTCTTTCCCACTGCCACTGTCTCCACCATACCTCGGCATTTCAAAAATTCTGGGGTCCAACTTATTTTTTCCCCTACACACACAGGTTTAAAATTTTTGTCCAAAATTTACCTTCCTCTGAACGTACATGTTAAAAGTTCTCTGGTGTTGGAGGGTGCAGCCCATCTCTGTCCCTCCCTCCCACCATCCTAAGCGTATTTATGGTCTCTACTCATCTGCGTATTTCTTTTCCACTGTCTTCTCTCTCTTTTGCTATCACTGTTTCTATCTCCATCCATATCTCTTACTGCCACTTCCTCTTGGTGATCAACTAATCTCTCTCCTCTCTCTCTGACTGCCACTGCTATTATCTTCATCCCTGTCTCATTCTCTTTCACTCCACTTTCTCTCTCCTGCTATGACTGACTTCCCCCCTCCCCCCCCCCCCTCTCTCCCGCATTCAGATTTTCTCCTCTCTCTCTCATTGTCACTGTCTCTCCTTTATTACTCTCTTTCAGTACAGAAAACCATGAACATGTTTGTATGTTAACATTTTGTTTTTGGTCAGGAATGAGGATTGAGGCAGGTGGTTCCCCACTCTTCCTTAAGAGTCTTTTAAAGAGAAACATATTCACCTTTCTTGTGCTCCAACTGGAGCGTTTTCACCCCCTCTCCCTCCCTCTCCCCCTCTTCCTCCCTCTCCCCCCTCTCCCCCCTCCCCCCTCCCCCCTCTCCCCCTCTCCCTCCCTATCTC